>NC_143134.1:114229166-114559444 GCF_059928025.1 Delphinapterus leucas
GACGCACAGGCTCAGTAGTTGTGACCAGCCATGCTTTTAAAATGAAGTATCTGTCTTATGAATAATAAGCGACTGGCTTAAAAAAAAAAAAGACTAACACCTGTAAACAATGTAAAATATAAGCCCTGAAACTCAGAGAAATATGTGCAACACACAGGGCATTAATAAGTAAAAAGAGCTCACAGATAAATAACATCAATACACTAACAGAGAAAAGGACACAGCAGTTTACAGAAAAGAAAAAAAGCAGAGGCCTATACACATTTAGAGACACTGTTCAAGTTCACTAGTAATCAAAGAAATATAAATTGAAACTAAATAGCCATTTTTTGGCTTTTAGATTAGCAAAAATTAAAAAGAATAATACCCAGTGCTGACAAAGATGTAGTAAAAAGGGCAATCTAACATTCTTGTAGAAGCACAAATGGATAGAACTTTTCTAACACACAATTTAGAAACATCAATCAGAAAGCATAAAGCTATATACACACCCACCAAACCTGCAATTCTGCTAGAAACATATTCTAAAGAAATAAATGGATAAGTACCCAAATGACATTATGATCGCTGTTTAGATTAGAAAAAAGCAAAAGTAACAACAGCAACAGTAACAAAAACTGGAGGTAAATGTAAAGGTCCAACACCAACAATCAGGAGATAGGGAAAATAAAAAAATACTATATACATGGTGATTAAATATAATATTTTTTGGCAATGTCCATGATACAATATTTACTGACGGAAAAACATGTTCCCAAGCAAAATTAACAGATATGTTTATATAATACATATTATACACATCTGGAAGAAAATTTTTTAAAATTATGCTTATTTCTGGGTGGTGCTACATTCTTTTGTTTACTTGTGTTTTCTTATTTTTTTTCAAAGACGATGCATTACTTACAATTTTTTAAGATATACACTTGGAAAAAATAAGAATTCAACTTTGTTAAGGGATTAAAAAAAAAAAAAAAAGCCAAAAGACCAAGACCTTGCCAGCTGTCACAGTCTTGCTATGTAACAGCAGCAGCAGGCAGCTTAGTCCTGAAATCTGTACACAGGGGCCTGAAGGTCAACCCACGCATGCGTCAACAGTCTCAAGGAACAACAGCAGTCAATCATCACAAATAAACACACCATGTCTCTCCACCACAGTCCTTAGGAGGGCTTCCTTAGAACAGGCACCAAAAATTTTTAAAAACAGATAAAATCATCTTAACAATGAAGTCCTTTGAGCATATCAGCGCCAAGCCAGATCTACTTATCCAGAAGTATACTATGTGGCAAACAAATTACTAAACAGACCACAACAGACACAGTCCGCGTGGTGTTTTATGAAATTTCAAAGCACAGTCACATGAGTTTTGTCTGCTCCTCAGACACGGCAGGTAAATGCAGTCCCATTTCACAGGAGGGAAGACTGAATTTTGGAGATAAGGAACTTGCCCAGATCACACAGCTAGTGATTAGCAAATCTGGGAATGTGAGCCCCAATCATCCTAAATTTAAAGTGTCCAACACTGCTTCTGTTCCATGTGCTGCCTCTTAAATTACAAAGCCAAATGCTTGAAATTAAGATTAGCAAGTAAGCATGGAAGCAGCTCTATTTTCTTAACTCTCCACCCCCAAAAGCATGCTTTCTAACTTACTTTTTGCTCAGATTACAGCAGAATGATTTCCACACATCTGGATACAGTTAATTTGTGTTGTTTTGCTTGGAAATTCAAATGAGACTGGGATTTCAGTTAAATGTTTTAAATGATTAAACAGATGCCATTCACTATTTAGCAATGCTGTTCAAGTATCTAAGCATTTATTTTTAAATAGCCCCATTCAAAAAAAATAAAATAAAACTGAAATTAGTCTCCATTTTCTAAACCCTCTGAGAGTGTTTCTGATTTTAGTTTATCAGCATTAGTATTAGTAGTTCAATTTGAATCCTAACTTTTTCTGAGAGAACAATCCAACTCAGGACAAAATTTGAAATGTATCAAGAAAATTTTACTAAGATATTGCTTTTACTTGCTCTATATATTTAAAAAAATACCTCCATTAATATGGCTTAAGGATAGTGGGAATTTTTTTAAACCATGAAACGTGTTATTTTTATACATGTCAGGGTTCACTCAAGTATGAAATCAAACTTGGCAATTCTAGAACCTATTTTATCAGACATGCTGAAGAAACTATAAAAGACAAATAATTTTCTAAAACACGCTGCTCTAAGTCAAGCTCTAGGAAGGATCTGAAAGCCAGCAGGTAGAAATCTGCTTTTTCTAATAAGGTCTAGGCTCACAAATTCTCACACTGGGGAAGGGAAAATATTTACCCTTAGGACCTTATCGGTCCCAGACCCTAACTCATGTGATGCAGGTATTTCCTCATTTTACAGACACGGAAACTGAGGCTCAGCTGATTTAAAGGCAATAAGGGGAGCCAAGATTCAAATCTAGGTCTTGTGGCTCTTTAGCCCATGCACCTTTCAGAAGGGCAACTCTCCACTCATTCTTTCAAACCAACCATCCCAGGTGCCCACTGAGCGGCAGGCTCTGGAACACGGATGCAAAAGATGTGGCACAGCTGAGCTTCCTGCCTGTTTTCCCACAGCACACCATTGAGGCCCTCCCAGCCCTGCACGACTGCCAAGCTGCTCCAGGCGGCACCACCACAGCAAGCACAAGGTGAATGGTGCCCCAGAAACTACAGGACAGCAGCCCTACTGCCCTGGCTGCCTCCCTGCACAAAGGGGAAGATGATAGAATGCGTCTTCCTCATAGGTCGGCTGAGACCTGAATGAGACGTCACAAGTAAAACAGAATGCCTGGCACATAGTAAAAGCTCAATAAAAGTCAGCTGTTACAAATACTCTAACACAAGGTCCCCGTCCTCCAGGGGCTCTTTTATACAATCATTCTCAACAAGTCTCAGGTCTTTAACAGAAATGGAGGTCTTTAAAATTTCTTCTCTCAAAGCCATGAAGTTCTGAGAGGCAGCAGGAAATGGATTTCTAACTGCTTTTCCCCCAAATCAATTCAACCAGATCTTTTCAGGAAAAGAGCTGCTCCTTCTGCTAAGAAGTGGTCCATTTTAAGCACCCAAGGACCTGTTTGCCACCGTGGCCTGCCAAGGTGTAAGATGTATGCAGCGATAAAAGAGTAACACCAAGAACTTTCTCATCCATCAGTGTCAGCTCTCCGTGACAGAGTGCTTACTCACACTTGCTCATTGTTAGTCAACTGGCCACTCATCCTGGACAAAATTTGGTGCTCTCCACAGACCCATGGATGGGGATCATTTTTCAGTCTGTTTCTGTCTACAAGGTATGGTCTCCTGGTGTTGGTGCCTGCTCTGGAAGCCAATACTGCCAATGTGTGAAGAGCTGATTCATGAAAATAAAACAATGTTGGTGTCGGGGGACCACATTCAGCCACTAGAGAGCAGTGGAACTCCTCTTAGAGCTTGGGAAAACTCAGACACTGACTTGAAATGGTTTAAATGTATGCATGCATTTCATTTTAAGTCTTGGCCAAAAGCTTCCAGGAGAGGCAGGCCAAGCAATCAGACAATCTTGCATGGGTTGCTGAAATCCAGATTTGCCCTTTGTCAGCATAAGCAGTTTAATTTGATGTTTTCACTCCTGAGTAAGCACTGAGTATTACATTTAAACCCCTCATGAGGGGAAAGAATGCTTCCTTTTCATCAGCAAATGTACCTCAATGTCATTTTATCCCCAATGAAAATATACATATATATATATTCCATTTAATATGCTAAGAAATAGATTTTAAAGCATCCAACAACATTTCATTCAGAAACTAATTTCTCAAAAAATGCAGTTCCTTTTCTAAATGTAATGTAGTCAAAAAGGAGTTAAATTTTACTCTATGTAAATAATGTAAAACACCACTCGAAGAGAACAGGGATTTTTCTTATAATTGCAACTGCAATGTCTCATTGACCTGACAGGTTATAAACACTTATTCTTAAGAAAAGACTAACATTTGGGGCATTCAGGCCTAAAAAGTGAAAGGCTGTGTTTTATTAATGTATTTTAATGAAATGCCACAAGGTATGAGGACAGAAAACTGTTCTCCTTCAAACAGAGGAGTCATCACCTAACCCTATGTGTAAAGGATAAGATGGAGGATGAAAATTACCTTAAAATTACCTCTCCTAATCATCAGGCTCCCACAATCATCAGGCCCCACCAGGAAACTAGCTCTCACTCAGCACTGCAGAGCGCGGGGTACACACTTCTCTCCTGCTGCAGGAGTTCGAGGCAGTTAGAGCTGACAGGTCTTTCAAAGGCACCCTTTACTCTGGCCCGCATTTCAAAATATCTTCCCAAACTGCAAGTTAATCCCTTTGCGGGCCTTTTCCAAGTTTTCCTGTCCCTTAGAACCCTCTAGGACAAAGGACTACAGAGTTTAATAATTTATAAAAACACACTTAGCCTTAATTGTAAGTAAAGGTTTATCTGTCCATAGAGCCTTGTGCAAACAATAATAAGTCCTATTTACCGGAAAAATGTGCAAAACACTGTTACATATATTTTTTCACTTTATTCATCTGTGGACTAGATGGCATTATCTCCACTTTATAGATGCAAAAAAACAAAACAAAAAAAACTAAGGTCAGAGAGGTAAAGGAACCTAACCAAAAACACACAGCTAGTAATGGCAGATCTGGTTGCCAACAAATCCCTAGTTACATGACCTCCACATGAAAAGTCTTCTGATGTATATAATGACTTTCCACTTGGTCTGTCCAACAAGAAAGTAAAAGATCATCAAGCACTAGGTTACGAGAATGTAAAGGCACTTTTTGTAGTAGGGCCAATTCTGAAACAAAAGCAGGTAAAGATGAACTAATTAACCCCACTCTCTCTGAAATGGGGTTTAAAAAGCAAAGGACTTAAAACTGTGCGCATTGCATTTAAGTTCTGAAATGTACTCCTAGCAAGGGCTTGTATTTGGTTATAGACTAAGGACTGAACTCAAATCACAAAAGACTTCATGGTGAAATGTCAGAGCAGAAAAAACAGGAGGAAGAGCACCCTAACATTAATTCAATATCTCACTATTTTACCTACAAGACATTTAATATTTTCTACACAGAATCAAGAACAAAGTCTACTCTAATTAGAACAGATAAAGAACCAGCAAGGACTGGCTCTGTTACATTCCCTGAAACAACATGATGACTTGCAGAAGTAAATATTTTCTCATCTCCTAACATAATGGCACCATCTATTGGCTTAGTACCACCATTGCAGCAACCAGGAATCAAGATGCATAACCCAACTTTCTTGGGCTTTTGGTTCCCAGCTGCTTAATTCCTGGCATTCCATAGTGGTACAAATTTTAAGATATAACATCCATGCATCGCACATTTTAAATCTTCTGAAATTCATTTTATATATATTAATCAAAGCAGGAAAAACTGCCAGAAAAATCTCAGTACACAGAACTGCACACAGAATGTGTTAGCACTAAAATTATCAGAACACCATGCATCAAACATCAATGATGTTCTACACACAAAGATTTTTACATGTGGTTATCTCACTTAATCCTCACACATTACCCATGGAACAGATCCTCTAACCCCCATTTTCCTGAAGGAGAAATCAACACTCACAGTCAAACAACTAATAAATGTTGGACTTAGATCTGAACCCAGTATGACTACAAAGCCCAGCTCTTTTCACTATCTCACCCTACTTCAGAAAATTAAAAACAACTCCAGAGCAACAGATGCAGGGGAAAAGCACATAGTGCTTTACAGAGCGTGTTCACACACATGACATGGCAGTATCCCAGTAACCCAGTGACCTTAAAGTCAAAAAAAAATCAGCTTCTTTTTAGAAATGAGGGGTTTGAGGTTCAGAGAGGTTAGGTGATGACTAGCTCTGGTCAATCAGGGCTGTGACTGAAGCCAGGGCTTCCATCTCTTTCTCTAGCATTCTAAGTAATACCTCAGCTGGTTACAGAAAAGCCGGCTCTGGATGGTCACTGGCTGTATAGACAAAGCTCCCACCAGGATGGGGTTCCCGCCACCGCATAGTCCTTGACCCACAGAGATCAGGGGACAAGACTCACTCCAGTCCTGATGGAGACCCATGCTTACAGAACGCCTGCACAGTCACCTGGCCCACACTAGTCAGGAGAAAGAATTTCCAGCAACACTAGAGCTACAAGGTCATGTGCCCTCTGAGAAGGCTTTTACGTGGGCCTACAAACTAAACACAGTGCTGCTGAGTTCACATCTGACTTCAGCATTGAAAATGAATGTGGAAGAAATACTTGCCATCTTATAGTGCACTGATTTGATACAGCGCAGGACAATCTTCCAAATCGAGTCATGTGGAGATAACAAAATGTCTGCACAAAGTTTGCACTTTAGTGTAAAAATATGGAGAAATGGCAGGTCTGAATTCCCTACTGATGTTCCTAAGTTCCAACTTAATTCTAAGACTCTTCTTTGCCCACAAGGTGAGACATCTGGTATGTTTACTACTCTGTCCCGAATCTTTTTAATTGCTAGGGGGCTCAGTAAACTGGGACTTGAGGTACATTCCAGTAATTAGGAAATTGTATAACCAGTTTATCTAGAGATAGAATTTTACCTGGACGGCCCTGGCAGTGACCCAAAGTCTTCCCTAATGGTGCATATCAATGTTTATTCCTTAAGTTAGTATTCCTAAATTGTCCAAGGGCCTCATTTCCAGGAATGTCGTGCTTTAAATTTCATTCATATTAATTCTCTATGTGAATAAGTGGGCAAAATAAAAATTTTATATATGTTGCCAATGCAGCTACAAGGAACACTGCCAAACTAACAGCAAAAGATGGTCCCCAAGCTTCTCCTGACAGTACTTCAGTTTGCTTAATAAAGAAAAGCTGGCAAGTTAAAAGAATAAGCTAATTAATCTGAGAATTAAAAGAACCCGTATTTTGTCTATAAAAAAAAAACTATAACCCTTTTCCCTTTCTTACTAAAGAAAAGTCAAAAATCTTGCCTGGTTTTCCACAATCACACTAATCAACCACCTGCAGTCTCTTACAAATTATTTTCTTAAAAAATAAATAATTTAATGAAACCTAAGGGGTCCTTTCTTCTTTTCTGAGAATGGACCAAAACACATTTCGTCTGGACCACATGCCACACACTACTCACAGCAATAACAAAGCCAAGGGGGAAAAGTCACAGAGACCAGGGCTCTCATGCCAGATCATTCACCTCCAGGCTGTGTGACCCCAGCATACCTCTCTGAGCCTCAATTTCCTCACCCTCAAGACAGGGATGATAGTGCCCACTTCACAGCGGTGCAAAGACTAAATCAGTCAAGTGTCTCACAACAGTTGCTGGCGCTGCAGCTGGCAAGCTGCTGGACGAACACTGCTATCATTATGGCCAACACCCCGTTCACAAAAAAGGTTTTAGGGAGGGCCACACCACGAGGAGTTTGATACCCTCTTCTCTTAAGCAAACCCTTGGGAAAGCAAGCCCTCAGCAAGGAGGCTCCTGGACCCTGTGCTCAAGGAGCTGTGCCAGCATGTTAGAGATGCGCAGGACAAGACAGGTGTCTTCTATTTGATATAAATTAGGAGTAGCCTTCAGGCACCTGGCTAGTCGCCAGTACAGGCCCATGGGTAGACAAAATGTAGACACCCTTGTCTTACAGGTAATTTGTAGCTTCCAGCTCTTACTGTCAAATCACTCAGGAAAAAGAAAAGATTCATTACAAAGTTGTATTTTTATTTCTTATAATAAAAAACTCCTACTTTCACTAAAACATGAGAATTTACATGAAATATTCATTTTCTCACTTACACCACACTTACGGAAAGCCTCAATCCCACAGGGAATGTTAACGTTCTGTGGGCACATTTCAGTTAGGAGGGCCTTCTATTTTATCTGTAGCTGGAGGTTTGGTTTGCAGCTCACCCAAAATAAGTCACATGAATTAAAACAAAACCACCAAATTTTGGCACTTCTGGGGTTCTCTCAATATCCAGCTCCCCATCCCCTCAAAAAAAAAAAAAGGGAAGAAAGAAAAACCACCACCACCTCCACGGAAGCCAGAACTCCATCAGGAGGAAAGGCAGTGCAGCACACCTCGCAGCAGGGAGAGGCATCAAGCCCTGCTCAAAAGTGAACAATGGCCGAAAGAAACTAAAAGAATGGCAAAGACAAAACCTGGACAGCACAAAAACTGTATTTTATTTCACATTCTCCGATAAAAGGCGCCTCTTCACAATGGACTTGGATCAGAAAGAAACGAAATATAAAATTCATATTGTCTTCGGATGGTAGAATTGTGTATAATTTTTTTAAATTTCCTTTGATACTATAAAGCTGTTTCAGTAAATACTGTTTATAATATGCAGGAAAGAAAATCCACACAAAGAACAGTCCAAAATAAGCCAAACAAATAAATGCCCCTTGGGAATTTGTATAAATATTTTTAGTATTCAGGAGCAAGACTTAATAGCTTAATGAAAGAACATCTGTAAGATGATAAAATCAAAGCAGCTGTGATGAGCTCAGGCTTGCTTAAGCTGAAAGACAAATCCCAGCTTTGCTGCTTACAGGCAGGGCAGCAATGGGCAGGTTAGTAAATCTAAGTTTCAGGTTTCTCATCAATAAGCAGGTAATGATAGCATCCCTTGCACAGAATTTTAACTGAAAATAATGCGATGGCACCAGCAGACACTGGCACAGAGACACTTCGAAATATGTTTTAAATTTAAAATAATACTAAGCTTTAAAAAAAAAAAAGGGCTTCCCTGGTGGCGCAGTGGTTGAGAGTCCGCCTGCCAATGTAGGGGACACGGGTTTGTGCCCCGGTCCAGGAAGATCCCACGTGCCGCGGAGTGGCTGGGCCTGTGAGCCATGGCCGCTGAGCCTGCGCGTCCGGAGCCTGTGCTCCGCAACGGGAAAGGCCACAACAGTGAGCGGCCCGCGTACCGCAAAAAAAAAAAAAAAGACCTATCACATATGCAGTGCTTTGTGCTGTTCCCTTACAGCTCAACTGGAGCCACACAAATGGAACACAATCTAAACCAACTCTACTCCAGGGGTACTGTAAACTGTTCACAAACAATAAACAGCAGTTAAGGTTTCTAACACTAGGTTTTACACATGCTTTGGCACAAGCAAGTTAGAGAATCAGAAAATTAATTCACCATCAAATATTCACTGAGTCACACAGCACTCCGTGAGACTCTGGGAGTGAGACAGATTCTACTGACAGAGATCTCAGATTCTTGTAGGGGCAGGAAGGACAAGAGCTGGGGAAAGTAGAGTCTGGACACGGCTGAAATCCTGGAATCAAGCTGCACACCAAATTACCGGAGAGGGACTTGCTAACAGCCTGGGGCAGTCACGAGGGAATGGTCTCTGGGCTAGACCTTGGATGAGGAGCAGGAGCACTCCGGGCAGAAAACGCATTTCTGAAAGAAGGCAGCACAGCAGCAGCAGGGTGGGAAAGGCAGTTCAGAGAGGGGCAAGGGGCCTATTGCCACAAACACCTAAGGTACATGTGGAGGAGGAAGAAGAAAAAGGGTCTAAAGCCAGACTGGAAGGAAGATGACCCCGGTGGAGGAGTTACTGCAACACTGTGGTCAAGAGCCAGGAAGGAACTGGCACTGAGGAAGACAGGAAAGGATGGTCAGAGACCCGGCATGTGGCCTAATGGCCGGCTGGTTTCTGAGTGCTCTCTGTGACGACCGTGACCATCCCTGTGCCACTGGACCCATGCACACATAAACATTTCTGGCCAGGTGTAATCTCTGTCTCTGCCTCTAGACTTCCCACATGCCAATCCTCCTTCCGACAGCTGTCAGGCTGCTCTAACAAGCGAATCTTATCCTATCATCCCCTGGCTTGAAAAGAGTAGACGGGAACCTCCAGGACAAAAACAAACAACTCAGCCTGTACCGTCGGGACTCTCTCCGGCCTAGCTTTCCAGCCTGGCCTCTGCCCCACCCTCCTGAACATCAGTACATCTTCATCCCTCTACCTCTTCCGCTGTGCCCCCAGCATGGAACACTCCCCCCACCCACTGCACTTGCCTCACCCATCCAGCAAACTCTGGCCTTTCAGTTCTTTGACCATACTGGTCCCTTGTGCACTGCAGGGCCTAAAAAGTCTTTCCCTTGGGGGTAGGGAGTAGGGTGGCAAATTCCTGGCTAATTCCTACTTATCATACAGGTCTCAGCTTAAGTGTTTCTCTTCCCCATCTTTCACCTACCAGACTGGCAAGAATATCCAAAGTGGGAGAGTTTATAAGAGAAAGGCATTCTCATATTCTCTTGGTGGAATACAAACTAGTACAATCTTTTTGGAGGGCAATTTGGCAACAGCTCTCAAAAGGTAAAACGCACTGTATGACCAGCCATCTGTCACTTTTGGGGGCTGCCCAGTAGCTATACTTCCTTTCTATGTCTGGGGAACCCCCCCACCTTATAAACAGATGACTGAGCCTCACCAATCATCACCAACCAAGCACCCACCCTTCCCTATAAGGAACTCTCGGACAGTGACCACCCTTCCCTATAAGGAACTCTCGGACAGTGAATGAGATGGCAGGAAGCCTCAGTTCCAGATGAGGCAGCCAGGGCAGCAGAGTGAGCAGCGAGCCAGGGCCTGCGCCAGCTGGGCCAGCAGTGTAGTCTGCAGCATTCTGCCTTCGCCTGCAATGGCCCATTCTGCAGCATTATTTCTGAAACTGTTCTTGGCCCCAAACCCAGTTCTTGCCCTCCTAGCTATTCTGTGAGCCACCTACTATCCTTTAAAAAATAAAAATTCCTCCTTTCCTAAATCGTCCAGTGATTCTAATGATTACAAAAGAGAATTCTGAGCAATACATGCACACACCCTAATCCAGAACTCCACTACTAGGAATTTGTCAGATGTACTTACACAAGTACACCAAGACATATACTCATCAATAGGAGAATGGGTCACTAAATCATGGTAGAGACATGTAATACAATTCTATGAAGGTGGTGTTGTAGATTTGATATAGACCTACAAGCACTGATACAAAAACTTATTCAAAACAAGTTAATAGTAATGGAACAGCATCTACAGCATGACCTCAGCTGTGTATTTTTAATAGGGATTGACAGATAGATGACAGATGATAGAGATATATATAGATGGATCATAAAACATTTTTTGAGAAAAAAACACAATAAACCCTTAACAGTGGTTACTTTGGGGAAATATGAAAGAGACTTATTTTTCATGTAATATTTTTCCCCACTTGAATGTTTTGTCATGTTCATAAATTACTTTCATTAGAAAATGTTTTCATGTCACTTGCCCAGTAAGGACTTCCCAAACACCCATTATCCACATGCTCCTTCCTGTATTCTCTCTTATTACTGTTTTTTTCCTCCAGGGCACTTAGCACAGTGCATTCTTTTAGATTAATGTGTATTTACTTAATTCCTATCTCCTGCAGAGGCTATAAGCTCTGAGGATACGTGCTGTGTTGACCACTATATTCCCAGTGCCTAGCACACAGCAGATGCTAAATAAATATCTGATAAATGAATGAAAGTAACTTATCCTTCTTTTAAGATTAAGCTCAAGTGAAGTGAAGCTTTCCGTGAAATCTTCCAGTTTAGACCCTTTCTCCCTTGGGCCTCCAATGGCCTTTGTACCTACTGCCCTTGTCAGTTTATACAGCTATCTCCCCCATTACACTGGGAATATGTTGAGGGTAAGGATCCAGACATTCAACCTCTCTCTGTGGAGCCTGCTACAGTGCTTTTACACAGAAGGCACTCAAGAAATAGTTGATAAATGAACAGATGAACAAACAAACTAAACCTCAAAGTAACAACTTACTTGTGTATCTAAAATCAGGTGTTACTGATGTCTTGCTCTTCTTAATCTTCTTAATCTCTTATGAAAGCAAAACCAGACTGTGGAGAGTGATGATTTCTGAGCAGAAGTATGCCATAAAATCAAAGCTGTGGAGCCATCACCCTGGACTCACATTGGACTTGGAGGGAAGCAAGATCACTGTCAGCCAGGACAGAGCACAAAGTGGAGTTGCAGGAATGAAATGAGCAGACACAAATCTGCTTTACTCACTTTCAACAACTTTTCCTAAATTCAGGATTATGCTCATAAGACAAATTACTACAGTTCAAAAGCAACAGAAACCAGTTCAATTTTTCCATCTTAAAAATGAAAAGGCTTTGTATCAATATTAAATCTCCTGATTTTGATGACTTTATCAAGGTGATGTAAGAGAACATCCTAAAGGATTTTGAGATAGAGGGTTATGGTGTCTGCTATTTACTCTCGAATGGTTCCATACACCAAAAAATAACAATAATGTATGAGAGAGTGAGCAAAAATGTGGTAAAATGTTAACAATTGACAAACACGAGAAAGGGTATATATGACTATTCATTGTACATTTTTGTTACTTTCCTGCAAGTGTGAAATTTTTTTTAAATAAAAAAAAGAAGAAATGAAACTACTTAATAGAAAAGGCTATTCCACCTTTACTACCATTTAAAGGCATCAAATGGAGGGAAATAAAAACACTACTTTGATGGAAATAACAAATAAAATGGAACAGAGCAATTCTAAAATTACTGTAAGTATCTTCATTTAAAAATAATTATTCCATACGGTATCTGGGGACAAATCATTCTTCTCACAAACATGGAACATCTGTTGCATACAAATCTTATAAGAGGCTTGTGCATTACATGGAATGGAATAGCAAAGTCCCAAGCTAGCAATTTCCAAACTATTCAAGGCAGCCATTATTCCTGGCTCTGCAGAGCCAAGATACCAAGACAAAAAACGCAAAAGGTAAACAACAGCTGGAAAAACGCCAGCTACAAATGACCTGTTCAAGTTACTGGACATATGCAATTTCTTTCTTTTTTTTTTTTTTAAGATTTATTTTTGATATGGACCATTTTTAAAGTCTTTATTCAATCTGTTACAACATTGTTTCTGTTTTTGTTTTTTGGCCGCGAGGCATGTGGGATCTTAGCTCCCTGACCAGGGATAGAACCCGCACCCGCTGCATTGGAAGGTGAAGTCTTAACCACTGGACCACCAGGGAAGTCCCTGGACATATGCAACTTCACTCAGAAATTTAGCATGAAAGTTAAATTCAAAAATCCCAACTCTTCTAAATATAATTTTATCACTTTTTTAGTCATTTAAAAAAAAGTACTCTTATCTAGCATTTAGAGCTAAAATACAAATGTACAAGGCTGATCTAAAAGGCGTAGCTACTACTTATAGGCCAGGCACTGGACCAGATGCTTTATACACATTATTTCTAATCATTATAAATAACCTGGTATGCATGGTAGGTATTACTGATACCATTTCACAAGTAAGGAAATCAAGGTTCAGAGAGGAATTACATGTCCAGGATCCCTCAGAGGTTAAGTGGCAAAGAGGAACTCTGGTCACTCTAGCTTAAAAAAAAATCTCTGCGTGGGCCTATTCCCCCAGTGAGGCCTCCACTCTCGCCTTCCCTCTGCCCAGGAGGCCCATCCACTCAGACCTCACCTTCTTCATGAACCTACTTTAACCTTCTCAAGTCCCCTTGCACTGCATTAACATTTTTTAACTTTTTGTTTTGAGATAATTGTAAATTCACATGCAGATGTTAGAAATAATACATCACATTTTTGTACACTCTTGACTCAGTTTCCCCTAAAGGTAATATCTTGCATAACTGAAGTATAATATCACCTGCACTGTTTTTTTCTCTACGATTTATCTCTTTCTAACATATAAATATATTTATAATTGTTGCTGTTATTGTCTGTCCACCCCCACTAAAATATAAACTCCCTGCAGGCAAGAATCTGTATCTAAATTTTGTTCACTGCTATATCCCAAGCACATAAAACAGGGCCTAATCCCTAGGAGGAACTCAATAATACTTGTAGAAGGAATCAAAGCACTGTACTGCACTGCCTCCTCTATCCGGAAATAAACCGACTTTAAGAGACCACCTTAGTAAATAAGACGATTCTGAAACATCAGGGAAACATTACACTCACCCATGGTGACATAAGGCAACTTATCAGTTGATCCATGAGGATAGATGCTGTAGAGGTGAGGTCCAGTAACATCTACTCCCCCCAAAACTAGGGCTGCACCAATGTAACCTTGATACCTGGTGATCAGAGTATGCATAAGAAAAAACAAAAATGAGTCTACATTGCATCACTATAACTTAACTGAAAGTTGTATTTGAAGTCAGACAATAAAAAGCTTTTCTTACACTACTACTGCATCATTAAATAATTACTGTTTTGAAGGGAAAAAAATAGGGAATGGAGTGAACATACTTGAACATCTACTATCAGCCAATAAAAACTGTAAATTGTGTGAGGCATTCCATGTGCCTTACATAATCTTAGTCTCACAACCCCCTTCAAAAGAAGACACTATAATTCTCATGGTAGAGAAGAGAAAACCAACCCAAAGACATTTTTAAGCCTCAGAGCCAAGCTTGGCTTACTCCAAAGATCATCAGCACCCCTCCCATCATACCTCTCTGTGTTTAGCAGATAAGCTCCCTTCCAAGTCAACAGTGAGTTGTTGCTCAACTAAAGCTGTTCAAATTATCAACCTCACCATAGCCTCATAGGAAAATAGCTAATGTCAAAACACCTTTCCCCTCGGGCTTCCCTGGAGGCGCAGTGGTTGAGAGTCAGCCTACCGATGCAGGGGACACGGGCTCGTGCCCCGGCCCGGGAGGATCCCACATGCCGGCTGGGCTGGGCCCCTGAGCCATGGCCACTGAGCCTGCACGTCCGGAGCCTGTGCTCCGCAACGGGAGAGGCCACAACAGTGAGAGGCCCGCGTACCGCAAAAAAAAAAAAAAAACCTTTCCCTTGAATAAATCCACAAAATTATGACAGATATGAGCTCATACTGAGTAAAAGAAAGAAGTATTTCATCATGCAGGGAAGTGAATGAAGTAACTCCATGACAGCCTATATAAAACCCATTGCTCCTGCCCACAGTTTAAAACTGTATCTCTCAGGAACATGGGCAAGAATACATTTTCCGCCTCACCCCCACCTCTGTTTAATTCTGCACGTATTTGTTCCTTTGGACCCTCTACTTAGTTGGTTTTCCGCTTCTACAGATTGCTTTCCTTGTATCTGGTTCAATTTTTTACCATTAGAACTGCTATGCTAGATAAACATGCTGGATTTAAAGTTCTCCACTGTGAGCCTTTAAATCTCTGGGAAGAAAAATGAAACCAACACATGCTGAATTTGCCTAATGATACAATCATTAAAACTGATATAAATAACACAAGAACCAATCAAAGTCATCATTTTAGACTGTCTGAGACATAGCTACCCATCAGAAAGCGCTCTAGGTCGAGTCCAGTATTTCCCGTGTCCCTTGATTACCAATTTATTATTTCAAATCTTCCATTTATAAGTGAAAAAATAAAGAGCAGGAAAGGATTTTAAAAGCAGCCTCAAGAGGGAACAGAGGCCCAGAAAAGGGAAGAAACTGGTCCTAAGCCGCATGAGCTAGCAGAAGGGTCAAGACTAGATCCCAGCGCTCTGGGATGAGAAGCCAGAATCAGCAGATCCACCACTCCCCGCCCAGCCCAGTGCTTGATCCACTATATCAACTGCCTGCCAAACACGCTGCTTAGTTAAAGTCAATTAATAACCAGCTAGTTCCCTTCCAAGCTAAAACATAATAATCTGTTCGATAACTTTAGAAGAGTCTAAGATATTTTGGCAAGTCAATGAAATCCTTAAAAATGGATCCAGAAATTCTGTTTCCAGGAATCTAATTCTATTGATATAAAAGGACAAATACGCAGAAATGAATGCATAAGAATGTTTTTTGTGGTAACTGCTTATGATGCTAAAAAAGTGGAAACAGTCAGAATTAGCTAAACTAATACAGCTATACAATGGAACACTACACAATCGTTAAAAACCATGCTGCATTTTTCATGCACTACCGATGGTAATCTTTCTCAAGGATAATTTTGGCAATATATATTAAAATGTTAAATGTGCCTACCTTTGACCCAGCAATTCTACTTCTAGGAATTTATTTTAGAATATAGCTTAAAGAATTAATAACACAAGTACCTAAAGATTCTGTATTCCAAAGGATCGGCAGAATACCTTACAATACCTTAAACACTTTAAAGTAAGCAATATTGTTAATCTTCAAAAATTGGTTAATAAAATAGATTACTGTGATCCAACAAAAATTAGGATACCGATCTATGGTTCTTAAACTTTTGGGGGGCACAGACCCCACGGAAAAAATGATTAAAATTGTGGAACCCTCGCCCATAACAAGTGTACACACACAAATTTTTCACTATTTCAGGAGTTACAGATCTCCAGAAGTCCTCCATGGGCTCAAGGTAAAATCTCTGGATGCCGAGCTCGTCTACTGATGGGAACAATATTCACAATATACTGTTATGTGAACAGGGTCAGTTACAAAACAACACATATAGCGGGATTCCATTTTTGCAAATACATACATGAGTATACATGCCTAGTATAAAAGGTCTAAGAAAATAGATCTCAAAGATTCACAGTGTATGTGCTTAAGTGGCAGAGTGTCAGCTGAAATCTACTTGCTTCTTTTCACATTTCTATAGTGTCTGAATTTTTTACAATGATCACACATTACTTTTATAATAATTTATAAAAAGGTTTTCTTTTTGAAATACCCCAACATGGAACTATTGAAGAGGCACTGGTAGGTGAAAAGATTAGGTTACATTATGGGATAGAAAGCACAACTATGATCCCATTTTTATAGAACAAAATATGTATTATTTAACATAGGAAAAGCCTTGAAGAGTGTACCATAATCTGTTAGCACCGACTGCTTATAGGTGGTAGAAATTCAGATAATTTCTATAATTTTTTATCTATATCTTCTAGCTTTTTTACTGTGAACATGCACTTATAATACGGAAGGAAGGGAGGAAGGGATGATCAAGTGAATGAACGAACGAATAAATAAATTTAAAAGTCTAGGAGTATATACAACCAGCCAAAATGTGATTCTCGCCTATTTTTTCTTTGGGCTTTACAGTATTTTCAGAATTTTCTACAATGAATATATAGTACTTTTGTAAGGAAAAAAAAATTACAATATAATAAAATAAAATTTTAAAGCCTCTACATATTCAAATAGTTTCCAGAATACAGAATAGTATATCAAAGATTTCTGCTAGACTCAACAAGAAGCCTCCATGTTCAGAAGGAACAAGTATCACAGATATCTTCTACATATAGCCACCACAGAAGTTAAATAAAAGTACTGCTTAAGTAAGGAAAAAGATGTCCACTTCTGTTTATCAAACCCTCTTTTCTCACTTATTCACATACAAGGAAATAGATTATTCAGGGGGAAGAAAACAGCAAGAGTACACCTTGTATTCTTTTTTCAGCCTCTGAATGAGTATCTAACTATGTATCAGGCCCTATACTAGGCATTGCATAAGCCTTGTTTCTTTATTCATTTCCTCCCCAAAAGTTAGAGAGACAGAACTATTATCCCCATTTTATTGAGGAAGAAACTGAGGATAAGAAGGGTGAGGTGAACAGCCCAAAGTTACACAAATGTGAGCACTGTAGACAGGATCTGAGGCAAAGTTCTAAAGTCAAATCCTATGATTTTTCTCTTATACTAGTGACCCACTTTACGTAACTCAACAAAAATGTCAAAAGACATAAAGAACCATAATTATCCTGGTTTAAATTTTTGTGTTCTTCTCAAAACTTTGATAAAATTTAACTTTTACAAAGTATGTTAAACTAAAGATAATAAAACACTGAAAAAAGAGAATTTAGAACTCCTGAAACATTCTAAAGAGATTAACAGAAACATCTGCTAGATTTAGCTAAATGCTAAATGACACTGCAAGCAATCTTGAAATATTTACTGCAATTTTACAAGTTTAAAAATTGTTTTAAATGTAATGCACCACACAAACCACCAGAGGGAGCTTTACATTTAAAATCAAAATCACAAATGTCTTCAGTTATCTTGACAACAGATGTGCTTTAACAAGTTCTCACACTGCACTGGAAGAATTTATTTGATAGGTGATAATTCTCCAGGATTAGGATGATGATTATGTACATAAATAAATGGAAATCACTGACATAAAGGCTCAGTACAGCCAGAGTAGGAACTGGGTAGATATGGACTAGGCTTCCTGCCCGTATGACTCATAAACCCTGGTATCCTCTGCTGTAAAATGGGTACTATTCTACCGGCCTTGCTGCGTAGCTATATTAAACCTCATATCCACTTCCTGAGAGCCCGGGGGCCATGCTACACTTGTAGACGAAGACCTGCAAGTTCACAGGAAGGCAAGGGCCAGGCAGGAAACAGAGAAGTGAGCCATGCAAGGTCTGACAGGCCAGAACACATGCTCCCACTTCCAAAGGCAACAACAGCCACTCAGTCCCACATCACCGCCCGCTTTATGAGCTTTTATCAGAAGAAGCTGGAAATCCATATTTTAAATTCAGAGCTCCCAATTTATAATTATTTGCCACTATTTTTTTTAAAACACTATGTGACCCAAATGAAATTTCTTTACAAGCTGAAGACGGCCTGTGAGCTGCCGGCTTACAACCTGTGCCTTCTGTTCCTGCTCCCCTTTAACTCTCACAGGCCTGGATGCAGCTGCTACGACTTGGGACAGAGATAAAGAAAATGTCTTGTGCAGGTTGCTTAATGAATGATGAGGACCAGAATATAGGCCTCTGACCAACTTTTTAAAAAATTTTAAAAAGGTATCATGATACACATTCTATAAAGGAAAGAGGAGAGAATTTGTTAAAGCTAAGGTAGGTCACAAAAGGAGAAGCCAGGATTCCAACCCAAGACTAAATGTCCAGGCTATTTCCACTATACTACATTGCTTCTCTTCTCTTTATGAGGAGCAAATGAGAAAATGGACTTAAAATTTGAAAACTGTCTAGACCTATACAAACACAAAGTGATGATGTGATCGTTAAGAACTAAAGAGAAACAAAACTACTAAGAGGAACTCTGTGGGAGTCAGCAGGGAGTGAACGTCAGGTCAGGCAAATGAATGCATCTCTTTAAGCCTCAGTTTGTTCCCTTACAAATTAGACATGTTAATAGCCCCTAACTTAAAGGGATAAAGTGAGATCATGCATAAAGCACTTAGCACAGGGCCTGGCACAAACAAATAAATGTTGGTTAATAGTAACGCTATCCTACCCACTTACAGCCAACTACAAATAATCACTTTTCATTTCACTGTTACCTTGCCCCTAAAAAAGAGAGAAAAAACAATCATTTGTGTTTGTGTGTGTTCACAAGAAGAACTCAAAGGTTCCTTCCAGCTCTTTCTTACTATGAACAAAAAAGGTTTTTTTATCCAGCAATACCCTAAGCCTCAGGAAATGACTCAATTGGTCACATGTGATTCATTCATGAAAAAAAAAAAAAACCCAGACCCTGTAAATTCAAATACATTATCAAAAGCCTTATGAAATCAAAGTGTCTTTTTAGTAACAATTGATTTCTGGAATAAAATGTGTATTTCTTAATGCCTTTCCTCGAGCTTCCAGGCTTCCCTTGGCTGAAAATCTAAGACATGAGAAAAAAATACTACAGAAATCCCCATCCTGGAACCTTACCTGAAAAGCATCTGCTTCAGCATCCGATTGGCCGTCACGACTCTGGGAAGGCGGCCAGTGGAAAGAGAGTGGAGCTCCAAGTTGGAAGAAATGAGCTGGGTTGTCATGTCTGTGTCCGCAGCTGTCCCAGCACCACAACAACTAAAAAATACAATTAGAAACGTAGCTGAAATTCAATTACCAAAGGGCTCAATTAGAAGTGGAGCTTCTTGGAAAACTTCCACAAAGTTCAGGGACATAGATGTTTTTGAGTATACCTGCACTGTAACTGCTCTAACCAAGCTTAAATAAACATAAAATTAAGAATGCACATCTAATTATATGCAAATATATTTTCTGTAGCCCAGTGGAATATTTCAAATCATTAGTTTCTATGTTCTGAACAGAGTGTGCATTTTACTGATCCTAGAAAATATCCAAGTTGTACAAAAGAGCAAGGAATGTCAAAAGCCTCGCAATTTACATTTACCAAGTATTTAGTACTAGATACCAGTCATTCCAAAGTGCTGAGAATAAAGAAAATATGACACAGTAATAGCACTTGATTTCAAACTTGAGTGGAGGAGACATATAATACAATATAGTAGCATAGGTAGAAAATGCTGTAGGAAATTGGAGGAGAGAGCAGTTAACTCTGATCTTTGAGAAGAGGTTTCATGTGAGCTGGATTTTGAAGGACAGAATAAAAACACTATACAGAGAAGAAGAAGGGGCATTTCTAAGCAGAGGGGCTAGCAAAATCAAGGGTAAAACAGCTTGGACATGCGGAGAACAGGGACATGAGGGAAATAGGGGCAGCCCAGGTATAACTGGAACATAGAGTGATAGCAGCTAAATAGGATGAAAAGGTAAGCTTTCTGTGAAATTGTACAAGACCTTGAATATCATGCTAGAGTTTCGATTTTATCCTGAAAGCAGTGTGGAAATGTGAAAAACCTCTTGAAAAGTTTTTAAACAGGAAAGGGACATAATTAGATCCATGTTTTACAAAACCCAACATGGCAGAAGAGTGAACAATACACATAAAGAAAAGGCCAAAGGCAGAGAGACCATTTAAATGACAACTGCAATAATCCAGCTGAGAAAAGAGAACCCGAGCTAAGGCCTTAGTAGAGGGAAGGAGAGAAGGGAGTGGATTCAAAAGGCACACAGAAGGCAGAACTGGGTACCAAATGAACTGAAGACTAAAGCAAAAAGAGGACTTGAGGGACTTCCCTAGTGGTCCAGCAGTTAAGACTCTGTGCTCCCAATGCAGGGGGCCCGGGTTTGATCCCTGGTCAGGAAACTAGATCCCGCATGCCGAAACTAAGAGCCTGCATGCCGCAACTAAAAGATCCCGCACACTGCAGCTAAAGATCCCGCACGCGTCAGGGTGCCACAACTAAGACCCAGCACAGCCAAATAAATAAATAAATAAATATTTTTAAAAATAAAAAAGAGGACTTGGGGATGGCTAGCTCAGATGGATGGAAATGCCATTTAAGGGAAACAGAAAGAAAATACAGGCTGAACAACAGGTTTTAGAGAGAAAGAGTAAATTCAATTTTACCCCTGACATGTTTAAAAATGACTCATTCAAACTAATCAATACTTACTAAATGTTAGGAGATATGAAGTGTATTTTTGAACAGTTCTTGTCAGCAACAACCATTCCTTCAGTTGCCCTTGTATCTGCTCCAAGAACTATGCCATCCTATTTTTAAGAAATATATACTTTAAAACAACTTCACATATACAAACCACAGTTCTCTACTCTAGTTTAGGAAAAACAATGTTGACCATCCCCTGCTCCCCCAACCACCCCGCCACGCGCTGAAATATTGTGCTATACTTTCGGCATTCAACGAAAAGCTTATCAATAAACATTATTGGTTGAACCCTCAGTAGGCAGTAGGAACTATCATTCCTGTTTTCAAATAAGGCTCAGAGATTCAGTGAATTCCTTACAAATCACAGAGCCAATATCAGAAAAGTCTGAATTAAGATGAAGAAATCTTTCCATTAAAATAGCCATGCCTGGGCTTCCCTGGTGGTGCAGTGGTTGAGAGTCTGCCTGCCGATGCAGGGGACCCGGGTTCGTGCCCCAGTCCGCGGCTGGGCTCGTGAGCCATGGCCACTGGGCCTGCGCATCCAGAGCCTGTACTCCGCAACGGGAGAGGCCACAACAGTGAGAGGCCCGCGTACCAAAAAAAAAAAAAAAAAAAAATAGCCACGCCTGTCAATTTCTTTTTAAAAGATGTCACTTTTTACCTTTAACAACAATAACCAGTTATCTCTTTTGACCCTTACAACAATTTAAGTCAGGAGTTATTATGTCCACCTGATGGATTAGAAAGTGAGGCTGTGAGAAGGAAAATGACCTGCCCAAAGTTAGAGGCAGCAAAAAAGCTAAATGGTTAAACATTTTTGTTTTCTCCCATTACATCATCCTGCTTCCTAAAGTAGTAACTTAAAACAGAAAACTGGCTTCCTGTCGAAAACTGCAGAGTGAGCAAAGAATATAAACTGCCGATAAGTGCACAAAACTGACATAGTCTCTCCTAAAGGAGCTTTTCCTGACATAGTACTCTGTAAGATGTGCCCTTCCTCACACAGCCCAGAGAAGTAAAAGAGGCCAAGGGGCCTGGTTCCTGAAATTAGTTGACACTGCTGCTCTCAGCCTGTCCCGCCTTACCTTATAAACCACTCCTGCGATAGTCGTCCCAGTTTTCCGGGCCATTGGAAGCTTGGATCCTTTCTTTGCAAAATCGGCTTCCAAGATGGCATTTCTGAGAGCAAATGAGAGAATAAAGGGTTGAAGGGCAGGACCACATTGCGCCGCACTGGCACGAAGAGTTTCTAACAGGGAACTCGGGAGAAGCAAAAACTACTAGCATTTGCTTTCAAGCCCATCTGTTTCACTGGCTCCTCCCAACAGCAAGACTACTGTCCCGCTTTTCTACGAAGGGAGCGTCTGAGTGGGTCCGCACCACCACCCCGGAGATGGAGGGTGTCCCAGTGCGCTGGGGAAGTGGAAGAGCCGACCCGGCCTCAGGAGAAACACGCTCAGGCCCTAATTCCCCTGAGTCACAGGTGCCGCGGGCCGCGGGCCCCGCCCTCCACCATTCGTTCGGACTTCCCGGCTCAGAGCGCAACCCAACTCCGACCCCGGCACCGCATTCCCACTCCCGCCCCGAACCCTGCCCGGGACATGGCCACACCTGCGGCAGTTTTCGAAAGAGAAACCTCCAACCGGGGGCTCATACACTGACACAGCCGCCATCTTTCCCGAAAAAATACTTCCGGGCCGGGGGCGGGAGCAAACGAAAATAGCCATGCACTTCCGGCGCCGCCGGCAACCTAAGGCTGAAGGGGCGGAGGAAACTCCGCGCTCGGGTGATGTATCTTAGAGTTAGGGGCTCCTAGAGGAGCCTGGAGATGTTTGGAGTATAGCACCCCACGTGGCGCGGAGGAGAAACTGACACCCGGAGAAGTCGGGGGGGAAAGGACTTACCCAAGGTGGGCACACCAGAGACTAGGCCTCCTGCCCACCAGACCAGAGCGGTTTCTACTGCTAATTCGACTACATGGAGCTTCAGAGACAGAGACACTGAAGTTCCAGGCACAGCTCCACCACCTCCTTGCAATGAGCAAGTCCTCTCAACTGTCTGAATTTGCTTCCTCTGCTGTCAAATGGGGATAATAGCTGCCTCAAAAGGCTGCTGTGAAATGAACAAGAAGCCTGTAAAAAAAGCTGTTCACCATCATTAGTCGTTAGAGACATGCAAATCAAAACCACAGTGCAATACCATTGCACGCCCACTAAAATGGCTATAATCAAAAAGACAGAAAATAACAAGTGTTGGCTGGGATGTGGAGAAATTGGAACCCTCAAACGTGGCTGCTGGGAATGTGAAATGGTGCAGCTGCTCCAGAAAATAATTTGGCAGTTCCTCCCAAAATTAAACATAGACCCAGCAATTGTCTCTTCCGTATATACCAAAGAGAACTGGAAACAGTTGTTCACAAAAGCTTGTACACAAATATTTATAGCAGTATTACTCATAATAGCCAAATAATGGAAACAACCCAAATGTCCATCAACTTGAGGAATGGATAAGCAAAATGTGGTACATCCATGCAACAGAATACCATTCAGCCGTAAAAAGGAATGAAGCATTGACACATGCTACAACAGGGATGAACTTAGAACACTGTGCTAAGTGAAAGAAGCCAGGGACAAAAAGCCACAAATAGTATGGTTCCATGTCTATGAAATGTCCTTACTAAACCAATCCATACAGCCAGAAAGTAGATTAGTGGTTATTGGGAGATTGGGGGGAAGGAGAGAATGGGAAGTGACTAATGGATACAGAGTCTCCTTTTGGGATGATGAAAATGTTCTGAAATTAGGTAGTTGTAATGGTCACACAACATTGTGAATATACTAAAAGCCACTGCCCCGCACATTTTTAAATGGTGAAATTTTTGTTATGTTAATTTCAGTTTTTAAAAAGCTGCTGTGAAAATTGAAAATTGTATGTGGAGGACTTCCCTGGTGGCACAGTGGTTAAGAATCCACCGGCCAGTGCATGGGAGACGGGATCGATCCCTGGTCCAGGAAGATCCCACATGCCACAGAGCAACTAAGCCCGTGCGCCACAACTACTGAAGCCTGTGCACCTAGAGCCCATGCTCCGCAACAAGAGAAGTCACCACAATGAGAAGCCCGCGCACCACAACGAAGAGTAGCCCCTGCTCACCACAACTAGAGAAAGCCCGCGCACAGCAGCGAAGACCCAGCATAGCCAAAAATAAATTAATTAATTAAATTTAAAAAGAAAATTGTATGTAGAGAGCATTTATCCTGGCATGTAGAACTTCTCCATAAATAGCTATTATTGTTAATAGCACATTCATTTCATCCTGCCAGCAAGCCTCAAAGGTAACTATGTAATTCAACTCACTTTACTGATGGAAATTAAGGTTCATTGACGTAAAGTAACTTGCTCAAATTTACATAGCAAGTAGATCACAGCAGCAATAATTGTGGGCTGAATTAATTTATTCACTCAGCAAATATTTAAATGATTCAATTATGTAATGAAATTATTTGCTCAGCACCTACTATGTGTCAAGCTTGTTTCTAGGAATGAATGAATGAATGAATGAATGGCATCCCAATCACCCAGAACCGTGCCTGTCACAACTATGTGTTCAATAAATATTTGTCAAAGGTTCAATTCCTTTTCATTACTTCTTTGGGTCTTCTGTGCGACATAGGAAAATGAGGCCTCACCACCCACCCCCACAGGAATCTACTGATGAAGAGGTTTGAGTGTCTCCAGTGTCACCAAGTTTCTGCTTTGGTGAATGTGAAAAGTAAAAAGACGGGCTCTGTTTTAGAGATGTCCACTTCCTGATGAGAGAGGCTCGACTCCATAAGACCTAGACAGGACAGGTCATAATTCAACGTGCTCCGGATGCCGTGAGGGTCAGTAAATAATGATAGAATGAAGGACTGCTTTCACAATGTTCATTACACTCTCTCACACCTGCTCTGGGCTCAGCTTTGAGGGAATGAACACATAGGTGAACCAGATGGAGTTCCTCTTCTCATGTTGTAGATTGAATTGTGTCCCCCCTCCCAAAGCTGACATGTTGAAGTCCCAAACCCCAATACCTCAGGATGTGACCTTATTTGAAGATAGGGCCTTGACAGAGGTAATCAAGTGAAAATGAGGTCATTAGGGTAGATCTTAATCCAGCACGATTGAGGTCTTTTTCAAAGGGGAAATTTACAGACAGACGTTCACACAGGGAGAACACCATGTGAACGTGACAGCAGAGATTAAGCCAAGGAATGTCAGAGATTGGCAGCAAACTACCAGAAGCTAGGCCAGAGGCCTGGAACAGCCCTCAGAAGGAACCTACCCTGACAACACCAACACCTTGCTTTCAGACTTCTAGCCTTCATAACTGTGAGACAATAAGTTTCTTTTTTTTTTTCTTTTTTGCCATGCTGTGCAGCTTGCAGCATCTTAGTTCCCCGACCAGGGACTGAACCTGGACCCTCATTGGTAAAAGTGCAAAGTCCTAACCACTGGACCGCCGGGGAATTCCTGACAATAAGTTTCTGTTATTTCTGTTATTTAAGCCACCCAGTTTGTGGTACTTTGTTACAGCAGCTCTAAGAAATGAATACACCTCGTGAGTTCACAGTCCGAGGGAGGAGAGAAGACCCCAGAAAGACTCACAGCCTGGCATGCTAAGGACGGGGTGGAGGAGGGTTGCTGCAGAAGCCAAGAGGCTTAGAAGGACAGAGTGTGAGCTCGTGGGGTGAGAAGACAGGAGGGATGGACACACAAGTGAAGTCCTGGGGTATGAAGCAAACAAAACCAAACAAAAAGCCCTGGCGTGATTTGTTTTCAGGAAACAGTGATGAATCTGATGCGGCTGCAGCAAAGGGAAGCACAGCAGCCTGCAGCCCCCCAGAGGACAGTGGCAAGGCATCTGTGTCCAGCTGGAGGAGCCAGGGAAGGATGTGGAAATGATTTGTGGTCTCAGTTTGTCCCGGGGCATTTCTCTTCCTAACTGGGTCTCTTTGGTATGGTTTTCACACCCAGAGCTGAGGTGATGGCACTGTCTGTCTTGTGGCTTCTAGAGGTGGCCCAGCAGAGGCAGCTGGAGCCAGCAGAGGGCGACAGAGAGTTTCCAGGCAGCCTGACTCGGCCCCTGAGGCGCGCAGTCCAAGGCCCCAGAAACTCCGCTCAGCCTGGGTCAGGGCTGTAGGGAGGGCAGCCCTAGATCCCCAGCACCCAGAAACCCTGCTTCGGTCTCCCTGTCCAACATGACTGCTGCCCCCTGGGACTGCAGCCCCCTGGACTGCAGCCCAGTCTAGAACCTGGACCCAGACACAGTCCCACTTAATCCCCGGCAGTGCCACCAAAACTGACTGACTAGTAAAGCCACCACTTCTGCTCTGGATCTGGCTGTGTGGCCTCAGGGGAGCCATCAGACTCTCTGGGCCTCAGTTTCCTAATAATATAGTAACAACCAACATTCCCTGCATGCCCCCCACAACCTGTTCTAACCACTTTATATACAGGGCCTCATGGTCACCCTAAGCACCTAGAATGTGCCAACACAGAAAACAGATGATCAAGAGACAGACACAGTGCTGCCCTCAGGGAGCTGGCAGTCCCTGAGGACCAAGTATCACTGCCCCACTTTACAGATGAGGCAACTGAGGCCCAGAGAAGTGAAGTCACTGGCTCAAGGTGATAAATGGCACACAGCTAAGTGGCAGAGCCACAATTCAAACCACATGCTTCCCAGCCCCAGACCAGACACAGCTCCACTTCCCTGGCCCCTGGCAATTATAGTCCAGCCGGAACCCAAGCTCCCATGTTCCCGGGGGTTTGCCAGAACAAAAGCAAGGCAAACTCAGCTAGTTCCCAGCTGTGTGACTGGAGGCTGGTCTCTTCATCTCTCATCTGTTTCCTCTTCTATAAAATGAGAGCACATTACAATGTTTCGCTTGCCTTGGGCATACCAAGTATGAACATGCAGTGTAAACTGTAAAGCATTTTATTCCTTCATTCGTTCATCCATTCATTCATTCATTATTTATTAAACCCTTCCTTGGTGCCAGGCTCTGTGCCACATCATAGTCTTGAGGGGCGCTGGTCTGGGAACTGCACCTCCAGTTCACTGTGCTAAGTGCCCTAAGTGACACATACCAGAGCACAGCCAGGAAACGGCTCCCAAGAGAGCCTGAGGCAGCAGGGTAGACACCCGGAGGACAGGAGTTAGCACTGAGGCCAGGAGACCAGAGGGTGCATCCCATACAGAGGGTTCAGCTGTGCATGGCCCCTGCGCCAGCCTGGATTTTCCAAGGCCCTGGCAAGCACCCTCCCCCAACCTGCAGGCTGCTAGGAGCCCAGTGTGGGATGGGCCCTGGAAGGCTCACCCCCATCCTCTATCAGGATACACACACATCCGGGGATGCCCCCACAAGGAGACTTGGCCATCTTCCCATTGCAGGGAAAGCAGCCCATGATGCTCCCAGTTGCTAAGGCAACTGGGCCCTTGTTTTTCCTTCTTCATAAATAAGCTATAAATAGACAGGGCAAACCTGGGCGCCTTCCTTTGCATGAATTAGAGCAGCTGCTCCCGGCTCCAGGGCGCTGGCACAGCATCCAAGTGCCAAGTCTTGCTGCACAGGCCACAGAAACACAGCTCTGGTGGGAGGGCATGGCAGACACATGGCAGCATCGAATGTGAATTCCCCCCACCCACTCCAGACTCTCCTGGGGCACTTAGTAGATTCTGGGACCCTGCCGAGACCCACTGAATCACAATCATTGCAAGTGGGGCCCGAGATGGGAGTTTAACTACTTAACCCCAGCAGATGAGATGAGCCATGAGTTTGCCCCCAGCTAATGGTGAGCAGGAATGGGCATCCTTCCCTTCTTCCCATCTGGGACGTATGCAAGTCACAAGGAAATCACGAGAATACGTCCCATTATGAAGGGCTTTGTAGGCTGGCTCAGAATCTGGGCCTGTCCCGAGGGCACTGGGGAGCCGTGGGAGGCGTGTAGGCA
This sequence comes from Delphinapterus leucas, assembly GCF_059928025.1. Taxonomy (NCBI): domain Eukaryota; kingdom Metazoa; phylum Chordata; class Mammalia; order Artiodactyla; family Monodontidae; genus Delphinapterus; species Delphinapterus leucas. The sequence continues at coordinate 114,257,455 of NC_143134.1, forward strand.
GAGAAGCAATGTGACCTCTCTTGGAAGAATGGGATTCCCACTTGACAAAGGGAGTTTGAGAAGAGTGTGTCACCCAAAACAAGGTGCCCTGAAGGTTGCTGGACCACAGCTGACAGATGCTTCCTCAAGCCAAGCCTCTGAATATGGACCCCGGATACCTCCCAGGCACATCTAGCTCCACATCTTCACCATGGGCTAGACCTGCCACACCCTCCCACAGTGAGGCAAATGCTATCCTATTCATTCATTCATTCATTCATTCATCCAGGCATCCTTTAAACAAACTCCAGTTCTGTGTCTGGCACTGTGCTGGGCTCAGTAACACAAAGACTCTGCCCTCAAGGGAAACGGATACAGGAATAAATGTAAGAAAGCTAAAGGACCAGAGGTTCTGATGGAAATTGCACAGGGTACAAAGAGGCTCAAAGGAGAGAAAGAGGACAGCTCCCCAAGGGGAGCTTTTAAGGAAACATGGGATTGTAAACAAAACTAAAAAGATGAGTAGGAGTTGGCTGGCTGGAGTTGCAGGAGGAATGGGTGCTCCAGAAGGAGAGTCTGAGCAGACACGTGGAAGCATGTTGGACAGCATTAAATGGGAGGGAGTGGGAAGCTGGAAACTCGGCAGGGACCAAGGTAGGCAGGACCTCACATCAGTGCATTGTGAAAATCAACCTGGCAGCTGGCCAAGGGTGGAATGGACAGGGAGACTCTAGAAACACGCAATCTGGGAGGGAACTACAGACACGGACCAGGGAGGAGGGAAAGAGGGTGGTGTTACTCAAGAAATATTACAGAAGGTCAAACAGGATGTGGTCAGAGGTTAGATTCAAGGAGCAGGGAAAAGAAGGAGTTGATGTTCTTGGGGGTCTGACTTGGGCGGCAGGATGGATGGTGGTGGGAAGGTCCACGTGGGTCCCTGTGGGATATGTTGCATTGGAGGTGTGGGCTGGGGAGAGAGGTGCAGGACAGCAGGGAGAAGGCCATGTAAGTCCCGAGTGTGAATGAGATGCTTCAGGAGAGTGGGCAGAGGGAGAGAATGGAGCCAGGGACAGAGGCCAGGAACGGTAATGTTTGTCATGCAGGTAAGGATGAGGAATGGGCAAAGGATGGAGAGACACAGCGGGCTGGGAGGCAGGCACTGAGGAGAATGATGCCATAGCCGCCAAGATGGGGAAAGGGGGCTGGAGACGGAGGGAGAATGGCCCAAGTTCCAACAGCCCAGCAAGACGAGGACGGAAACTCGTCCACAAGACCATCAGATCAAGCAAAGATTTTTTTTCTAATAATAATGCTCAGTGTTACTGATGATGTGACAAGATGAGCACTTTCACATTTGCTTGTGGGAGTGTAAAGTGGTACAAACTTTCTGCAAAGCCATTGGCCAAGATAGTTCAAGATCCCGTACAACAGAGGACCTGGACTAACAACACCATATTGTGCACTTCAAAATTTGTTATGAGGGCAGCTCTCATGCTAAGCAGTGTAGTCTTTTGTATATCAGCTATACCCCAACAAAGCTGTTCTTAAAAAGTAGTTCAAGATCCTTGAAAAAGCTCAGAATATTTAACTCAAAAATTCCCCTCTAGGGACTTCCCTGGTGGCGCAGTAGTTAAGAATCCACCTGCCAATGCAGGGGACACGGGTTCAAGCCCTGATCTGGGAAGATCCCACATGCCGTGGAGCAACTAAGCCCGTGCGCCACAACTACTGAGCCTGTGCTCTGGAGCCTGTGAGCCACAGCTACTGAGCCCACGTGCCACAGCTACTGAAGCCCGTGTGCCTAGAGCCCAGGCTCCGCAACAAGAGAAGCCATCGCAATGAGAAGCCCGCGCACCGCAACGAAGAGTAGCCCCTGCTCGCCAAAACTAGAGAAAGCCCACGCACAGCAATGAAGACCCAACGCAGCCAAAAATAAAACTAAATTAAAAAAAGAAAAAAATTCCCCTCTATGGCTCTATCCTCAGACAAAGATAGGTGTGTGAAGATATTCATTGTAACATTATTTATGATAAACCATATTGGACTTTATAGTGAACTGTATATTGGATATATATTGGATAATGGATTATATACATTGCATATTATAAGAATAGATTCTATATTATAATGAAAATCTGGAAACTGCTTTAATATCAAACAACAGGTGAATGGCTAAATAGTTTATGATGGAGGGTGAGAAACAGGCAGAATACATATGGTTCCAACTTTACAATGTATGTGGGTGTACATTATGTATGTAAAAAAGCCAGTCATATTAACAATAGGCATAATTCCTTGCTGGTAGGTTATCAGGTCATTCTTATTTTCCTCTTTAAGCCTCTGCTTTTTTTTTTTTTAATTCTCTATCTATGCATTATTTTTTTCTCAGCTTTTTTAATATTTTGAAGTTTTTCAAGTCTTCAGAAAGTTGCAAGAGTAGTACAATGAACCATCCTCCCTCCCTCCCTCTCTCTCTTTCTCTCTCTCTCTACTGAATCAATTGAAAGTCACACAACACTCCCCCCTAAATGCTAGAGGACGAATCTCCTGAAAACAAGGGCATTCTCCTACATAAACACAATACCAATATGAGGATTCAGTATTACTATCTAATATTCACTCCACTTTCAATTCCCCCAGTTATCCCAATAAAACCTTTATGATTTTTGTGATCCAGGATCTCATCAAGGATCACACACTGAATTTAGTTGCCTGATAACTACTCCAGCAAAAGTCCCCTAATAACCAGGGCATTCTCCTACAAAACCACAATACAATTGTCACATTCCGGAAATGTAATATGGGTTCAGGATTATTACCTAATACTCTGTCCACATGTAAATCTCCCCAATATCACCTTTATGATTTTTGTGATCAGCATCCAGTCAGGGAGCCCCACTGAACTCAATCTCCATGACTCTTTAGCCTCCTTCCAGCTGGAATAGTCTCCAGCCTTGTTTTATGTCTTTCATGAAGAGGCCAGGCCCGTTCTGAAGAACTGTCTTCAATGTGGACTTGTCTGATGATCTTGGCAGGTAAGCATTTTTGGCAGGAGGTCCTCATAAGTGATGTGTCCTTTCTTGGGGCACCACATCAGGGGGCACTGATATTGGCTTGTCCCATTATTAGGAGTGTTAAGTTTAATCATTTGGGTAAGGTGGGGTCTGCCGGGTTTCTCTATTTGTAAAGCTAACATTTTCCCTTTGTAATTAAAAGGTAATTTGCAGGGGATTCTTTAAGACTGTGCACACAGCCTATTCCCAGTGGTCTCTGGCCCAATGGCATGGCACCCACTGATGATTTTTACCCAAATCCATTTTTACAATGTTGATTATAAGATGCCATTTTCTGTTTCTATTACTCCTCCTCAGCTGTCACTCTTCTAAGGAAGAGCTTTCCCTTAACCTGACTTCTCTGGGTCTTTTTTTTTTAAAAATCAAGGATATTTTTTCAATTTTATGCATTATGATCCATTCTTGTTACTAATCATTTTGATCTCCAGTTGTCCCAAATGTAGCCGTTGGAGCCGTTTCAAATGGGCTCCCCACAAGTCTGAGATCATCTTTGCTTTCTGGCACAATGACATATTCCAGGCATGGAGTGGAGCACTTGCTGGGCCCATCCAGCCCTCTGGGCCACAGAAACAGTCACTCACCTCTGGATTCAGGGGGGACTTGAAGGAGGTCAGCGGGCAGCAAGTGAAGCGGCAGGGGCTGGGTGGACATTCGGGGGTTAATTCTCTCAGAACATCAACAGCCGGTGCTTTAATTAATGGCCCCACTCCAGGGGCCCAGGGCCAGGTGACTTGAGCTTAGGAACAGGGCACCAGCCTGCTCTGGCATCTCACTTCACATCCCACTCATTTACTCCTTGCATGCGGAAAGATATTAGTTATAGTACAAAGATGAAGAAAACCTGTGTGTTCTTTCATAACTTCACTGAGGAAAGGAAAAGGCAGGGAATAAATGTCCTGATTTTAGGAGGGAAAAGCACGTGTGCCTGCAAGTGTGTGTGTGTGTGTGTGTGTGTGTGTGTGTGTGTGTGTGTCTGTTTGTCTGTCCCCAGGTTCTCCAGGCCTCTGCATTCCCTTTTTTCTTCTTTATCTTATTTCTTTTCTGGTGGAGGTAGAGTTTGCATACAGTAAAATGAACAGATTTGAAGGATGGGTGGGTTTCAATAAATGTGTAGTCAGCACCCAACCGAATTACAGAACATTTCCACCAACCCCAGAAAGATCCCTCATGTGTCCTCCAGTCAATCCCTCAAAAAGGCAACCACTTTCTAGTATCTCAAAATTCCAGAACGTCACACAAACGAAATCATGCAGCAAGCACACCTCCTTTAACTGCCAAGTAAACTGGTGGTGGAAAGCCTGGCAGTGCCACCATTGCCCCCAAAATATTTCCAAGGCTTTCCCGGCGGGGAAAGAGGCGGGACACTGATGGCCCTCTGTGGGTTCTCTCCCCAGATCCCTGCTCCCAGGCTGGTGACCAAGAAGGGGACCCAGACCAAGCTCATTCCCCCACCCAGAAAGAAAATCATCTTCTGTGGCCCAGAAACGATGGCCTAGAAACCCCACTGGACATGGCAGGAGGCTCTCTACCCAGCAGTGAGGCCCAGACACGCTGACGGCCCCCGGTCCCCTGACCGTGGGGACCCCAGGGGGACTGTGGTCCTGTCCATCTGCCAGCAGGAGCAGTGAACAGCGCCACTGGCCAGCCGGCCGGCCTCCTGCATTTCTGCTGTCAATCTGCCCACTGCCCTGGGTTGTTTACTGGAAGCTGGCCTCCCTGCCAGGGTTCAAAGCCCTGGCCCTGGGCACGTCCGTGGCAGGAAGCAGACCGGGCAGTAATTGGCAGCGCGGCTGTGCTCAGAGGCCAGCACTGACCCGGCATCCTCCTCCAGCGTTGCCTTTGAGTCGCTCCATACTGACCTTCCAGGCCTGCAGGGACTTCCTGCTGAATGCCGAGCCCGCACCAGCAACAAATTACTCGTTCCCCAAGAAATCTATTAAAAGGTGGCAGCAGCTTGGGGGCCGGGTGACCAGGGGCCCCCACCACAGAAAGCCTAATGTCTTCTGTTCCCAAGAGCCACCAGCCGACTCTGGCTGAACTCAGAGGGAGCTGAGCTAGAACTCGAAATTTGGGGGCCAAGGGAAAATGACTCAGACACGAGAAGAGGCCACCATCCTTGAGGCCCGTCTATGGCTTCACGAAGGGGGAACAGGTGGGATATGGAGTCCCCTCGACCTCAGATCCTATCTGCCACTTCCACTCTGTGTGACCTTGGGCAAGCCACTTGGCCTCTCTGAGCCTTCCATGCCCATAAAGGAGAGAGAAGCCCACCCCATGGGTTGGCAAAAAGCCAGTGAAGTGCCAGGCACATAACAGATGCTATTCTCTGTGAGTGTTGCTGGATCAGAAGCAGACTGTATTTATTTCATTCTCCAGCTCAGAGAGAAATAAGCTCAGAGTGACCTGCACGTGTGTGCCCACGTCCTGAGAAAGCCAGTGGCCGAGCCATGGGATCACATGGGGTGGAGCTGCAGCTGGAGGCTCTAGGGGGTGGGGGCAGGACATCTGAGGATGGGGGCTCTTACCACCTCCAGCAAGGCTCTGGCTGATCACTGAGCCATTGGATGGATGAATGGAACCGGAACCAATGGGTGAATGCCCGCATCATTGGTAGATGCTGTAGGCTAAATAATGCCCCCCCAAAGATGTTGATGGCCCAGTCCCTGCAACCTGTGAAGATGTTACCTTACATGGTAAAAGGGACTTTGCAGTTTCAATTAAGTTAAGGCTCTTGAATGGGAAGATCATCCTGGATTATCCAGGTGGGCCCAGTGTAATCACAGGGGTCCTTATAAGAGGGAAGCGGCAGGCTCAGAGTTGAGGCCTGAGGTGTGAGTTGAGGGAGAGGCATCTGCAATGGACCAAGGTGACATCGAGGCTACAGTCACATAAATTCTGTTCTCTGGACCTGGTTGGGCCCAAACTCCAATGTACTGTTTTCACCATAGGATGAAGTGCTGCTGGGCCCACTGACCTTATGATTTGGAGGATCAAAAAACACCAGCTCACGAGGGACAGCTCAGATCTCATAGCTACACAACGTCCTGTGGTCATCAGTCTCTACTAGGGTCCAGCAGAGTACCAGGCACCGATTTTCTAAGGGTGAGTAGCTCTCTGCAGCAGAAGTCATGGACTTGCTTCTAAACCCTAGTTAAAAGAAATAATTTTTAATAGATAGTTTGATTCATTTGGCAAATTGCCCATTTCGTAAGTGACAATCATCTTAAATTGAACTGGCTTTTGGAGAATTGGTTTTTAGCAAAATGGGTCAGTGCTGGCTTCAGAGCTGACTGGATTCCGGTACACAAAGGATGACCTCAGGAACTCTTTCCTGTTCTTGGATTTGCTCTCTTCTGGGCTGGCTTTGCTTTCACTTGACTTTTCCCTAAATTGTGCCAGAGATGGCCACCATTCGTCTGGTTTGGCTTCCCCAGTTGGAAGAGAATGATTTTCCCAGCAATTCCAGTAGAAGACCACCTGTCTCGTGTGCCCACTCTTGAATGACTCTCCGTGGCCAGGGGATGAAATACCCTGACTGGGTAAGCCTGGGCTACATACCCACACGTGGAAGGCAGAATTCTAAAAGTGCCTCCTCTCCTGATTTCCATTCTTGGTTATTCAATGAAACACTAACCTAAGTACTATGTGATGGTTGATTTTATGCGTCAGCTTGGCTGGGCCACAGTGCCCAGATGTTTGGTTAAACATTATTCTGGATGTTTCTGTAAAGGTGTTTTTGGATGAGATTAATATTTAAATTGGTGGGCTTTGAGTAAAGCAGATTACCCTCTGTCATGCGGGTGGGTCTCATCCAATCATGTGAAGGCCGTAATAGAACAAAAAGACTGACCTCCCCAGAGCAAGAAGGAATTCTGCCAGCAGATCGCCTTTGGACTTGAACTACATCTCTTTCCCGGGTCTCCAGTCTGCTGGCCTGCCCTGCAGATGTTGGATTTACCAAGCCTCTACAAGCATGTAAACCACTTTAAATTTATAAAAATAATCTTTAAAATCTCCCCTCCCCCTCACCTTGATATGTGGAATTCGCCGATATAATTAAGGTTACTAGTCAGCTGACATTAAGATAAGGTTACACTGGATTATCTAGGTGGCCCAGTATAATCAAACAAGCCCTTAGAAGCAGTAGAGGAAGGCAGAAGAGGAGGACAAAGAAATGTGGCAGAAAGGGAAGCTGGAGAGACATGAAGCAGGAGAGGGATTTGACCTGCGTCGCTGGAGGAGGCCACATGAAAAGCATGAAGAGAAATGCAGGCAGCCTGTAAGACAAGCACCAGCCTCTGAATGATAACCAGCAAGGACATGGAGACCTCAGTCCCACAACCATAGGAACAGAATCTGGCCAACAGCCCGAATGGGCTTACAAATGGTTTACCCTCGGCACCTCCAGAAAGGGAGGCGACCCTGCCGACACCTTGATTTCACCCTTCTGAGACCCAGAGCAGAGGAACTAACGGAGCCAACCTGATTTCTGATCTACAGAATTGTGAGCTGATTGATTTGTGTTGCTTCAAGCTGCTAAATTTGTGGTAATTTGCCATGACTATAATAGAAAACAAATACACCACCCGTGGAGAATGGGGTGGAGCCAGCCCCTCCCAACACCACAGGGACTGATCATAGAAGTGGGCTCCCCAGATCGGGCGCTGGTCCCAGAAGTGGGGGGGCCTGGGCAGAGTTGACCACAGTGTCCAAGCTGAAAATTGATTCTCCATTGCCCAGCACCCAGGCACCGCCAAGGTGAGGGTCCCACCCCAAGTTTCAGACCAACTTAGGTGAGGGGCCTTAGCCCCTCTGCTTGTGCCCATGGCCACAGCCCCCTACGACAAGGTGGCAGCTGTCTTCTCTGTTCCAGGAATTTCTCCAGCTCTCCCTCCACTCTTCTCTCTATTTGGGGGCTTCTTCAGTTTCCACCCTGCTACTCAGGTGTCCAGAAAACTCCCCCAAGCCTGGCCAGACTCCCAGGTCAGACTTGGAGTAGGTTCCATGTAAACCCCCAGCAATCGCGGAGTAGAATCCCTGGAGCTGGACAGGAGGAAGTAACAGGAGGAAGAGCAGAGCCTTCAGGCCGCCAGGCTGCTGGGCATGGCTCCCTGCCTGGCACTGGGCAGGTATTATCACAATTAGTCCTTGTCACGGCTCCACCTGGTGGGCAATAGGATCCTCATTTCTTGGAAGGAAAAATCAAGGCTCAGAGAAGGCGCAAATCCTTGTCCAAGGTCAGTCATCACACTTTTCCGGTTACAAGTGACAGAAACCTAATTCAACCTGGCTGGAGAAAAGGAAGCATGTGCTGATCCGTGCAACATGGAGGTCGAGGGGTGGGGCTGGCTTCAGGTACCCTTCTGCTCGGGGACTCAGTGAGGTCCTCGTCTCCCCCTGCCTCTCTGTACCTGCATCTCTTCCTGTCTCTCCCTCTTTATCTCTCTCCCTCTTTTTCTTCCTGTCTCTCCCTCTTTTTCTCTCTCCCTCTGCCCACCGCACTCTGGTTCTCCCTCACTCTGTCTCCTATCTCATGAGTGCCCTCCTCTCAGCTGGCTTTATTACCTCCCACTGCATATGGATAGGACAGAAAATGTAGCCTGTGGCAGAAACAGAAGCTTGGTTTTATTTGAAGCAGCAAAGTGCCCAGGTGATAAATGAGCTTTCTCGAACTCCCTTGCAACCAGTGACATGTAAATAGAAATATTCTATAGTACTTCCGGGAAGCTTGTCTATGGGGAGGCAAGCTGACTCAGCTGAAAGGAGCACCTCTTTTTTTTCTTTTTTTTTTTTTTTTCCTGGTACATGGGCCTTTCACTGTTGTGGCCTCTCCCGTTGCGGAGCACAGGCTCCGGACGCGCAGGCTCATTGGCCATGGCTCACGGGCTCAGCCGCTCCGCGGCATGTGGGATCTTCCCGGACCGGGGCACGAACCCGTGTCCCCTGTCATCGGCAGGCGGACTCTCAACCACTGCGCCACCAGGGAAGCCCCCCAAGGAGCACCTCTTTTATCCTTCTCCCCTTTCTGCCTTCCTGTTGCCTAGAATTATGTGTGTAATGGCAGGAGCTCTGGCAGCCATTTGGGGCCATAGGGTGAGGCTGGATGCCAGTGCCAGTCATATGAGCCCTGAACTGGCCACCATCAGACTTCTTTTACATGAAAAAAACCCCCCCAAACTATTGCATGTTTAACCCACTTTTATTTGGAGTTTTTGTTATATGCAGCCAAACTTAACCCCATGATACGTGACCACCAGCAGCTTCCGCTTCACATCTATCCAACTCAGAAACTCCAGAGTCAGGACCCCTGCTCTTCTCACTCACAAGGCATCTAGTGAACTCTGAATGGCACAGCTAGGGTCACACACTTATGACTAGAGGAAAGGCCAAACCATGTCCCGGGCCCACTCTTGGTGTGCTTAATGTTGCTTGCTCGTTTGCTTTTGAGGACAGCCAGAGTGGAATCACATGAAGGGTGGGGGAGGAGAATTCCCCCAAAGAAGTGGGTGTGCTAGGCACCTAGGAAGTGACAGGTGTCCACTACAGCTAGTGTGTGGTGAACCCCAGTTTGCCTGACTCCCAGCTGGGCACTCTCCACCCTACTCTGCAGGATTTCAGTCTTAACAGAAGGGGCTTCCCTGTCTGACCTCTAAGGAGCAGGACCATGCAGGAGCCCACTGGGGTCGGTCTGACCTCTCTCAAGAAAGTCCGTCTGGAGGCCAGTGTGTGGGGTCAGGAGGGAGATGAGTGTAAGTGTTAGAGTCAGACAGAGTCGAGGTCAAAGCCCATCTCAGCCACTCCAGCTGCGTGCCCTCGGATAAGTTGCTTTACCTCTCTGAGCCTCCTTGCTAATTCCCCCATTTCTGTCTCCAGTCCTGTCTTCACTCCCTCCCTCCCAGCCCTGCACACCTAGAATTCCCTCTTCTTCCTCTCACCTCGTCCACCCATCCTCCTCCAAGAGGCCCACCTCCACAGCTCCTACCACACCCAGCCAGAGACTCAGCCTGGGACATGCTGGCACAGCCTCCTTGATGCCGGCATATTCTAATGTGCCCTAAGGAACAATTCAACTTTCAGAGTTTCCAAATTACCAAACATGCAAAACAAACAACCTCCACCCAGGCCAGAGCCCTGCCCCTGCACTACTGACCCCCCAACCCAGGGACAGAGGTGGGGATCCCAGGTGGGCCGGGGGCTCAACAACAACCCCTGTTCCCACTCGGGGACAGGGAGGCAGCAGTGTCCAAAAGTCCTGGTTCTCTGTCCCCGGCTCTGGCTGCCTTGAACACTGTGCTCTATTCTCTTAAGGGTGCAGGCAAAGTAAAATGACCTCCGGGGGAGGCAGGTCTTAGAGACTAAGCCCGGCAAAAAGGTCAACATTAATTTTTAAATTATTGACATTATTTCCATTTTTATTATTGAAACATTTCTTGTTATTTTCATTATTAAAGCACTACATGCACAGAAAAACAATAAATGAATGAACTAAAAATGTAAGTCTCTTGTAATTGGAGTCGTGGTCAGAAACAGTCTCTTGCGTACATTCCTGATTAAAAAATAAAGGAGGAAAAAAGAAATATAAACAAATGTGATTCCTCACTTTGTCCTTTGGAGGCAGCTGTTTCTGGGCAGCTTTGTTGCTGTGCTCTCCCCGAGGCCAGAGACTCACCTATCCTCGTGCTGCAGGGACCGGCTGGGGTTCACATCTGTCCTGGACACCCAGCACAGGGCCTGGTGGAGAGTAGGGTTCAGTGCGTTTGTTGGAAGAGGGTAGGAGAGAGGGATAGAAGGATAGAGAAGGAAGGGAGGGAGACACCCCCACTTACTTGTGACAACAGAGGCGGGTACGAAATCCTGCGGGGATCCGGGGAGAACATCTCACTCTGCCCGGAGAGGTGGGGAAGCAGCCAGTGACACTGAGTCTTGAAGCATGACTAGGAACTTTCCAGAATTTGTAGACATCCAACAGGCAAAGAAACAAAGAGAAGGCAGGGTGAGTGCAAAGGCATGGAGACATGAGAGAACAGGCCGTCTGGGCCTTCGTGGAGAGCCTGGGACAAGCTGGAGGAGGGTTTTGGAGAAGAGAGGGGATAGGAGAGGTTGAGGACATCGGAAAGGACTTCCTGAGCGGGGCCAAGGGGTTGGGACGTTATCCTCCCGATTTCAGGGAACATGCATGGGGTGCTCGGGGAACACGCACGGGGTGCTCACCGAGCCTTGGCTGAACCACGTTAGGAGGCAGGGACCCCAGGTCCAACCACTGGAGGGGCAGCAGCCCCCCGATCCCATCCCCTGCTGGGGCCCCCAAGCAGCTACTCCTCCCCTCCCACACTCCAGCCTGAATGTTTTTCTCTGCACTTGATGAAGTTAAAATAAGCCCTCTCTGGGGTGACTCGCAGGCATTCAAATTGGATTGGCACACAGACATCGAGCAGTTGGTGGCAGGAGCCAGGGGACCCGGAGAGCAGGTTTTCGCTGGAGGGGACATGAGCTTTATTTCCCTCTTGGTTGCTGACAAGGAAGCAGCTGTCCTTCCCTGATTATTTTTACCTCGAGTCACAGACGCTGACGCCGAGCCTCCCCAGCGCCCATCCGCCTGCCAGGGCCAGGTGAAGAGTCCCACTCCCCGGCCCAGCTCAGCGGAGAGCCTCGAGCTCCACCTACCGCCGCCTCCACATAGGACCAAGAAACAGCCCTTTGGCTTGGATCCAGACCCTTCCATGCCAAGCTGGGGTCACCGACAGGAGAGAGCCAGAGCAGCCTTGAAGAAGATTTGAGACAAAAAAAGGGAAAAAAAAATTTCATAACCAGTTCCCCTCCTCTAACACACTAGCTCCTTCCTTTTTGTTTTACCTCTGACTTTTAGCTTGATGAGACTAAACCTGAATACCACTTTACTGTTACCTAAGCACTTCAAAGTCATTCCATTCTTGAAAAGCCCAACAGGTGGGGGACTTCCCTCGTGGTCTAGTGGCTAAGACTCTGCGCTCCCAGTGCAGGGGGCCCGGAGTTCGACCCCTGGTCAGGGAACTAAGACCCCACATGTCACAACCAAGAGTTCACATGCTGCAGCTAAAAGATCCTGCAACTAAGACCCACACGGCCAAATAAATAAATAAGATTTTTTTTTCAAAAAAAAAAGGAAAAAAAAGGAAAGCCCAACAGGTGGGTGTCATTAGATCAATCTTACAGCTGAGGAAACTGAGGCTTACAGGGGAAGTGGCTTGCCTGAAATCACACAGTAACAGAGTGGGAGAAATAGGATTGGAACCCCAGTCTGTCCAACTTCAAATCTTGTACACCATCCACTGTATTTTCAAGTCTTTGTCCATGTATCAGTTAGTAACGCTCTCAGCAGCAGCTAACAACAATACTTTAAATAAAATGGGGGTTTATTTTCGTTGTTTCCAGGTTGGGAGGCAGCACAGTGATGTCATGGACACAGGGTCTTTCAATGTTGCTGCTCCATCATCCTTGATAGGTTGCCTTTTAACATGCTTGCTGCCTCACTGTCACAAGGAGGCTGCTGCAACTCCAGGCATCTTGCCTAAATTCAAGGCAGAATGAGGATAGAGGGAGCGGATGGTGAAAGCTGTGAGAATCCCATTTATCAGTAAAGCAACATATTGCCCTGAATTCCTCCGGGAGACTTTGGTTTATATCTTACTGGTAACATGGCTTCCACAGCTCAAGTGAAGCTGAGAAAGCAAGTATTTTGAGGACAGAGGAGAAGGACAAAGGAACAAATGTTGTGTTGGTCACCAACAGTATCTGCCACAGTCTACACATAGTTGTACTTAGTTACAATTATATCACACATACTTTTTGCTTCCTACTTTTTTCTTTTACTGCTAGGTCATTTGCAGTTTCCTTATCACTATGTTGTTTTTATAATTCTTATTTTTAATGGTTTAATAGTATTTCTTCAAGTGGATAAGCCATAATGTATTTATTGGACATAGTAAGCTTCCAATGTTTTCAATATTATGTATAATATCTTGATGAACATCGTCACGTTCATTTAGGTGGGTGCCTGCCAAACATAAATCCCATACAGTGGAATTACTTGAATCAAAGATGTTAACATTTTTGGTTAATATATTACTCTTTATTTCTGCTCTTATATATTGCTTTATTGATTTCCAAGAGGATTATGCTATTTTATATTATGTCACAGTACCTGGATGTATTGATTTTACCATAACTGCACATGCACAGAGCATATCACCACTTTTTAAAGGTTTTTACCAAAATTGGTATACTAAAATGATACCTTAAAGCTGCTACTGTTTCTATTCCTTTGATTACAACTGAGGAGGAACACTTTCCCCCATGTATTTTCACTTTGTATTTCCTCTTTGGTGAAGTATACATTCATTTCTTTATCCAGTCAATATCTGGAGTAAGAAACCCATTTTTATAGAAACCATACTGGTACTGGTTATTACCTCTGGTCATATTGCAACTCAACTTTCCCATCTGATCTTACAAGTTCCTGGGAGGAAGGCAGGGTGTGGAACAGGACCCGAGTCACCAATGAGCAAACTGGGCTCAGGAAGTTCGTGCAGCTACTAACAGGCAGAGCCTCCATCTCCAAGCCCAGCACTTTTTCTTGTACAGTATTGCTCTTTAAAAAAAAAAAAATAACAACTTTATTGAGATATAATTCACAAAGCATACAATCCACTCATTTAAAGTACCCAACTCAAGGGACTTCCCTGGTGGTGCAGTGGTTAAGACTCCATGCTCCCAATGCAGGGGGCCCGGGTTTGATCCCCGGTCAGGGAACCAGATCCCACGTGCACGCCGCAACTAAGAGTTCGCGTCCCGCAACTAAGACCTGATGCAACTAAACAAATATTTATAAATAAATAAATAAAGCGCCCAGCTTAATTGTTTTTAGCACGTTCACAGAGTTGTGCAACAATCCCCACAATCAATTTTAGAACATTTCATCGCCCCCAAGAGAAAACTTGAACACACTAGCTATTCACTGTCACATCAGGTAGAGGTAAAAATATGTTTAAGCCTGGAGAAAAGAGATGGATGGGGTGGGCAGTTCGAAGAAAGCAGAGCAGACAGGCTGTGCCATTGGACTTGCTCCGTGACCACAGGTCACTTCTCCCCTGGCTCTGGGTTTCCTCCTAATACAAATAGAGCGCTCACTGTGTCCAGGCTCCAGGCCACGCGTGTCACAGATGTTCCCGATCGCTCTCTCTAACGTGGAGTGAGGAGCCCCACTTTACAGAAGAGGGAAGCCAAGGCCAAGAGCAGAGACATGTAGCCATTCACGTCCCTATGCTGGTTGGTGGCAGAGAGGGGCCTGGAGTGGGGGGGTGGGATTCGGGAGGCAGTCTGACTTCGAGCTCAAGGCCACTATATCAGCTGCCTCCGCCTCCCTGCTTCTGGAGCTGCCCCAGTGACAGGTGGAGCCCGGTGGGGAGGGGGAAAGAGGGGCATCTCTTTGTGCACTGGCTGAGGAGGGCCCTAAACAGGTTGGCACTAAATAGTTGTTTCACCAATTGTGTGGCCACAACTGGTGGTGTGACTGTCAGGCCTTGGGAGCCATTAAGCCAAGTCCTCTTCCCACTGCCCCCTACACCAACCCCCGGGCACACACTCACATGCAAACCTTAGGGTCACAAGGTGTCTGTCTGGGTGTGTCTAGATCTGTGGAATCATTCCTTCTGTCCTTCAACAAACACAAAGTGCTCTCTCTGTCAAGCTTTTCCCGGGTGCTGGGGGTGTAGGGGGAAGGCAGACAGTTCCCTGGCTTTTGTAGGGATCTGGGGGCTCCTGAAACAGTTTAGGATGGAGGGAAAGAATCCTAGAAGGTCTAAGTGGACACCTGAAGGATGAGTAGAAATGAGTCAGAAAGGACTTGGAGGTGGGGTATTCCTGCCTAGTCTTGGGGAGAGGGAATAGCACGTGCAAAGGCCCGGGGGTGAGAATGGCAAAATGTTCAGTCTGGTCACAGGCTGGGCCACTGAGTGAAGGGGAAGAGGCACAGTGAGGGAGGAAGGAGGGCAGAGATGGGTCATGTTAGCCATGTGTCCAAGGTTGGACTTTCTCCTGGGGCATCAGGGAGCCACAGAAGGGTTTGAGCAGGGTATGGAAATTTTAGAGAGCCTGCTCCGACTGCCCAGTGGAGAAGGGGTTGGGGCAGGTAAGAGGGGAGGCACAGCTGGTTCTGGGCCTGTCCGGGTTTCTCAGGACCCAGAGTAGGCAGGGGTCGGGAGAGAGGAAGGGACTTGGTCTGTAGAGCAGAAGCCCATCCTCCCCAGAGAAAAATGACAATAGGCCCAGGTTTTGGGGCTCTCCCAACCCCAGTACTCACACAGCTCTTCTCACAGCCACCTTCTATGTCCCTGAAAGGAAGGAGTGATTCTCCACATTTGGTGCAAGAAGACATGAAGCAGAGAGACTCGCCCAGGTCACATTAAAGTTGGTTGATGGCCAAATCCCAGCTGTGTGGGGTCTGTTGTAACCCCAAAGTGAAAACATTCCGGCTGCTGGCTTCCTCCTTCCAATATTCCTAGCCCTGGACTATGGACAGTTTGGCTGAGGGTCTGGCACAGGGCCAGGCCCCAGGAAGAAGGAAGGACCCTGGCTGTCCTCATCGCCCCTGCCCACCCTCCATCATCCCCCCACCATCTACACGGACAATGAGCCTCAATGGCCATCATTCACCCACGGCCTCCGGGCCTTGTCTATGGAGACAAGGGGCCTGTCAGAGCCGCCTGCCCATAACGCCCATGAATGGCCCCCGGCTGCCGGTAAGATAGTACCCAGGCTCTGGGGAAGCGAGATGAGGCAAAGTCACAGCCCCAAACAGTCCCAGAATCCATGGAGCACACCCACACCCTCATAGTACTTGGCCATCTCCAGGAGTGACTCCTGGGAAATGTGACCCCAAGGAAGGGAAGGAGTGGGATGGGGGCCCCAGAGGCAGGGGTGTTGCCAAGGATAGGAAGGTCATAACACGTTACAGGGGAGAGATTTGGGATGGGACAGGAAGGCAAGGAGCACCAGAAGGCATAAGAAAGTGGCTGGGAGAGTTGGGGTCGACACAAAGCCCACCCACCCACAGAGAGAAAGAGCCTGGCTTAGGAGGCAGACCTGGGATCCACCTCTTCCTTGCTGTGTGACCTTAAGTGAGTCCTGACTTCTCTCCAGGCTCAGTTTGCACAGATGTAGACCTGGGCCCCAAGAATCCTGTCTTGAAGGAGATGGTGCAAGTGTGGAAAGGCCCACCCAGGGCAGAGCAAGGGCTCCGTCCCCCCCTTTCCTTCTCGCTGGCTCCAGGCTGGGCTGGGTGGGTGGGGGTGAGCAGGTCACAGACACCACAGGGCCAAGTCCTGCGTGCATTCTGCTGGCCCAGGAACCCAGGAAATGCTCAGAGCTTTGCCCCAAGTGGGGACCTCTTATATCCAGTTTTTATTTTGAAAATTCTCAAACCTGGAGAAAAGCTGAAAGAAGGGTACACTGAACACCCATGTATCATCCACTTTGATTCCCCTCCTCTTTCTTTAAAAAAAAAAAAAAATCAAAAGATGGTAAATTTTATGTTGTGTATTTAACCACAATTTTTAAAAATTGGAAAAAAAGAAAACAATAAATATTGTGTTGCTGGCTGGCTATTAAGCGTAAATTAAGTTTTGACAGGAATGCTAAGTGAACTGTGTGCCAGGCACCAGGTACAAGCCATGGGCTTTGTACATATTAAGTCAAAGTCATTTAAATTGCACGGCAGCCCCATGAGTTGTGTACTATCTATCATCCACATATTACAGATGGGGAAACAGGGCCTCAGAGAAATTATGCAAGGTGGCTCCAGCGTCAAGATGAACTTGGATGTCTGACCTCCCTCCCCAGCAGGAATCCCTGCTACCAAGGCAGCACAGCTACCTCTGGACCCAGCTGCACACCTCCCATGCCGGGATGTGGGGGCTCCTCCCTCTGCACTGCCACCCCCCGACCCCCCCAGAAGCCAAAATCCTACTCCCTTTCCTCCAAACAGGGCCTCTCCCCCCTCATGTGTTACCTTTTTTTTGGTCCCCACGGCTTGTGGGATCTTAGTTCCCCCACCAGGGCTTGAACCCGGCAGTGAAAGCGCAGAGTCCTAACCACTGGACCACCAGGGAACTCCCCTCGTGTTACCTTCTGAATGACCTAGATGAAGACCCAGAGCCCGGCTTCAAGGCCGGGCTCTGTCACTGGCCAGCCGTCTAACTCGGGATGAAAGCCCTCAGTCCTCATCTGGAAAACGGGCATGACAGCCCCTCCTCACGTCGGGTTGAAGGTAAAGGCGATGAGGCCTGTAGGGGACCAGCTCAGGGCACGTAGCAGGCTAGATGCTGGGTGCTCCCTCCTCATCCTGGCCTGAGAAGGGACTAGGGAGTTCAAGGATCCTTGGGTTTCCACAAACTAATCTGGGATCCGAGGCTCACAAGGTGCCCCTTCTAATAGGGTGACTTTACCTGTGCGTTGTGGGGAGATGTGTGATGTCTCGTCCAGAGACTGAGGATCCCCTCCTCCCCCGCGAACTCACGTGTCTCCTGCTGGCCTGTGCCTGCCCAGTCCCTTGCGCGCTGCCGGGCTGGGGTCCCGGTACTGGCGGGCTGGGGCCGAGGGGCGGGGTCTCCTAGCCCCGCCCCGCACCCGTCGGTCTCACGTACAGCTGCCAGGCGGAAAGCACGCAGATGCAGTTGCCGGATTCGGTCCCTGAAACGACCCGCAGAGGTTGAGCCGATCACAGCCACCAGGTCAGGCGAAGCCGGTGAGGACTCGGGCTGTGAACAGGGGAGGAATCAGTGCGGGTGAAGGGGAGCCCTTTGCCCCCGGGGCCCATCAGCCTACGAGGGATTCCCCACTGGTGCCTTGTGGAGAAGGGACGTGCAGTGGCACGACCAAACTTCGCATCTCTCTTGAATGCCAACGAGTGTTTGGCGAGCAAGGAAGGTGGGTGCCAAGGAGTCTCTGGGAGCAAATACGGGCAGATGTGAAGGGAAAGCTGGGGCCGTCAGCAGTTGTTGAGCCCACACTGTATGCCCTGGACCAGCCTCTTATAATTCCCCATCGACTTGGGGTTGGGGGTGGGGCCTGGTGGACGCAAGTACTGTTTAAAACGGGAGAAAGTGACAATAAATTGGTGCTTTTCAGAGTCCAAAATGTGTGAACCTCCGTGTCCTCCCGTGCTGGGATCTGTTTGATTTTCATGCTTATAGACTTTATCTGGGAAAGGAGAAAGGGTATGAATTATCATTGGTGATCCAGACTTCCAGGTGGCATGAGGCTGAATGGTGGGACACAGCGGGGCGTTACTTCACTTCCAGTGTTTTCTGAGACCCATTTGTGCCTGGCCAGGGCTCTTGCTGGCCTGAAGCCCCGCAGGCTGCCAAGAGCAACCCCCAAATCACGTGTGATTAGGGTCTCCTCAGCTTACTACAGCGCCTGGCAGTGGCAGGTCTGAAGTGAAGTTTCAGACTGAAACTTGCGATGAAGTGATCACAAGCTGATCTTGTAGGTGGTGCCTCTGAGGGAGTGGGAGGCCAGTCTAGGCAGGAGGGACAGCATGGCCAAAGGTGTGGACAAGGGATGCTGCCTGGGGAAACGGGAGCAGCTTGGGAAGCAAGGGAAAAGGTGGCTGCATGGGGGAATTGTGGCACTGGTGAGGCCAGAGAGCTCAGCAGAGGCCTGATAGAGCAGAACCTTGAATGCCAGACTGAGAAGCCCAAAGGACATGAGGAAGCCTACAGGGCCTGGAGCTCGCTCTCCCTCCCTCCCCTCGCACCCCAGGAGACCCTGCACTTTGTTTCCACCACTCTCTGGCCCGTGGACAGCTGCTGCTCTCCTCCCCACCCCCAACCCCCTGTCAGCTCACCAGGGCTACAGTGTTTCCCATCTGCGGTCTTGGAAGAGGCTCCTGGAGACCATCCCTTTGTGCAGTAAATGTCATCCCCACTGGGTGGGCCATCCCACCCTGGGCTTCCAGCCCAGTGGGGTCTGGGAGCCAAACAAGGGGTGAGATGACAGAGTGGGTAGCATAGCAAGGCAGGCAGGATAGTGAGCTGCTTTCCTGTGCTTTTTTCCTTCCCCAGTCCACATTGGCCACGCCTGTGATTCCTGCTGTTCCTCGCCTGCCCCTGCTGGATCCAGAATGGCCCCCTGGTGCTACTGCCTCCTTGCCCTCCTGGTACCTGAACTTCTGGGAGGCAGAGGGGTGTAGGGGAGGAGGCCAAGGGGACTCAAAGCTGCTAGGGTTCCAAGTGGCCACCTCACATCATGAGGTAACTGCAAAGGTTACACAAGCTAAACCCGTGACATAGAAATAAAAACATCCACCGGATGCTAGGAAACAGGCTCAGGGCAATGAAGTGACCTGCCCAAGATCACCCTCTGGGTGAACCCAGGTCTGACTGCAGGGCCTGCAGCCTCCACTGCACCCCACTGGAGCACACAGTAGGCATTCAATAACTGTACATATGGGCGTGAGGACCTGACTCAGACCCCACCTCTCTTCTTCTCTCTCAGATAAGGAGTCTCTCTGGGACCCCTTCCAACTCCCCAGGTGAATCAAGGAACCCTTGGGTCACAGGTTGGTATGAGGGATGCCACAGAGAAGCTCTGCCTGCCCCCAGTTCAGCCAGCCCGTGGCCCATGTGCTACACCGGCCTCGAATGCAGAGGAAGGGAGGAGGCGCCATTTAGTTCAGCACCCCTATAACAGGCCCTGGGCTGAAAGCATCACTCGTGTCCATCTCATTCCTGCCACTATGTAGATGACAAAACAGGCTCAGCAAGGGGACAAAACTTGCTAGGTCATAGAGCATGGCTAGGGTTCAGCCCCATCCAGCCCCAAATGACTCCAAGCTCAGTGTCCTTGGCCCTGCCTACCCTACTCACCCTGCAAGGGTCAGATGCCCACACACTTCTCCCACATTGACCCTCCTCTCGCCCTGCAGCTCCAGTGGCCCCTGGAGAGGTAGTGGAGACTGCAGATGAGGTATGCAAGTTCCCAGGGCAGTGGCTGAGCTGGTGGCAGCCCCAAGAGTCCTGTGAGCAGCGGTTTGGCCACGTAGTACTGCAGCACCCAGATGCGGTCCTCGCTCCACGGCTGCCTGACCCCATCTGGGTGGGCAAAAGAGAGGCCCCTCTGCAAAGACCCCCGCAGAGGCATGAGTGTGGGCCGGGGCCTGGGAAGTGGGGGCTGGGGGGAGGGGGCTTTGGTGACCTAGAGATGGCAGCCCACCGTGACAGTCCTTGTGGATTGAGCCCAGAGGAAGTCCATATCGCATCTCAGGTTCCCTTGTCCTGGACTGAAAGTAGAGGGTTGACCCCTGGGCACGGGCACTGGAGCTCCATTTCTTCCTTCCAGAGGGAGGGAGGAACCAGAAACCCAGAAGGGGACCTACAGCTGCGCCAAAGGGCCGTCAGAAGCAGGACGGTGTGCGCAGCTGGGGAAACTGAGGTCGAGGCCCGTGTGTCCCCGGAGGCGCGCGCACCGCGGCCGCACTAACGTTCGGCGAGAGGACCGCGGGCCAGGCGGCGTGGCTCCGGACGCCTCTGCCGGCGCTCGGGGCGCTGACAGCGTGCGTGCACGTGCAGTGGAACGCCGCTTCATCCGACGCGGCCGCACTCTTCTCCCTGGCTGTACCCGCGCTGGCCAACGCGCTGCAGCTGCGCGCCTTCGCCGAGCCGGGCGGCGCCGTGCACGCGGCGCTCGCGGTGCGCGAGCACCACGCGCCTTTCCGCGCTGCCTTTCGCGCGGATGGCCGCTGGCACCACGTGTGCGCCACGTGGGAGCAGCTCGGCGGGCGCTGGGCGCTGTTCGCCGACGGGCGGCGACGCGCCGGGGCGCGGGGCCTAGGCGCGAGCCACCCACTGCCACCTGGCGGCATCCTCGTTCTGGGCCAGGACCAGGATTCTCTGGGCGGCGGCTTCTAGGCGAGTGACGCCTTCAGCGGCAACCTCACCAACTTCCATCTGTGGGCCCGGGCGCTGAGCCCCGCTCAGCTGCACCGGGCACGGGCCTGCGCGCCGTACCCCCGGCGGCCTGCTCTTCCGCTGGGATCTGGGCGCCCTGGACGTCACACCCACGGTGCTACCTCCGGTGCGGGTGCAGCTTCTCTGTCTGGGTACGGCCCGCCCAGCCTCCTGTTTGTCAGGCCCCGCCCACCCTTTGGCTCCACCCCCAACCTCCTGGCTCCCATCCGCTTCCCTTCCGACTGGGGGACCCAGCCCACCTCTTGCCCACCGGGCCACGCCCACCTCTGGCCACGCCCTCTCCAGGCCTCCAGTACCTCGGGCGTCCGCCCAGTCCTAGCAGCCTGAATGGGCTCGCCCCCTGGCGACCTTGCTTCTCCCAGTGTTGGCTGCAGCACTGCTCTCCCAGGTTCCCACGTCGCCCCCTAACTCCGGGACCGCGCGTCCTGGCGCCCCCTCAAGTGTGCAGGCGCCTTCAAGGCCCGAACGGGCTGTGGGTCACAGGGACCGATGGGAAGCCAGGATGCGGCCCTGACATCTCTCCCACCCTGGCCAGTGCCCTCAGAGTAATGCCCTACGTAGGACCCTGGACCCCGCACCGACGGCTTTTTGTTTTGCCTGCAGCCTCTGCCCTTCCTCTGCTGCTACCGGACAGGTGCGCCCTGTCCGGCTGTGCCTTGGGCTCTGCTGAAGGGGACGCTGGGTATGGACCAGTGTAGGCTGAGGGGGAGCAGTTGGCACAGCCTGGGAATTCAGAATCTTCTCAGAGTTTCGGGGGCCTCCACGGAGTCTAGACCACAGACAATGGGGCCATACGGAACTGGGGGTGAATCCCAGCTGTGTGGGAGTCACCTCGAGGAGGCGATTTTGCCGTTCTTTGCTTGTTTCCCCATCCAGGACACCTAAGGCTCCAGACACACAGCCGTCAGTGTGCGCTTCTTCCCCGAGCGCCACAGGGGGAGGGGGCACCTCTGCGGAGGATGTTGCCCAGGGCTCAGTCTGGCATCCACTCCTTTGCAGAGACCTACCAGCAGCTGCAGGACGCCCAGTCATGGTCTGGCCAGGATGTTATCAGCCAAGTCAATGCCTTGGCCAATGCCATTGTGGTGAGCCCCGTCCCAGGAGGCTGGAGAGTCTGGGGGCACTGTGGGTGGCATCCCTGCACCTCAGTGTCCTCACCTGTAAAGGGAACACCCACCTAACGTGTGTGCAGGAATTAAGGTTGTTCATGCCCCCTATTCTGGAGCCTCTGAGAGCTGGGGGCTTGTGACTAGTTAGACCCACACCCCCCAAGAAGACTGGCAGAGGCCAAGTACAGCCCCTTGCGGGGGGTCCCCTTGAGACAGACCAGCAGTCAGCAGCTCTTCTGCTCCACAGCTCCTCCCTGACCCTCTCTCTCTGAAGCCCACGGAGACCTGTCCCTGGCCGAGGCCTCCAGCTTCCTGGGAATCCTGGAGAGAGTCCTGACAAAGGAGACAGCTTCACTGGGGCCAGCTGCGCTGCTGGCTGTCATGCACTTCCTGAAAAGTGTGGCAGCCCTTGGGACATGGGAGCCAGAGCCCATGACTCGGCCCTGGGAGCAGCTGGGCCAGGCCGTCGTGTCTGGGGCCAGCCTGGTCCTGGAGGAGCAGCTGGCTGGTGCGTAGCTGTCAGTCAGCGAGGTGAGGCTGGCAGGGCTCGGTGGGGCAGGGGCCTGGGCTCTGGTTCCTACCTTGCCACCGACTGTGTAGCCACGGGCGAGTCAGCACCCATCTCTGAGCTCCATCTCTCCATCCATCATTATAAGTTGAACTTCCACATACAACTGCTCTTGAACAACTTCTGCAGTTAAAACTTAAGAGCCACCAGTCAATAAGGGCATCCCATATCCAACAGTCCACTGACCACCTTAAGCAGGAGGTCCTCTCTGCTGAGTGTTCAGCCATGGAGAACAGAAGAGACAAATGGTGAGGGTGTTGGAAATCTCATCGTGGCAGAAGTGGCTGTAGGCCTGGGAGTCATTAGCCCAGAGAGGGAGAAAACGAGGGGTCGTGAACATTGCCTGAAAAGCTCTGGGGCTTAAGAGGCAGACATGGTCCCCCTGTGACTTCAGGACAGAATTCAAAACTGGGCTTGGGGGTGGGGTGGGGATGGCACAACACAGGAGGCTGGTTCAGTGGAACGTTCGCCTGTCCAGGTGATGCTCCCCATCCTAGGGGATGTGTAAGCCCACATTTTACTGGGGATCTGAGACACCGTGACAGACTGGGGAAAACTGGACTCTGAACCTCAGATTTCTTCCCTGGAAAATGGGGATGATCATACCTGCCTTGCTTAGGCAACAGAGAGGAGTAGGCGTCTATCAGGTGACTTGCCCACCACAGAGGAGGTGTCCCATTAGTGCATGTTCCCCCTCCCTGTTCTGTCCTCACCCCGCGTGGTTTCCTTTTTGGAACCTAAAACTTGAGCACCTGTTAGAGATCTAACACTGAGCCAGACCAAGGAAGCAGGAGGCACGGCCCTGCCTTCAGAGTGTACCCTGGTTAGCAAGCAACCTGCCAGCAGGCAGAGAGCACTGTGAGGCCTTCAGCTTGACTAGAGGATGACGTGGCTTAGGAGAGCATTGGAGAAGCCAGAGAAGGCTCACCAGGCAGGGCCTCAAGTGTCAGTCTGAGGAGCCAGGACTTGATCCTGGAGGCCCTGCAGAGCCACTGAGGGTCTGGAGCCTGCAGGCCACCTCACAGATCATTGAGATCCTGTTAACCGCAGTGGTCAGGGCAGGCAGCTGTGGGGTGTGGCGTCTGACAGGGCTGAGTTGCGGCCTCCTCCCAGGTGGTGGGCGGACCCAAGGCCCTGGTGGCGAGCAAGCAGTGCGGGGCGCCCCTGCTGAGCACCATGCTGACCTCTGAGCGGCCCTGAACGCACATCCAGCACCACCATGCCGGTGAGCCTGCCCACCACCCGTCCCACACATCTGGGCTCCGGGTGGGGCCTGGGCTCACACATCCTCCTCAGCCCTGGTCACTGGGAGTCCTCGGACTCCCACAGATACTCCATTCTCTTTCCTGCCTTTGCCCATGCTGTGCCCTCCATCCAGAATACTCTTTCTCTCTTGGTCTTCTAGCAAACTCGCATACATCCTTCAGAACCCTGCTTGAGCACCAGCTCTGCTAGGAAGCCTCCCCAGTTCTAGCTCTCTCCCGACAGTTCCTCTCTCCTCTGTTACCCCAGTGTTTTGAACATATCTTTTATCGCCTTTATGGTAATTACATAATAGCACCTGAAGTTCTCTGAGTGCCAGGGCTATTTCTGAGTCATTTCTGCATCTCAGGTTCAGACCCAAGGGCACACTCAGTGAGTGTTTGTAGATTGAGTGGGGTAGCACTTACGGTGGAACTTCAGGCAAAACTTGGGTCCTTCAGGTGCCCAGTGGCTTCTGGCAGCTCATTAATATTCATGTTCCATCCCCCCAGAGACTCCCCCTTCTCAGTGACCCCCTCTCCCTGACTTGGAGAAGTCAGACTTACCTAGGGTAAGCTGCTGAACCTCTCTGTGCAGGAATGGTGGCCTCCTAGGTGTGTGGCAGGGAGAGGGGAAGCAGACCCTGCCAGCAGGGCCAGCCCAGCAGAAAGACCTCCCTCCTGAGGTCCAGCCCCTGAGCCCCATTTGCTCCCAGGCCTGGAGTCGCGGAGCCTACACTTGAGGGAGACCAGCACGGCGGGCCAGGTGTTCACGATGCCCAGTGGGCATCCAGAGGGGCCTGGCCACATCCCCATCCCTGCTGCTGAAGTGAGGCGGCTCCTCAGGAAAGGTGGGTGAGGGAGAGGGGTGGTGGGGTCCTGTTGGGGTCTGGGTCAAACCTCAGCCCTCACAGCTGCTAGCTCTGCTATTTTGAATAAGTCACCTCACCTTTCAAAACTGCCTCCTCATCTGTAAAACTGTATTACTAGTACTCGCCTCGGGTTGTTCTAAGCTTAAAGCGCCGACCACATGGTAGGTGTTCACTTAGTCTCCTCCCCTCAACCACACATTTTCCCTCGGTGCCACCCAGGGGTGGAGGATTAGGATAAGGGGCAAAGGGCTTCGGAGCCGGCAGCTTAAGCACATCAACTACGGCTGGTTGAAATTCTCACTCTGCCACTTATTAGCTGCGTGATCTTCTGGAAGTCATTTAACCTCTATGAGACTCAGTTTCCCTATGTGTAAGGTGGGCAGAGCATTTCCCTCAGGACCAACCTGTGGTGCTTGCTCAGTCACTGGGCGGTCCTTAGGCCTCCTTCTATTCATCCAGGCCTCTCTGGAGTCACCATGATCCACAGCTGGTTCAGCTCAAGTGTCTTCCTGTACACCCTGGGGGCCCCTGGCCAAGAGCCCCAGGCCCCTGACACCTCTGAAGAGGCAAGCAGAATGCAGAGGTGAGTGGGTCCCACCCAGCAGGCAGCTGAGGGCCTGGATCCCCTCACCAGGGAAGGCTAGGCCTCCATCCCCTCCCAGAGCCCCCATTCTGTTAGGCATATCTGCCCTTGGCAGCCCAGGGCCAAACCTGCTCCCCCCTGACACACACAGATTTCTGGGCCTGACAAAGATGGGCTGGTGGGAACATGGCTCAGCTCCTGCCTGGGGTCCTGGCTTCAGTGCTGACTCTCAGGGAGGGAGCAGGGCTTACTCAAATTACCAGAAAGAATGGAACCCAGCTGCCCTAATTCCCAGCACAGGACTTTTCCACAGAGGGTATCATCTGTTCTGCGGGGCCTGGGTGACATGACCCCAGCCATGTATGACCTCTCCCCCACAGATACCTGGTGCGCTTAAAAGCTCCCTTTCTCCCCACAGGTTCCTAAGCACCCAGGTGGGGTCAGCAATCATCTCATCTGAGGTGTGGGATGAAACCGGGGAGGCCAACACGGCTGTGACCTTTCACCTGCAACACTGGGCACAGGTACTGGGCGATGCTTCTGGGAAACAGCCACCTGGTACAGTTATCCTGGTTTGGTGCCCCCCACAAACAAACAAATACTGGTGTCCCAGTATCTGTTCACTGGACAACCGAGGTCTAAAATATTCAAGAAAAATACTCATCCACAAGCCATCCCATTGTCCTCGAGAGAGGGGGAAGGGCAGTAGTGCATTGCACACTTACTTTATGGCGGGTGCCTTAAATAAGCAGCATTCATTTAATATTCCAACGGCCCATTCCACAAAAGTGAGCTTGGAAGAGGTGCTGTGCCTGGCACCAGCTTATAAGTGGCAGAGCTGGGATTTCATTATAGGTCTGCATGACTTGAAAAACTGGTGGTTCCCATCAGATAATACAGGGAGATATGAGAGCCCTGCACTGCAGTATGCTTCATAAGCATAAAAATAACCTAAATGTCCATCAATAGGGGATTACTTAGCCTTATAGAGCTATAAAATGGAATATCAGCTGAGGTTATGTAAAGAATGAGGTATTTTGCTGTAAATTGACAAGAAAAGATCACCAAGATACGTCATTTAATTCATTATATGTAATACACAAATTCCTTCTCGCTTTTGAAGCTTTAGAGCATTTCAGAGAAAGCTAAAGTCTCCTTTGCTCAAAACCACCAATCCCGGACACACACACACACACACCACAGCTTATATCTTTTGTATATCATCTCAAGACTTCTTAAAAATCAATTTCATTAAGGTATATAAATCTACATATACTAAAACATCCATTTTAAGTGTATACCTTGATGAGTTTTGACCAGTGTATATACTCATGTATCACTGCCCCAATCAAGATATAGAACTTTTCCACCTTCCCAAAAGGCTTCTTCGTGCCCCTTCCCCGTCAGCCTTCCCCACTCTGACCCAGGAAATCACTGCTCTGTTTTCTGTGACTCTAGATTGTCTGTCTTTCCTAAAGCTTCATATAAATGGAACCATACAGTGTGTGCCATGGTCTGGCTTCTTTTGCTCAGGTGGTATTTTTGAGTATCATCTACGTTGTTGCCTGTTTCAGTAATTCACTCCTCATTAGTGCTGTGTAGAATTCCGTTATATGGATAGACCATAATTTGTTTTTCCTTTTACTTGTTTTTTTATTAATTTATTTTATTTTATTTTATCTATTTATTTACTGGCTGCGTTGGGTCTTTGTTGCTGCTCGCGAGAGTTCCCTAGTTGTGGCGAGCGGGGGCTATTCTTCCTTGCATTGTACGGGCTTCTCATTGTGGTGGCTTCTCTTGTTGTGGAGCACGGGCTCTAGGTGCACAGGCTTCAGTAGCTGTGGCGCACGGGCTCAGTAGTTGTGGCTCACGGTCTCTAGAGCTCAGGCACGGGCTTAGTGGGTCTGCGGCATGTGGGATCTTCCCTGACCAGGGCTCCAACCCGTGTCCCCTGCATTGGCAGGTGGATTCTTAACCACTGTGACACCAGGGAAGACCCTCCATTTACTTGTTGATGGAGATTTGAGTTGTCTCCAGTTTGAGCTGCTATGAATAGATCCACTATGAACACTCATATACAGCATTTTTGTGGACATATGATTTCTTTCTACTGGGTGAATACCTAAAAGGGGACTTTCTGGGTTGTATGATAAATATATGTATACATTAACTTCCTAAGAGACTGTCCAACTGTTTTCCAAAGTCGTGTACTATCTTACATTCCCACTAGAAGTGTGTGAGCATTGCAGTGTTCCATACCTTTGCTAACATCCTTAACTGCCTTTTTAATATTGTTCATTATAATGGTCGTGTACTGATGTCTCACTGTAGTTCTAAGCTGCAATTCCTTCGAGACCAATGATTTTGAGCATCGTTTTCTACACTTATTGCACATTCATATATCTTCCTTTGTTAAATATAAGTTCAAATCTTTTCCCCAATTTTCATTTTTTTAATTAAATTTCAAGATGAGCCACTGTTTTTTTTTTAATAGGAAATGCTCTTTATTATTTTTTTCCCAAAATTTTGCATTAGTCTGCTGTTTGCTTTTCTGATTACTGACATTTCTGCACATAAGCCATATAGATCCTCTCCTTTTAAATTTTATCTTTGTACTCCCCTCACTCTTTTTCTCCCTGCCCCTGCCCCACCACCACTGGCAACCACCAATCTCTTCTCTGCATTTATGAGCTTGATTTTTTTTTTTAGAGTCCCCATATAAGTGAGATCATACAGTATTTTTCTTTCTCTGACTTATTTCACTTAGCATAATGCCATTGAGCTCCATCCACGTTGTTGCAAATGGCAAGCTTTCATTCTTTTTATGGCTGAGTAACATTCCGTTATTATACACCACAATTTCTTTATCCATTCATTCATCAATGGACACTTAGGTTGCTTCCATATCTTTGCTATTGTAAATAGCCATGAACATGGGGGTGCATATATCTTTTCTGAGTATTTTCATTTTCTTTGGATAGATACCTAGAGGTGGAATTGCTGGATCGTATTTTTAATTTTTATTCTATTTTTAATTTTTGGAGGAACCTCCATACTGTTTTCCATAGCGGCTGCACCAACTTACATTCCTACCAACAGTGTATGAGGGTCCCCATTTCTCCACATCCTCTCCAACACTTGTTATTTCTTGTCTTTTTGATAATAACCATACTAACAGGTGTGAGGTAATATCTCATTGTGGTTTTGATTTGCATTTCTCTTATGTTTAGTGATGCTGAGCATCTTTTCATGTACCGGTTGGTCATTTGTGTGTCTTCTTTGGAGAAATGCCTATTCAGATCTTCTGCCCATTTTTTAATCGGATGGTTTGGGTTTTTTGTTTTGTTTGTTTCTACTATGTCAAGGAGCTTACCACCTATATTTTCTTCTAAAATTTTTATGGTTTCAGACCTTAAGTTCAAATCTTTAGTCCATATTGAGTTAATTTTTGTGTATGGTGTAAGATGGTAGTCAAGTTTCATTCTTTTGCCTGAAGCTGTCCAGTTTTCCCAGCATCATTTATCGAAGAGACTGTTCTTTCCCCGTTGTATGTTCTTGCCTCCTTTGCCATAAATTAATTGACCATATATGCATAGGTTTATTTCTGGGCTCTCTATTCTGTTCCATTGATTTATGTGTATGTTTTTAATGCCAATACCATACTGTTTTAACTTCTATAGCTTTGTAATATAGTTTGAAATCAGTAAGCATGATGCCTCCTGCTTTGTTCTTCCCCAATTTTTAAATTATTTGTCTTATCATTGAATTGTAAGAATTCTTTATATATTTTGAATACAAGTCCTTTGTCAGCTATATGTTTTGTGAATAATATCTTCTAGTCTCTGGATTGTTTTTCACTTTCTTGACAGTGTCTTTGGAAGATAAGTTTTGAATGTGATCAAGTCTGGTTTATCAGTTTTTATCCTGCATGGTTTATGCTTTTTGCATCCTATCTAGGAAATCCTGCTTATCCCAAGGTCACAAAGATATTCTCAGAGAAGTTTATCATTTTAACCTTTACATTTATGTCTATGATTTATTTCAATTCATTTATGTGTATTATGTTGGGTAGGGGTTGAAGTTCATTATTTTTCCATATAGACATCCCATTCCAATATCATTTGTTGAAAAGATTATTCTTTCTCCCATTGAATTATCACCTTTGTTGAAAATCAATTGTCCATATATGTGTAAGTCTGTTTCTGGGCTCTCTATTCTGTTCCAGAGATCTATACACTAACCCTATAGTGTTGTGATTAATGTATCTGTATGGTAAGCCTTGAAATCAGGTTGTGTAAGTCCTCCAACATTGTTCTTCCTTTTCAAAATTGCTAGCCATGGTAAGCCTTGAAATCAGGTTGTGTAAGTCCTCCAACATTGTTCTTCCTTTTCAAAATTGCTTTGGCTAGCCTAGGGTGTTCACATTGCCATATAAATTCTAGAATCAGCTTGTTAATGTCTATGGAAACACCTGCTGGGATTTTAATTGGGATTGCATTAAATCTCTCAAATTGAAATAAGATGATGAACTGGCATCTTAACAATGAATCTTCCAATCTTTAATCAAGGTATATCCCTCTGTTTATTTAGGTTTTCTTAAATTTCTCTCAGCAGTGATATACAGTTGTCAGGGTACAGGTATTGAAGGTATTTTGTTAGATATACCCTTTTCTGTAAATGGTATTATTTTCTTAATTCAATTTTAAATTGTTCATTGCAAGTATATAGTAATACAACTGATTTTTATATAATGAGATTGTGTCCTGCAGCCTTGTTAGACTCACTTACTCACTTAGTACTTCTGGTAGCTCTCTTATAGAGTTCTTAGGATCTTCTACATCCCTGATCATGTTGTCTGCAAATGAAGACAGTTTTGTTTTCTCGTTTCCAATCCATGTCTTTTTTTTTTTTTTTTTCGATTTTCCTTCCTTGGTGCAGTGGCTAGGACCTCTAGTTCAGCATTAAATAGGAGTGATGAGACCAAATAGTTTTGTCTTGTTCCTAACTTTAGGGGGGAGAGTATTCAGTCTTGAACCGTTAAATGTGATGCTAGCTGTGGGCTTTTTGTAGATGCCCCTTGTCAGATTAAGTTCTCTTTTCTTCCTGCTTTGCTGAGAATTTTTATCATGAATGGCTATTGAATTTTGCCAAATGTTTCTTCCACATTGATAGGATCATATGGTTTTCTCTTTTATTCTGTTAATATAGTAAATTGCATTGATTGATTTTCAAATGTCAAACCAGCCTTGGATTCCTGGGATAAACCCCACTTGGTTATGTGTATTATCCTTTGTATATATTGCTGGATTCAATTTGCTAATATTTGTTAAAGATTTTTGTGTTTATATTCTTGAATATGTAATATGTTCTGTAGTTTTCTTATACTGTCTTCCTCTGGTTTTGGTGTCAGGTTAATCCTAATCTCATAAAATGTGTTGGGAGTTCTCTCCTCCTCTGTTTCCTAAGAGAGTTTTGCAGAATTGGTATTATTTCTTCCTTAAATGCTTGATAGGCCAGTGAAGACCAGTGAAGTCTTTTGGGCCTGGTGTTTTCTTCGTGGGAAGTTTTTAAAGTATGAGTTATTTCTTAAACTGATATAGGATTGTTTGGGGTGCTTTATTTCTTCTTGAGATGGTTTTAGTAATTTGTGCCCTTTAAGGAAATTGTTCCTTTCATCTAGGTTGTTCAATTCTAGCAGGAAGTTGTTCATAATAGTCACTTATTATCCTTTTAACATGTGTAGGATTTATAATGATGTTTGCCTTTTCGTTCTTGATCAGTTTAGCTAGAAGTTTACCAATTTTGTTTATATTTTCAAACAACTAACTTCTGATATTGTATTTAGATATTAATTATATGAATTAAAATACATTAAAATGAAAAATAAATAAAAGTAAGGGATTGCTCATTGTGGCAAATTTGGAAAATGTAGAAAAGGATAAAGAAGACAAATCCTATTACCCAGAGATAGCTGCCCTAAACTTTTCCATGTGTTTCCCTTCAGCCTTTTTCTGGGTACATAATAATATATATATATATATTTTCCCTTTTGCAAAATCAAAGCCCTTGCGCTTTCAGCTGAGCCATGTAAACATTTGTGTTTTTCATTTTCCCCACAGGTGTTTTCTGCATTGTCTCTGTCACAGATGTCCCTTTGCCATCCTGTCCTTTCTCACCTGCTGCTTGATCCTAGCAATGCGTAGGCCTTGACTGCGGCCAAGTCCAGAACCGCCCACCCCCTTCCCAGGGGATGGTCCAAAATGAACTTGACCCCTTCCCCTCCATGCATCCAGAGTATCTGCAGAGTTTTTTCTATTACAATTAACCCTGCCTAACCCTGTAAAAATCCTCACTTATAATACGTTTTGATTCTGGTGACTGTCTCCTGGGGATATATGGCCAGGTATGGAGCTACTGGACACCAACAGTTTTGTGGCTTTTGAGTGTATAAGCTGCACTGATATTTCAGTTTGTACCACTTGAAAATGCTACCAGTGTTGTAACAATCATCCATTTTAAAAGCAAACAGCAGGTTTTCTTCGTGTTCCAGCACCTAGCATAGTACCTGAGACCCAGGAAAAATATTATGAGTGAATGAATACATGTGGTAATAATTCAGCCAACCCAAGGAATAATATGTTCTCTGGAGGCAATGTCACTGAGCGTGGAAGGAGCATGGAGTCGACCAAGTCACAACCCAGTCTCAGCTCTCTGCTGTGTGACCTCGAACAGATTAATTCCCCTCTCTGAGGCTCACCTTCCTCATCTGAAATTACATAAATTTATACCTGTCCCCTAGGTTGCTATGAATATCAACAACAATAAAGGACATGAAAGTACTTTGCAAAACACGAAGTATCATATTCTAGTGAGGTGATGTTGCTGTTACCCTCCCCAGTCGGGACTAATAGCCCAAGTCCTGAGCTCAGGCTGCCTCCCTGCTTGGTCTGGGACAGGTACCACCTGCCACCTGATGTCTTCTTTCTGCTTGATGACATCTTATAAAGTCCATAGTGTTGTCATTGTTCATTACAAAAGAACTAACATGTTCATTATAACACATTCAAACTGAGACCTAACTATTGTTAAGTTGGCTGTGTGTCTGATTCCAGACCTTTTGTGCGTGTGTTTTCACAATTACATAGAACCTTATTTTTCTTTTAACCGTAAATGGGCTCCTACTATGCAGAATGTCAGGCAGCTTTTTCCTGTACTGAAAAACATATGGCGATGCTGGAGAGGGTGTGGAGAAAAGGGAACCCTCTTGCACTGTTGGTGGGAATGTAAATTGATACAGCCACTGTGGAGAACAGTAAGGAGGTTCCTTAAAAAACTAAAAATAGAATTACCATACGACCCAGCAATCCCACTACTGGGCATATACCCTGAGAAAACCATAATTTAAAAAGAGTCATGTACCACAATGTTCATTGCAGCTCTATTTACAGTAGCCATGACAGGGAAGCAACCTAAGTGTCCATCGACAGATGAATGGATAAAGAAGATGTGGCACATATATACAATGGAATACTACTCAGCCATAAAAAGAAAAGAAACTGAGTTATTTGTAGTGAGGTGGATGGACCTAGAGTCTGTCATACAGAGTGAAGTAAGTCAGAAAGAGAAAAACAAATACCGTATGCTAACACATATATATGGAATCTAACAACAACAACAAAATGGTTCTGAAGAACCTAGGGGCAGGACAGGAGTAAACACACAGACATAGAGAATGGACTTGAGGACACGGGGAGGGGGAAGGGTAAGCTGGGACGAAGTGAGAGAGTGGCATGGACATATATACACTACCAAATGTAAAATAGATAGCTAGTGGGAAGCAGCCACATAGCACAGGGAGATCAGCTCGGTGCTCTGTGACGACCTAGAGGGGTGGGATAGGGAGGGTGGGAGGGAGACGCAAGAGGGAGGAGATATGGGGATATATGTATACGTATAGCTGATTCACTTTGTTATACAACAGAAGCTAACACACCATTGTCAAGCAGTTATACTCCAATAAAGATGTTAAAAATATATATATAGCGAGCTCTTTCCCCAACAGTAGATAGAGACCTGTGTGTTCTTACTAGGCAGAGCATCCTGAAGGGAAGACTCACAGTGGTTTGTTAGCTTGTTAGCTTGTTCCTAGGATTTCGATATTAACCATAATGCCAACCTGAAACTCTACTCACGTCACTGTCCTTCTGCCGCCCTGCCGGCATTCTTCTCCAGTCCCTGCACCCACGACCCATGCTGGGCAACCCCCTGGTCCCTCAAACGCAGGAGGCCTCCACATCCCCCTGCATCGTCTGGCCTCTCTCCTTGCCCACATGTGCTCACACACCTGCCCTGTCCCTGTTGGCTGCCCTTAGGCCTTCCCTCCGAAGCTGGTGGATCCTGTCTGTGCTTTCTGGAACTTCAGCATCGGGTGAGTTTCCAAGTTCTTTCTTTATTATTTTTTTTAATTTTTAAATTTTATTTATTTTTGGCTGTGTCAGGTCTTAGTTGAGGCATGCGGGATCATTGTTGTGGTTTGTGGGCTTCTCTCTAGTTGTGGCGTGCGGGTTTTCTCTTCTCTAGTTGTGGTGCTCAGGCTCCAGAGGGCGTGGGCTCTGTAGTTTGCAGCACATGGGCTCTCTAGCCGAGGCACACAAGCTCAGAAGTTGTGGCACACGGGCTTAGTTGCCCCGCAGCATGTGGGATCTTAGTTCCCTGACTGGGGATCAAACCTGCGTCCCCTGTGTTGTAAGGCTGATTCTCTACCACTGGACCACCAAGGAAGTCCCCCAAGTTCTTTAAATAAGGCACTTGAAAAAAAAAAGACATCCAGGGACTTACCTGGTGGTCCAGAGGTTAAGAGCTGCGCTTCCACTGCAGGGAGCCAGGTTCCATCCCTGGTTGGGGAACTAAGATCCGCATACCCTGCAGTATGGCCCAAAAAATAAAAATTAAAAATTTTAAAAATTAAAAAAAAAACGTCCGTTCTACTTGAGGATGAGACAGGACTCAAGCATGTTTTTGGCCTCCATTCACCAACTTCCTTGCAGGGGTGGTTCCAAGTCCCACTCAACTGGGGACAAGCTGGGGCAGGAGAGCCTGTTACCCAGGAGGTAGTGAGCTCCCTATCATAGTAGATATGCAAGCCTACTCTGTGGGGTACCTAGGAAGAGACTCATCTGTGGAATGGGTGTTAGAATTGATGAGGGAATGAACATCAATCACTGTTGCTTAGTAATTAATGCAGTTAATCAATGGTGATCATTGGTATCATCCCCATCCTCCTACCATTCCTGAGAAAAGTACATTTTACAGATGAAAAACTGAGACCCAGGGAGGGGCGGTGACTTGGCCAAGGTCACATAGCTGGTTAGAGGCAGGGCACTGAGGGACCCCAGGCTTTGGGGAGAGGCTTTCCCCTGCTTGCCACCTGTCCCCCAGCCCCATGTCCAGCCCATCTCAAGAGCCCTCTGTTCACTATTCACCCCAAGTCCAGACTCAGGGGGCTCCTGGGCCACCACTGGCTGCTCCGTGACCGCTCTGTACCAGGACTCAACCGCCTGCTTCTGCAACCACAGCGCCGTCCTGTTGCAGGTGTACGACGTCCAGGTGAGTACTGGGGAGGGGGCAGGGGAGCAGGAGAAGGTGATGTCAGAACCAAGTTTTAAAGGATGCACAGGAGTTGAACAGAAAGGCATTCCAAGCAGAGGGCCATCTGAGCAAAGGCAAGGAGGCTAGAAATGGCAGACGAGTTACGTTCTAGAACTGCAATGTGTCTGGGGCTTCCAGTGCGATGCCCGGGGTCAGGGGATGGCAGTGAACAAGGTAGGCATGGGTCAGATGGCACAGGCCTGGAAGGCCAGGCCCACGCGCTTGGATCGTGGTCCTGTTGCAGAGGGCAGATGTCGAAGAGTGTGAAGCAGGCGTTAGATTTACATGAGGGAGGCCGCTGGTGTGAGGAGTGAGGCTGAGGTGGGGGCCCGGGGGGAAAAGCAGTTCGGGGGCTGCGGGCCTGGCCTAGGAGAGGGGAGGGGCCCTGGGCCAGGGAGCAGTGGGGAGATGAGGAAGACTGGCTGAGGGGGAGGGGTGACCTGGGCCACCAGGAGATGAGGGACTCGTCTCAGGAGGCACAGGTGGGCAATGGGTTTGCAGGTCTGTGGGGTCTGTGGTCCGGTGCTCGGGGCGGGAGGGGTCTCAGCTGGCCCCAAGAGCCAGTAGGTAAAGCCACGGCCAAGGTGAGGTTAGAAGTAAAATGAGTCGCTACTAAAGACAGGCCCCTGAGAGGCATTAGCATTTACAGCCTTGGGGGGAAGCCAAATTCCAGGAAGAGGCCAAGCAAGGTGGGCTCGCTGGACCAGAAGGGGACTCAGGTTGAGTGAGACGGTGCCTGAGCCCAGGAATGCTGGGGTCACTTGGCCTGTTCGGGAGCACGCTTGAAAAACATGCTACCGAATGCATTTTTCCTGTAAAAACAGAGCGTAGACATCAGACACATTGTGAGTAATCCGTGCCAGCTCCCTGTTCCCCCTCAGTGGGTGGTTGTCACATGCCACCCCTCCCCCCCATGGGCATGTCGGTGGTCACTTACAGTCTAGTGCTTCCCAGTATCTGAGGAGTCCGTGAAAGCTGGGCCCCTCACCATCAGGAGAGGACATGCAAATGCTCATTATCAAGTTGCTGTGTGCAGGCCTGGCCATCCCTGCTTCACGGCAGAGAAGGCGGTTGAGGAGCCTGGGAGCTGCCGGGGGGTGGGGGGTGGGGGGTGCGGGCGAGTGTCCCGCCGGGCCAGGGCGGTGGTGGGGCTGCTGTCATCCGGGGTCTCTGTCCCTCCCACAGAGGGGCCCCGACGGGGGGGGGGGGTCCCTGCTGAGGACGCTCTCGTCTGTGGGCTGCGGTGTGTCCTGTGCCCTCGCCACCACCTTCTTGCTCTTCCTGGCGGCCGGGTGAGGCAAGCTCACCACTTTGCCTGGCACCCTGGGCCCGCCCCGCCCCTCGTGGGCCTCCACATCCCTCCTCAGGTGGGTGTCCATCCTCGGTCCGAGAAGCCCCTGTGGAGCCGCCCTTTCCTCCTTCACTGGTCGATTCACCGGGACGCAGGTGGTGGTGGTGGGTCCTTGCTAACCAACTCCTCTGCCTGTCCGGGGTCCCCCAGTCAGAACGAGCCACAGTCCACAAGAACCTCACCTTCTCCCTGGCTTCCGCCGAGGGCTTCCTCGTGGCCAACGAGTGGGCAAAGGCCAACAAGGTGGGCGGCCAGCGGGTGGGCTTGTGAGCTCAGGGGGGCCTGGGAAAGCACCTTCAGCCTTTTCTAGGTTGCCCCCCATATCTTCACTTGGCTCCATTTCCGGGGAGGAGTACGGCCTAGAGAGGAAAGACCCTGAATGTTGGAGCTGGGCCCAGGGCGCTGCCCCGAGACCCTACCCGCTCATACTGCTTTGGGCTGGCAACGCCAGGCACGGACAGGGGACCCAGGGAGGACCGCACCCATGACCGGCCTCCCTGGGGACCCGCCACCCTCCCACACAGGTGGTGTGTGTGGCCGTGACGGCAGTGACGCACCTCCTCTTTTTGGTCGTCTTCTCCTGGATGTTGGCGGAAGGGCTGCCGCTGTGCAGCAAGGTGGTAGCTGTGCGCATGCGCCTGGGCCCCAGGAAGCCGCTCTGCTACGCCACAGGCTGGGGTGAGGGCCCTCTGCTCCCCACTCTTCCTCTGTTCCCCTCCACCCTGCCTCGCGTGGCCTCTGTTATGTCCAACACTCACCGCCCAACACCCTCCTCCACCGGCACCCAGCGCCACCCAGTGGCCAGCGCCCGTGTCTGACACAAACTCAGCTCCGTCGACCTCCAGCTCTACCCAGCTCCAATTCTTATTATTATTTTTCTTTTTTTGCGGTACGCGGGCCTCTCACTGTTGTGGCCTTTCCCGTTGCGGAGCACGGGCTCTGGACGCACAGGCTCAGCGGCCATGGCTCACGGGCCCAGCCGCTCCGCGGCACGTGGGATCTTCCTGGACCGGGGCACAAACCCGTGTCCCCTGCATCGGCAGGCGGACTCTCAACCACTGCGCCACCAGGGAAGCCCCCAGCTCCAATTCTTAATCCTCTTCCACTTCGACTGCCTCAGCTCCCAGCCCCCGGCACCGCCTCCCTAATCTGAAGCCAGCTAACCCCACGGCAATCGCCAGTTTCCAACTCTGTTGATTCTCAGCCCTAAGGCCTCGACCCAGTCTCAGCTCTTCCGCTCCCCAACTACTCGGGGCTCCAGTGCCACCCAAAATATCAGGCCCACCCAACCCCACTCCCTGGATCTCCCAGTGCTGCCAGTACGCCCACAACTATAGGACAGCTGGAGGATGCAGCTCTGAACGGGGGCTGGCTCCCGAGAGACACGGTCTTGAGGTCACCTCTTCTTCCCCTAGGCGTGCCTGTGGCCATGGTGGCCATCACCCTGGCCGTGTCCCCCCATGACTACGTGGCCACTGGGCACTGCCGGCTCAATGTGCACACAGACGCCATCTGGGCTTTTGTGGGGCCTGTGCTGACCGTGAGCGCGCAGGCCTGGGGGCCCTGCAGGGGAGGGATGTGTCGGGGAAGGGGGAGGGTGCCCCCACTGATACCAGATCTCCAGGCCAATGCCTGCATCTGGTCTGTGTGGTGATTGTCACCGTGTCCAGGGCCCGCCGCCGTGCCCGCACGCTGAGCTCGCAGCCCTGTGTGCAGCAGCAGATCCCAATCCAGATGTGGTGAGGCCCCAGACTGGGGGAGTCAAGAAGAAGTGGGGGGAGCCAGGTGTGGCCACGTGTGCTTATGAGTGCAAGGCTGTAAATGAGCATATGTCTGCAGTGTGTCTGTGCTGCATGTGCGCACATGCTCATGCGTGTGGGCGTGTGGAAGTCTGTGCCAATGCGTGTTACCTGTGCGGATGGTAATTGAGCCTGTGTGTATATGACGTGGGGTGTGGACACCAGCCACTCTCCTGGGGACTCACCTGCAGAAAGCACTGATGGCCTGGTGGGGACAAGGTAGAGGAGACCCCGAAGTCAGGCAGTCCCTAGAAGTTCAGGTTCAGGGTGAGAATCTAGGTCTCTACCCCCGCCAAGAATCCCCCTCACTCTCTAGGACCGTATCCTGCTGGAGCGGGCACACCCCCCCAGCCTTCCTCCTCACCACCACCCCTCTGCCAAGGGCAGGGCAGCCCAAGCCAGTGGGGCCTGAAAAGCCAGGCAGCCCCAGGGGTCCCCTTCCAGACTCCATGCCCCCTGGACCCACTGTCCAGGCCTCAGCCCTCCCCCTGGACAGCTGCCACTCCCTTCCTTTGAGCCCCGCTTGGGACTGGGACCCTATCTCCCCAGTGCCACTACCCCTACTTCATGCCACTCTGGGTGTCTGAGAAGGGGCCACCAGGTCCAGCCGAAAGTTCCAGCTACACCTAAGTCCTGAGCCTCAGTCTCCAGTCTGCAGCCCCGATCCCTCTCCAGGCACCTTCCAAGGGCCGCCCTCCCCAGAACCCCGTGGGAAGCCCCCTGGCCCCCTGGCCTCCCTCAGTCCAGCCTGCTGTCCCATGGGGCCGCCGTGAAGCCAGTGTTGGTCCTGCTGCCCATCCTGAGCCTGACCTGGCTGGTCAGCATGCTGGTGCACCTCAGCCCGGCCTGGGCCTATGCCACCATGGGCCTCAATTCCTTGCAGGTACCTCCAGGCCCAGGGCCCGTGTGGGACCAGGGCTCCACCATGCACTGGAGCCCAGAGGGCGTGGCTGGTTTGTCAGGGGGCTGGGGAGGGAGTGTCCTTTTTGTCATGGGAGTCACCAGCAGCCTTGGGGACACTGTCAAGGGGAGGGCGGGTGAGGGGGAGAGTGGAAACAAACCTCCAATCAAAGAGCAGTATCTCAGGGAGGATTTGGGGGCCCATTTGGCAGGTGAAGAATCTGAGGCCCAGAAAGGGGGTGGCTAAGATGCCTCACGCCCTGACGCTCAAGGGCGCAGCGGAAGTTCCAGTCCCCAGGCTGTGCTAGAGCCACTTCCGGCCTCGGCAGGAAGCCGAGGATGGGGGTGCAGGACACCAGGGACTTCTCCCCTTGGGGTCTGTGGATGGCCTACTGTGGGGCAGCATGAGCTGCTCCATCAGTGAGGACAACAGTTCAGAAAAGGTTTTGGCTGGAAGGACATGACCCACATAAATGAAGCAGTAACATGGGACCGCAGGAACCCCCCTGTGTGCCTTTCAGGTCCTGTGTCCTGGAGCCACAGAGATGGGTTAGACTAAGCCCTTGTCTTCAGGGGGTTTGCAGATCTATGGGGGACCCAGGTACAGACACAAACAGCCACAGCCCTGGGAGCTGAGTGCTGGGAGGGAGGTCAGTCCAAGGAGGGCCCAATCCGCCCCTGCCCTGCCCTGCCCCTCAGCCTCCCTTGTACCCCCCAGCACCTCTTCCTGTTGTCTGCACTCCCCGCTCCCAGCTCTGCCGAGCCCAGGTCCCTCTCAGGGCTGAAAAGTGAGGTGTCCCACGGATTGACAAAGACAAGCTCGGGAAATCAAGTGCAAACTCTGTCCAGGGTCCCTGTGTCCCAGAGCTGGGCTTTCTGCTGATGGATGCCTACGTGCTCTGAGTCCTGACCAGGATCATATTTATATCTCTGAACAGGCCTTACAAACGGGGAAACTGAGATTCCATGGCCTCACAGTAGGAAGGAGGAGCGCTGGGGCCCAAGTTCAGAGTCTGTGTTCTCAGCCATCAGGATATTCAGCTTTGACCGCAGAGGGGCCTGGTTCCTGGAAGAGCTGCCGAGGCTGGGAGTGGGGGGGTGGGGAGCTGGGGTCAGGAGGGGCACCCTCATCCAGTTAGTTATTCATCTATCCCTGCGAGATGTTTTGAATGCCCACTAGAGGCCAGGCACTGTGCTAGGCGCCAGGGACACAGCAGCAAAGGAGGCTGCAAAATGCCCTGTTCTTGTGGAGGTGACATGAGTCGGGGAGGCAGACGATGCCCAAGACCAGGGAGTGAAGTGTTAAGGGAGGGATGAGGCAGGAAGAAGGGAGGGTGCAAAGGGGGTTGGTCTCCAGGGTCCTGGTCCATGTTGTCTTCTCCCCCTGGGCCCTGGGGACTCGCCACTCTCTACCAGGCAGGCATGGGAATGGAGAGGGGAAAGGACAGGGGCGGTGGGAGGTGGGGGGTGCAGACTGCTCAGGGAGGATGGAGGTTGTGCCCAGAGAGGGGCCGGGAGAGTGAAGAAAAACTGGGGTTCCAACGCTCTTCCTAAAGAAGCACGGCTCCCAGAGACCTGGCGGGGCCTGAGCAGCTGGAGACAGAGATGGACACAGAGAAGCCCTTCCTCCAAGCCCTGCACTCCCAGAGCTCCGCGGGCTGGAATTCCAGCTCAGCTCACTTAGCAGAGGGACCCTACCCAGGTCTCTCCACTCTGCCTCAGAGTGGCGAGGGCAGCAGCATCCTGTTGCTATGACAACTACTCCAGCTCCATCCCTGTCTGTGGCCCTCAGGTGGGCAGAGCTGCAGCCAGGGAGCCAGAGCCACCATCACCACGCTGTCTGCTTCCCTCTCAGGGCAGGTCCTTTCCTCTCCCGGTGTCTCATTACTTCGTCTCTGTCTCTGAGTTTTCCCTGGGATTCTTTCTCTGTCTTTCAGGCTCTGTCACAGGCTCCTGTCCCTGTCCCCGCCTCCTCTGGCATGGACCCACCTGGCTCCTCCTGGGCCTCTCTCTATATCTCCCCTTCTGTTGGGCTCTGACCCGCTGTCTCTTGGTCCCTTACCCTGCTTCTCCCTCTCTCTGAGTGTCACCTCTCTTGCCCCCTCCCAACCAGCCTCAGACCTTCAGGTCTGGTAAAGGAGGGGAGAGGCTGCCTTATGGGGGAGTCAGAAGGCATGAGACCTGGGCCCACTCTGATGTTCCTGTGACTGTCTCAGGGCAGGTCCCCAAGTTAGGCTCAGAGCTGTGTCCCTCCCGGCTGCTTCCCTCCCCAGGCCTGGCCTTTCCCTCTCCTCTCTCTTCCATCATACCTGCTGTCTCTCCATGTCTTTCTCTCCCTGCCCCACCTCCAGCCCCGTCCCTCTCTCACTCTGTCTTGGGCGTAAGCTGGGCAGGACCTGCCCAAGGTGACCAGGGAGCAGAGCCTCACTTCTGCAACTAGCTGTAGCTCACACCTACCCTGTCTGAGACTGTTGTTGGGAGGCCTGCACAAGTTGAGACAGGCCTCAGTTTCTACATCTATATAAAGGGGGGGATCATATTCTCCACCTCGTGGGACCGTTCTGGGGTTCCACCGGCAAGATATTTTCAAAGGGCAAAGCATAACACCTGGCACACATCAGGAGCGCCGTGAACGTGAGCACATTTGTGTCATTCGGTCATTCAGCACGTACTTCCCCGGCGCCTCCCATGCTGGGCTGCATACTGGGGAAAGTGGTGGAACTCAAGATCGAGGAACCCACCCTTGGGGGTCTCAGCCTGAGGGACAGACAGACACCAAAACCACACAACCACAGCAGGCACGATTGAGGCTGAAAGGCTAAGGGGCAGTCGGGGCCGTATGGGGAGGCAGAATGGGCACTCCCTGGAGGCAGTGATTCTCAGCTAATACCTGAACTCTGTGTGGAGAGAGGGGGAAGAATGTTTTAAGTCAGGGGAGCACAGTGGGATCAGATGGAGGGAGACATGGGATTGGGAGAGCTGGTGAGAAAGGGGACAGGAGGGAACATGGGGGCCAGACTGTGCAGGGTCCCTAGAGCTGTTGTGAGGAGCTCAGACTTCACCCCAGGGGTACTAGGGAGCCTTGGAGGATGTTAGGCAGGTGCTGGTGTGGTTGGGTTGGAGTGCATCTGTTTGGGTGTGAGGAGTGAGTAAAAGGAGACAGGATGGGGGAGGCTGTGCAGGGGCTTTGGAGAAAGCAGAGGCTGGGTGTGGGGGGCTGGGAGACCCAGAGTCTGTCTTAGGGGCAGAGTTGGGGCTGGTAGCAACCCAGTTGGTGCCTGGGAGCCAGGGGGAGTAGTCAGGTTCTGGGGCTCCAGCTCTCAGCCCTGGGAAACTAGAGGGCCTCAAGGAACCCCATGTCCCCTCACCTGTGTCCTCTTGGGGAAGAACTGTTACATTGTCCAGGGGAAACCTGAGGAAGTCCTAGGCTCCACATGCTACCCGCTGAGTCACACTTTTGCTCTGTCTCCTACCCTGGGCCCCAGGGTCCCTCTCCATCAAATGGGGAGAATGAATCCCCCCACCCGCAACCATGGAGCTGCTGTGAGGGTCAAGTGTCACCCCAAGTGTGCTAGTGGTTTGTGAGCTGCGAGGCCGTCGTGGTCCTCGCATGTGTGGGAAGGAGCCAGCTATGACTCAGCCACTGTGCTGAGTCCTTCACACACAGACGGAAGCAAGTCCTGGCCTCCTCCCCACTTTCCAGATGAAGAGACAGAGGCTCAGAGAGGCACTCAGCTAGAGATACAATCAGAATGCAACCAGGGTCTGCTGTCCCTGGACCTGATTTAGCCTTGGAGCTTCCGGAAGGTGTCACCTCTCCCATTCCCCACCCTTGCAACATGGTGAGGGTGTGAGGATGGGGCAGGTCAGGGGGGTGGGGCTTGGAGGGATAGAGGGCAGAGGGTTAGAGGGATAGAGGGCAGAGGATAGACAGCTGCCTCTTGACCAGAGACTGAAGGCAGGGGGTCCAGCGGGGCAAGGCCCCTCCTGGTTCTCTCTGCCACAGAATGTCACAACTGCCTGC
Source organism: Delphinapterus leucas (assembly GCF_059928025.1). Classification (NCBI taxonomy): domain Eukaryota; kingdom Metazoa; phylum Chordata; class Mammalia; order Artiodactyla; family Monodontidae; genus Delphinapterus; species Delphinapterus leucas. The sequence goes on from NC_143134.1 coordinate 114,300,608, forward strand.
TCCCCATGGCGGACTGGGGGGCAGGGCAGAATTTGTGTTCATCCTCCTGTGTCTCTAAATGTCTCTGGAGGTGTGTCTGCTGCGGTGCCAGGCCAGACACTGGGGGAAAGGGGATGGGGCTCCCAGGTAGTGACACCCACCCTCACCCCGGGTCTGTCCCCAGGGGGCCATACATCTTCCTGGTCTATGCAGCCTACAACTCGGGGAGGTAAGTCAGGGGATACTGGCTGCTGGAGGGTGGGATGTGGGTGGAGGCGGGCAGGGCTTACTTGCAGGGGGCTCTGCGACTGGCCCGTGGAGGTCAGGAGAAGGTCCCAGCCCTGACCCTGGCCCCATCCTCCAGGTCCAGAGCGTCCCGCAGAGGATGACTGAGAAGGCGGCAGCGGAGGCATTCACGGTGGGCAGGCCGGGGGTCCGTGGGGTGGGACGGTGGGAGGTCCCACCTACGGCCGGATCCCAGCACTGACGTCCTTTCCTTTCAGGCTCGCTCCTGTCCCGCGGGCCCGGGGTTCCACCCTAGGCCCTCACGTCCCTGGGAGGTGGCCCGTGACAACCCAGTAGTCTTGGCTCCACCCTGAAGACACCTGGCTCTTAGAGGTAAGACCACACCACCCTCAAGTCCAAGTGCCACCTAGTGCATCGGTCTCCCCAGTGCTCGGGCTGAGCTAGGAGGGCCACGGCAGATTCCATTAGCCCATCTTAAAGACAAGGAGACTGAGGCCTGGGGAATTCTGCAACTGCGGGACCAAGGGGATGGCTTAGAAAAGGCTCCTTTCCTCCCATCGCCACGACCAGGGAACAAGGGTCCCTGGTGCCCAGCCCAGAGGCAGAGCTTGCCCAGGGTCACTTTCCCTGGGTTTCCATGCAGAAGGAATGTGGAAGGTTCCCAAAGGCAGGTAGGTGGATGAGGTTCAGGGCCCTGAGATAGGGCACGGGTTGAATGACTTAAGGGTCAGGCCAGGAATTTAAATCCCAGCTCTTACTTCCCCTGCTGTGTGCCCTTGGGCAAGTTACTTTCCCTCTCTGGGCCCTAGTTTCTTCATCGCTAATCTATGAGGGAAACTTTTGAGTGGATTCTTAGGGTCTTTGATAATGAGGTTCCTGTCCAGAGTGGGGGGAGCAGAGAGAGAGCTTCCTGCCTCAGCCTCCTATAAGTTCACCTGCTCGAGTGTTTTCCCCCTACTAGGGACGCACGGCCCCAGGATCCCCACAGCGTTCTCCTCCATTGCAGAACCCAAAAGACCGGTGAGGCTGGGACAGGGGTGGCAGGACTCTGCCGAGGGGCTAGCAAGTGTGACCGGCAGGGTCAGGGAAACCACAGGGACCAGGGCGGGCCTGGGGTGGGGCTTCCCCTGGGGATCCAGAGGGCCCGTCCCTCAGTTACCAGGCTGAAGGGGGCTGGGAGTGGCTGGCAGAACTTGAATGCCAAGGCCACTGGGGGTAGAAGAGTCATCACCAGGGTAGCCGAGGGCCCCCAGAGCAAGGGGAGCAGGAGTCGGGGCCCACACCCCCCGACAGACCTCCTCTGTCCTCAGGCCGTGCAGCTGACCACATTCAGGGCTTCAGGTGTAGCTCCCACCTCAGGGGGTTCCCCTTTTCCCTTTGGCGTCCCGACACCCCCTCAGCCCCACCGTACCGGAATGGAAGTGATTTGAGAAGCAACCACAGCCGACCTCCCACAATTTGAGGGGCTCTTCCCCTCACTCCGCTCCTTGCTGGTGCCTGAAAGTCCCCCATTAGCGCCCTGTGGGCTCTGTCAGTGATAATGCAGTGCTCTGGGCAGAGGCTTACTTAGGGAGTGAGTCTGGGACCCCTTCCCAGGCCGGCGCTGCCGGGCTCCAGGCCTGGTGGTCTGAGGGGCTTCCAAACCCGGTGAGGAGCAAGTGCGTGATGGGGGGGGCCTGTGGGTAGCAGGGCAGGGCCGGGACCACCTAGGCCCCGCTCAAGGAGAGCTCGGCCTGCCCTGAGGGGAGCCTCAGGGACCCTGGTCGCTGCCAGCCTCTCTGGGCCTGGGTTCCCACAGTCTTAAACCAGAGACAAGCCTATGAGGGGCGGGCTTAGCACTGCCCAGCCCTCCAAGCAGGGAATTCCTTCCCACCAGAGCCAGAGGCCTGCCTATGGAGCTCTGACCGGGGCTGAGCTCTGTGCTAAGCCCGGGCATCTGCTGACTCCTTTCATGTGGTGGCCTGGGGAAAGGGGGGTGCTGTCGCCCTCCCACTGTGCAGAGGAGGAAGCTGAGGCATAGAGGGGAGCCCTGACCAGCCAGGGTCAGTGGCAGAGCTGGGGTCAGGGCCCCCACCCGCACAGATGAGGAAACTGAGGCACAGCAGTAGTCACGTGGGGGTAAGCGTAGGCACATTTGAACCCAGGTCTGTATGACCCCAGACCCCCAGCTGGCCTCCACCCCTGGCAGGTGTCCCAGTCCTTCTGAGTCTCAGCTTCCCCTTCTGCAAAATGGGCTGGAGGCGGCCCCTGCAGGCCTGCCTGGAGGGCGCAGGCACCCTGCAGGCTGTGGGCGTTCCGAAGGGGCCGAGAGGCACCCCCCACACACACACATCGGCTTCCAGCACCCCGCCCCGCCCCCGCAGGCGCAGCGTCTGTGGGAACAAGAGAGCCGCAGCGGTGCCTCTGCACTCAAGCGACAGCGCCTTTGTCTCTGCTGAATGGGTGCGTTGCTAAGGCCGCTCGTAGCAACGGAGCCGCTTCCACCTTGGCCTCGGAGGAACACCCAACCCGTCCCGCCCTCCGATGCCCTAGCCGCCCCCCACCCTGCCCCACCAGGCGACCCACTCAGGTGGCCCTAGCAAGAAGAGCGGGGGAGTGAAGGCTGCCAGCTGTGTGTCCCTCACAGGCCTGGCCCTGCCCCTCCCTCCGGAAAGTCCATGGCGCCCCCCAACTCCCCACCACCCCCTTCCCCTGCATTGCAGGTGTTCTCCGGATGGAGAAACTGAGGCTCAGAGAGGGAGACTGCCAGGGTCACCCAGGCCAGAATCCCACCCAAGGTCTTCCCTTAGCCCCAGTTCCCAGCCCCGTCCCCATATTGGGAGGGTGGGTCCCCATCTTGGTTCTCTGCCAGCCCAGCCCAAAGGGTGTACTTTCCTCCCAGGTTTCTAGAGACATTACATGGGAACTTTCCTCCAAGCTCTACCTGGGGACCTCTGAAAGGCCCAGCCGGGGGCCCCGGAGGGACAGACGCAGCATCTAGACCACTACCCACTCCCAGGGGCCTCAGCCTCTCTCTCCTTCCAATGGAAGCCCTGGCCCTGGTGCTCCCGCTTACACTGCCAGGTCCCACAGCTCTGTCCTCAGCTTCCTGCCTGTGACTGTCCCTCCCCTCTGTCCCTCCCCTCCTGCCCTGAAGTTCTGACAGCCCCGTGATGTCTCTGATAATAAACGGTACTGTAGTGACCTTGCCTTCTCTGGAGGTCACCCTGGCCTGCGGAGGGGGACAGGATGCCAGTCTCCCTGGGAGGAGGGAGGTACAAGGGAAGCTGCCACTTTGGCTTTGGGACTCAAGACAGACCCAGCTTCACCATCAGGGCAGGTGCAGCCAACACTTACTAGCACCTGCTTGTGTACCTGGCTGGTGCTAAGCCTTGTACTACCTTAGAGCTGCAGGTCCTTACCTCAGCCCTGAGACCACCATCACCTCTATTGTACAGAAAAGAAAACTGAGGCTCAGAGAAGGTCTCCACGTCTCATACCTGGGTCTCCCCGGCTGGGTAACATAGAGGTCAGGGGGTGGCAGTCGCTGTGAGTGGGAGCCATCCAGGCAGACTGCTCGGAGGAGGCACCAGGGCAGGTGGAACGGCTTCAGGTCTGACGTGTCATGCTGCGAGAGGACCCCAACTCAGAATCTGGCTATGGGACCAGGTCCTGGCACCACTGATTCTGTGGCCTCGAGCAAGATTCTTCTCTGAGTCCCGGTCTCCTCTTGGGTAGAGCCGGTTGCAGAGCTAAGGTGAGCAGCAGTGGTGATGTGTTAGGGTTTGGCACCAGGATGGGCCCCAAGGTAGGGGCCAGGCAAAGGAGAGGCCCAGGGGCTGGGACTTAGGGTGCAGGGGCTGTTAACACCGTCCTGCTAACCTCAGCCTGGCTCCAGTGCTGCCAGAGGACGCGGCACAGCTGAGGAGCATCAGAGCAGCCTCCCTGGGGGGAGGGAGGAGCGGTATAGCCACTCCAGATGCCGGTGAGTGGAGGTGGGGCAGGGCTGCATGAGAAGAAGCCCAGAGACCCATCAAGGTGCAAGCTGCTCCCAGATCCCTCTACGGCCTCAGGGTCACTTTCACCCTGGGCCCCACCTGCACTGAGTCTGGGACAAAATCTATCTGGGGTGTAGCTAGCCCACCACACAACACAGGGGTCTGGGTATTTCATTCTGGGCATGGGGGCTGCTGTTGAACTTCTGGAAGCCCGGTCCATCGTCTGCAGAATGGGGGACATCTGGCCCACTCCACAGGTGACATGAAGCTGTCCTGTGTATTAGTCCAAGTGCCCGGCACACACAGGCACTCGGGAAAATCAGCTGTTGCCAGAGGAGGGTGTGCAGGGGACCGTGCGCACAGTGGAGGCGAGTTTAAGGCCTTGAAGGCCCCAGGCAGCGAGAAAAGACAGCAGGCCTCCGTGGGGAGGAGCGTAGTTCCTGCCTGCTCGGGGAAGACGCAGCGGTACCCCCGGGGAGGAGTGGCAGGCTGGGCACCACTGCTGAGGTTCACCCACCGGGGTGCTCGGCCCCGGCAGGTTAGGCAAAGCCCGCCGCCCGCTACTGTGGGGCAGGAGTGGAGGGGCCGGGGCCTGGAGGGGCAGCAGGAAGGTGGCACTGAACTGGGCTGGGCACTTGGCGGCCCCTACTCTCTGCACCTGCAGTGTCCTCTGACTCCTTCCCCTCCCCACCAGAGGGCCCCTGCCTCCTCCCAGACTAATCATATGGGCGTGGGGGGGGGGGTGGCGGGCGGGCCGGTGGTCAGGGTTGGGGACCAAGGTGTCCTTTCCAAGTCTCCCCACCCCCTGCTCCATACTCTCCCTCCCCCTCAACACACTGTCTTCACTCTTCAGCCAAAATAACTCCTCTTAGGTCCCCAAACACTGCTGGTTGACACCCCTCCATCCCTCTGCTCACACTGCTGCCTCTGCCTGGACTGACCCCAACTCTTATCTAGCTGGTGAACCCCTGGGCATCCTTCAAAACCCAGTTTGGATGACACGTCAGCTATGAAGACGTCCTGTCCCCCCCGGGAGCAGAATCAATCACTTCCTTATCTCGTGCAGTTACACGATGCATCACATCAGGTAACAATCTGATCCAGGTGACGTCCTCCTACAAGACTGAACAGTCTCCAGGGGCAGGAGCCAGGGTGTCTGCTTCTGGAGCTGCCAGAGGGAAAGGGAGGCTTTGTCCCTTTGCCTAAGCCACTGCCAAGCTGTGTGCCTAGCACACAGCTTTTTCTAATTTGAACAGAGGAGCAGGGGTGGCTCTGGAGATAAACTAGTCACGTTGGTCAAGGCGTGTCAGGAGGATGGAAGTTTGCATCATGGTTGGCCCTTCTCAGTGGGTGACCTTGGACAGGACACTTCACCTTAGTTTCCTCATCTGTAATCTGGGGCTGCCACCTACCAAAGCGGCTGCGAAGCGCAGATGGGACAAGACCAGTGGACAAGGCAGGCGAAGTCCTGGAAGGGCACCTGGAGCAGAGGAAGCAGTCCTCAGAGTTGGCTGTGCTCACTGCTGCCACCAAGCAAGTGAGAGGGGCCAGGCCTGGGGCCTGTGGGTGTGCCACCGGAGGACAGAGAGGAAAGGGCCAGTGCCCTGAAGTCAGGTGGATCCGGGTTTGAATCTACCCCAGCAGATGGCCAACTAAGGGCCCTTGCCAAGTGCCTCCTCTGGATTATAACCCCTGCCTCACAGGCTACTGCAGGGACAGTGAAGTGATGGATGGCACACAGTAGATGCTCATTAAATGACTGTTCCCTTCTGCCCAAGATGGCAGCTGAGATGCACGCCAGGGTGGCAGTGAGGCTGAGTCCCCAGAAAGCCCAAGCATCTCCCAGGCCTCCCAGGGTTGGCAGGGCCCCAGGGATGAGGTGGGGCCCAAAGGCCCCCCAGCAGTGCCTGGTATCCCCCACCTTGGCCCTCGCACCCCATCCTGCCTCCCCCGAGTTTGGAACCGAAAGTTACCTAGGTGTTGCCTTCGTCCCATTCGGCGCTCGGCCCCGCCCTAGACAGCCCAAACCCACTTAGGAGGCTCTCCTTGGGCCCTAGAATGTAGATAGGCAAAGGTAGCTGGAAACTAACTGCAAAATTTATTCCAGGGCTGCGGGCACCGTGGGGGCCTTAAGGGCACTTCTCATTTGGGGGCTGGGAGTCGCCAGCCTGGCCAGGGGTACACGTTTCACGGGGGAGGACCGAGACAGGGTGGTCGAAGGCGGGGGTGGGGATGCCCAGTCATCTCCAGCTGGGCGAGCTCAGCGCAAGCTGCAACGGCAACGTGAAAGCAGGACAGACAGTTGGATGCCCAGCCCGGCGACAGAGGACAGCTGAGGCCCCTCCCCTGTGTCTGGCCCTGGAGAGTGTCTTTCAGGACACAGGACAGGAGTTGAGGCCCAGCTTCAAGGGTGTACAGTAAGGAACCCAATGGGAAGGGCCAGTGAAAGACGGCTCATCAACAATGTCCCTGATCTGGAGACCCATACATCCTCCCCACGATCACCCGGATTCCCACCCACAGACTCTGAGCGCCCCCCGCAGGCCAGGCTGCTGTTCCTCTAGTGGGCTGGGGTGGGGGTGGGGGTGGGGGCAAGCTCTCCTCTGGATTGGAGTGAGGGCTCAGAAATAACGACCCAGCACCACCCATGGGGTACTTGGTATGAGGGTGTTTGGGAAGAATCCATGGGCTGGTCTTGGTGCTAATCCCCAGTCCCAGCCTCAGACCTCAAATCTGTCCCCTGCCCCTCCACATACACACCTTTCAAGGAGTATCTAAATTAAGAAACAAATTAAACGAAAACAAACAAACAAAAAACTTCTTGACTACAGCTTTGCAGATAAATACCAGCCTGGAGGGCCAACCGTGGGTGGGGCTAGAACGTTGATTGTGCCAAACTTCTCCTCTGCCGGGAGAGGGTTAGAAAGATGATTGCAGCAAAATTCTTTGCAGATAACATGTCAAAATTCTCCCCTGCAGACGTCAGATGGGATAGAAGGTTTAGGGAGGAGGTCTTTGGGTCCTAACCAGTCTCCCAGTGTCCTCTAGGGCCCAACAGTCCCTTGCCTAATTTTGCAAACTCTGTTATCCCTAGTTTACAAAACAGAGGGCTTCCCTCCTGGTCTCTGGGAGGGAGTCCTGGAGATCCTCTTCTCCCCGCCCGCCTCCCCCCCCCCCCAACCCGAGTTGATGTCCACTCAACTTCTCTCTGCCTCTGTTTCCAGGAGAGGGGGAAGGGATGACCTCTGACTCAAGGGACATTGAGGCCCACCAGGGAAGCCGAACCTCCTCCCTCGGACTGTGCACCAGACTCCAGGACAGACAGCTGGGAGCAGGGGGAGGGAGGGAGTGGTTAGCAGCCACCTCCCTGGGGCACTCTGAGTGGCAGGCAAGTGCCAGTGGTTAGTGGAGACCCCCCCACCTCAGCCAGGCCCTGCCCACCTTCCCAAACGCAGGGCTTCAGAGAGCTCAGGGGCAGGGGCCTACATGGTGGGGTCCTGGGTCAGCATAATCAAATAAACCATCTGGAGACCACAGGGGTGCTGCGGCCCCTCCCCCCCCGCCCCCCGCCGTCACTGGCCCAGGCTCAGGTCTGCTTGGCCTGCAGCATCTCGATGAGCAGGTTGTTCCGGGGCACCTCGTTGCCCAGGTGCTTGCGGTACAGGTATTCCTTGGCCTGCACGCTCAGCGCCCGCACCTCCGCCAGGCACAGCAACAGCTGCTGGAACCTGTCTCCGCAGTGCGGGTAGTGGCGCACGGTGTAATCGAGCAGGGCGGCGTTGGCCTTCTCCTGAGCATCCTTCACCAGGCTGTGGTTGTTCAGGAACTTCACATCTGCAAAGGGAGGAGCCGTTCACCAGCCCCATCACATCATCAACACCGTCACTGGCATCAGCAACGCCAGCATCCCTACGACCACCAAAGACGTGGGCACTGCCACCATCGACAGTGAACCACAACCTCCCTGTCACCACCATGGCGCCATTACCGTTGTTGATGAACGCTGCCACCAGCATCAGTCACCGATACCAGCATCCCCGGTTTTCACACACGTGGTCCCTGCTGCCATCAACAATCAAACCACCGTCATTCCCGTCACCACCATGATCACCATCACCATCGCCACCTCGGTTGAACACCGCCATCAGCGGCAGTCACTGACACTAGCAGGCCTGCGGTGATCACACGCACGGCCACCGTGACCACCCAGCCGCAAGCACCTGTCACCACCACTGCTGCCATCGTCATCGACCCCACCGCCATCACCAAGACCATCACCAGCCTCACCAGGTGTATCCCTGGACACGTTATTTAACTTCTTAATTTCTTCATCTGCAAAACAGGGTGGCAGCAGTGCCTACTTCACCAGATCGTTGTGAGAATTAAGGGAGTCGATATGTAGAGGGTGCTCAGAGGAACAGTGTCCGGCACTTCATAAGACTCAGTGTGTTAGTGTTATTATTACTCCTACTCTCACCATGTCCAGGAACAACACCATCCCCAGCCCCATGGTCAAAACCATCCTGTTGCCATCATCCTCGGGGTAGGCGCCATCAGCATTGCCACTCCGCCACCGTCATCACTACCCCCCATCAGCACCATCACCAGAGAGGCGCACTGTGTGTGGAGGGGTCCCATCCCCCGTGCTAGAGTGTGACAGGCACTCCTTTGGTCCATGCTCTGACCAATCAAGAGGCTCTGGTACCCCAAGGAAATTTTCTCATGGGGCCGTGGACGTTCACTGCAACAATATTTACGGTGATGGGGAGGTGGCCTGGATGGCCAGGTGGTGGCTGCATTCCCGGGAGTCCAGTGCAGTAGACGGAAGTAATGGAGCAGACACAGTACTGAGCAAATGGACGGACTTTTAAAAGCATGGGGCTGAGTGGAAAAAAAAAACAAAAAATAGGATAAAAGACAAAAAAGGGAGGTCCAGAATGAGATCTATAAGGTAAAGCCACCTACTTAAATTAAAAACACTAGCACACAAAGCGTGCACCTTGCGTTAAGAACAGAGACAAAGAAGAAGAACCGAGTTAAACGTAAAGGGGACGGTTGGTGATGGGAGGGAGAGGCAGGTGGGTGGCTCCGCGTGGACCAGTGATCATTTGTACCAGGGACAGAGGAGTGTGACGAATGCATCCCCTGTCCTGGAGGTCCAGTGAAGAAAGAAAAATTAAGTGTCTTTAGCGTGAAGTGGATGGTTGTTCAAATCCCAGCCCCACCATTTAGAATCGGTGGCCTGTGCCCTGTCCTCTCCTGACCTGAAGGCCTTCCTCCTCTACGAAAGGGGCCATGCCCACCTTGCAGCGGGGGGAGCTCGGGTGCCAGGGCACTGCACAGGTGCCTGGCCCCCAGGGGTGCCCGTGGAGGGCCAGTTTCCTGTCACGGGAGTCCTCATCGCTGCTTGCAGGCCTTTTTCAGCTCCTGGGCAGCATCTCCAGCTGGTGCCCTGCCGAGGGGCTGAAAGTCAACAGGAATCCACAGAACCTGTCCCCATCCCCCGCTCCGAGCCCCGCCAGGCCTGGGATGCATCATCCAGCGATTCAGAAGATGGTCGTCCATCCACTTCCCCTGCGTTCCCATCACCCCCAGCCCTGCTGCTGCGGGGGAGTCCGGAGCCCAGCATGCACAGCCCTTGGCCCTTCTAATCCCTCTTAACACCCACTGCGCCAGGAGGGCTGGACGCTCCTGGCAACCCTGATCCCCAGCCGCCCCCAGCATGCCCGCCGAGGCCTGTGTTGTCCAAAGTCGGATTTAGGGAAACCCAAGCTGGACCCAGGGCGTATGGCAGGATCTGGGCCTCCCCCCATCCTGGTCCCCATCCCCCTCACCGTATTCAGTAAGTGAGCCAGGGTCATATTCTTCCTGGCCTCCGCAGGATCACCATTAGCCCACAAGGCACCTTGTGCCAATTAGAAAGAAGGTCCCCCATGTCCACAGAAAGACAGCTTGGTGAGGGGCATGCAGGCTGGATTTCAGCCTCTACCTTTCCCCTGTCTAGGTGCCCTTGTTCAGTAAACAACCTCTCCAACTGTACCTAGCAGCCCTGTTCCCTAGCCTGGCCCTCTCCAAAACACTCAAAGGTCATGGGAAATCTCCCCACCTAACTAGCGTCTCCTGGGGGCAAGAGGTCCTTAACTGGCCCCATCCCTTTCCCAATCTCTTTCCAACCCAATCTACCTTCAGTCCCCACCATCCCCAGGGCAGTTCTCCTACTTGTCTTCTGACAATTTACAAAAGGAGGCTGGGGGTCCAGAGAAGGGTAGGGACCAGCTCAAGGCCACACAGCAGTAAAGGGGCCCAGAAGAAACAGCTGAGGGTGCGGGGAGGACTGGATAAGATGCTGCAGTAGAGGCAGGAGTGGGAGGGGGCTGGGGAGGACCAACCAGAGCCTCGGCTTTACCAGGATTTACTGTTCCCAGCAGCAGTGTGACAGGGACAGCAGGGTGGAGTGCAGGGTGGGGAGGTACAGAACAAGGACAGCTTTCAGGGACACCCCCCTCCTAGCAGCTCTACGGGTCCTGCAGCTCTCAGGAGGCTGGAGACCCCCACTGCCCCCACAAGGTGGGCTACAGGGCTGGGGGCGGGAAGCACGGTCACTAATTGAGCCCTGGCCACTACAGTACAAGACAGGAGAGCTGTTTCCCCCGCACCTGCTGCACCTTCCCCGCCCCCACCCCCGCCATCACTTAATCCCCACAGACACCCAGGCAGGCAGGAAAGGGCATCTTCCATGCACAGCGACAATGGGGCAGGCCTGGAGCACACAACAGACACCAGAGCCGGGATTCAAACCCAGATCTCTCTGGCTCCAAAGCACTATGGGCAAGCAGAGGCGGGGTCAGGCCTGGATGCGGGGTCAAGCCTGGACCCTGGTTCCTGGGGGATTAGATGACGTGATGACTTTATGTTCCATCCAACTCAGGAGTCCTGTCCAAGGGCCACCAAGCCTGGGGTCCTTGGTTTCCCCAGGAAGGTTACTCTGGACGCCCTCTTGGAGAGAAACGTGGTCAAGTCACGCCCCTTCTCCCAGCCTGCCTCTAAAGGGACTGTCGTGAAGATTCGCTGGGATGCTGGATGTGACAGAGCCAGCATCCCTCGGGATACCACACCCTTCCTTCCTTAGACACACAAACCTGGAGACGCCCCCTTCGTGCGTCAGGGGCTCAAACCCCAGCTCCACCACCAGCTAGGTGACCCGGGGCAAGTCCCTTCCCCAGTCTGAGCCTCAGTTTCCCATCATCTGAAAAACGGGGGCAAATTAATCTCCGCCTCTCAGGGCACCAAAGAACTGGACCTCATCTGCCCAGCTCTGGGCCTTGAGGCACCGTGGGCTGGAGCCGGGCCTGCTCAGCTCCCAGCAATCTGGGGGGTGGGAGGTAGGAGGGGGCTGGGAGATGGCAACCCCACCCCCGAGAGCAGCCCGCTAGCTCTGCGGAGCCGGGGCCCCCAGGTTCTCAGAAAAGCCCCCTTTTCACGGTTTAATTGAATATTTGAATAATCCTTTCATTCCAGCGAGACATAAAGAATGTTGTCCCAATAGCGGTGACTCAGGCAGGCGCCCCCGCGCACAATGGCCCCTCGAGTGGGGCTGCTATTCAGGCCGCCTTTTGTTGGCACGAGCAGTGGGTAAATTGCAAACGCTTAAGGGAATGCTGCTGCCGCCGCCTCAATGCAAGTCAGAAAATCGAATGTTAGGTCAATCCATTAAGCTTCGATTAAGTCCTCTGCGGAACAATGCCAGCCGGGCCCATCTTCATAAACACCGTGATTGCCAGGAGAGAGGCACTAATTTTAATTAAACCTCCTTACCTGCCTTCGCGCCTGCCTGAGCCGGCTATTTAGACACCAAATGGCACCCTTCTGTGGAGGCAGGCAAGAAGGAGGCGCCGAGCGGGTGGAAGGGCGGAGGCGTTGGGGGACAGCCATCACACAAGTTCAGGCTGAAGCAGCCCAGGGACGCGCTGCCCCGGGGTGATGTCCAGCATGCCAGCTAGAGGACAAGGGGCAAGTGGCCACCCCATTCTGCGCCCCAGTTCCCTTGGGGACCCAGCTCTGGTGGTCTGGGTGGGATCATGGGAGTAGCCCCCTCCCACCTTCCCGACTCTGGGCAAATCTTCCCCCTCGTCTTGCCCAAATTTATCCACTTCACCCCAGCCCCACGTCTAGCCTCTTGCAGGGCTCTGGGTTGCCACCTGCCATCCTTTTCCCGTGCTGCAGTTGGAAGGACCTTGCCAAAATGCAAACTTGATCATGTTTCTCCCTGCTGAAAATCCTCCCCAAGGGAAGGTTCAGCGTACTGGCCTGGCATTCAAGGCCTTGCACAACTCGGCCCCTGCCCACCTCTCCAGCCTCCTCCTCACCCTCTCCCTGCCCCACAGGTACTTCCAGACTTTCAGGATCACCCATCCCTGTGCACAAGCTGTTCCTTCAGTCTGGAATGCCCTTGCTGCTGCTTGCTTTGTTTCACCCAGAACACTCCTGCTCGTACTACAAGGCCCAGCTCAGAGGCCCCTCCTCCAAGCAGACTTCCCTGATATCCTAGGCATAGTTGTCTTCTCCTCTTTGGCCCAGCCCTGATCACACTGGACTGCCCAGTCTCCTCTCCACACCTGGAACCTGTCAGCCAGCGGCCCCTGTGGCTCCCCTGGGCTCCTCTCACTGCACACCTACGAGCTCAGACAGGCCTGGGTCCCGGGTCTTCTCCCCTCACAGCCCCAATACCACTAGAGTTTCTGGCCCCCACCCTGAGGGTCACTGTCCCCAAAGACAAGGCACTGTGCCAGACACACAGTGTGCAATAAAGACAGAGAGAGACTCGTTCCTTCCTTCACTTCATTCACTAACTTGTTCATTTGCTCGTGAACTTAATGATGGCTATGATAGAAACAATACGGATGCATACTCTGGGGGGCCAGGCCATGCACTGAACAGTTTGGGGAATTTTCTCATTAAATCTCATAGCAGGTTAAAGATGATTATGATGTCATTTTACAGATGGGGAAATAGAGGCTCAGAGAGGGGAGTGACTTGCTCAAGGGCCCACAAGCAGAGAGAGAGTCTAGATTTAGAATCCAGGTGGTCCGTCGCTAGTCCCCTTTCCTAACCACTGCTCCACCCTGCCTCGCATGTGTACACACACGTGCACACTCTCACTCCTCCGTCCCACCCGCTCCAGCCTGTTCCAGCCAAGCACTGTAGACCCTCCCAGTCTCCCGGCCCCAACTGCCTCCTCTGGAAAACAGGATGAAGGTTGGCATGCAGGAGGGGCTGTGCACTCATGGTTCTGAGTACAGCCCCTTGCCTGGACCCAGAAGAGGAGGGCTGGGCTCAGCCTTGATGTCCTCCCTACACCCCATAGAAGGAGGAATCCTGGACTTATCACCTGGTGGAGGCCAAGGCTGTGCCAGACCTGGCAGTCCCCAGCGCTGGGGCTTTTGTAAGAAGAGGGGCTGAGGGCTGCAGGCATGTGCCTCAGGCCCCGGGTGGTCTGGAGAGCCAAGATGTGGTCCCTGCTCTGCAGGGGGCACCAAGATGGAGCCCTGGCCAAGGAACCTGGTGGCTGGCAGCCCCACCCTCCCCAAGACCTCCTAGTGGCCTCTTGACGAAGGTCAGGTCAAGAACTGTCACCTCACAAACCACCACAGAACCCACACTACAATACAATGTGTCCCAAGCACGCCCCTCAAATCCCTCACATCTCCACAGTCACCACTCAGCCATATACAGATTGCTCACACCACATGACACATAAAATCCCACTAGCCCATAAAAGTTCACAGTCTATACATGGGCGAAAACGAAGGCACAAACACGCACATGACCCCTGGAGCCTGCACACCCCGAGCCACACACATCCGTGGCTCTGGTGAAACTGAGGTTGGGAGGAGGGTACCACTGCAGGCAGAGGAGGAAGGGGACTTCCCCAGCTGGAGCCAGCCTGGCTCAGGTCCCTGAGGCCCCGCCAAGGGCTTCAGTCTCCTAACCGGCTGCCCGAGATTCAGCCCTCACCCCCGAGCATGCTCGACCCCTACCAACCCCTGCAGCCTTGCCGATACGCCCTCCAGCTACCAACCTGCTGCGCCAGCAGAGTCAGGAGGCCCAGCCCAGGCACCCAGTCACACGGCCACGGCCTGAACACAGGGCTTCCCCCAGTCAGTACGTCACTGATCACCCCCTCCCAGCTTGTTTTACCCGCTGCTTCCCCAGCTGCCCCCACTCTTGAGCAGGAACACCCTTGCCAGACTGTGGCTGTGATGCCATCTGCCACAAAGACAGCGTCTCGATCCTGCCCCCTCCCCAGGTGACAAGGCATTCACGCCCCTCTGTTCCAACCTTCCATCCCATCTACACCTCTGCTAAAAGATTTATCCCCCCCCAACAAACTCCTACTCATCCTCCAGGACCCTGCTCAGATGTCCTTCCAGGAAGCCTTCCCGGCAGATCCCTTGCTCCCCGTCCCGGGTTCCCCATCTCTCTGTCTCAGCCCTGATGGCACTGGCTGGAGGCCTCTCCCAGACTGGGAGCCGCCTGAGAGCAGGGAAAACCTCTGTGAACGCAGCATTGCTGGGCACAGGGAGGGCATTGGACATGCTTGCTGGGTGAAGGAGGACTAAAGGAGGCTGACCTGATGAGAGCTCAGAGGGAGGGTGGAGACCTGAGCGGCACAGGCTGGGCTGGGGTCAGGAGGGCAAAGGGAGAGAGACACCAGACACTTGGGGAGCCAGGCGAGCTGGCGGGCTGGGCTGGCCCTCTGCCCCTGCCCTGCTTTGTTTTCCTCCCTAGCACTTACCGAAATCTCCCAGGCTATACATTTTACAAATCAATCATATTATGCTTATTGTCTCTCCCCAGCAGAAGGTCAACTCCTTGAAGACAGGGATCTGGGGTCTTTTTTGAATGAGTGAATGAATGAATGAATGGGCAAAGGGGTCTGGGCCCCAAAGAGCTCAGAGTCAGAGACCCTTAAAGCGGGGAATTAGGAAACACAGGGACCTCAGGATGGGAGTCAGGGATCAGAAGCTCCTGAAATCATAAGGGCATTTTCTGGGGTGCCGTCAGCACTTTTCTAGGGCTGTCAGCTGGGGATCTACCACATCCTCAGGAGGGTTCCTTGTCCCATCAAGGGCAAGTCTTAGACATTATCCTGGCCTTCTGTCCTTCCAGACAAAGAAGCTCAGGCCCAGAGAGGAAGCAGGCCCTGGGCCAGGTCCCCTTTATTCACTAAGAGAGGCCCCCATCGGACAGCCCCACCTTAGGGTCTCCTTGCCAGCCCGCCCCCCACCCTCAGGCCAGGCCTCGCTCAGCCACTCACCGAGGCTGAAGAGGATGAGGAACTTGAGGCAGACGAACTCCGGGCGGTCCAGCTGCAGCGCGCGCAGCTGCAGCACAAGCTCCTGAGCCCGAAGCACCAGGCTGTGAAGCAGGGAGCCTGCCTGGGCGGCCACCATGGCCAGCTCCACCTGGGTGGGCAGAGGGCAGGGGTCAGGGACACGAGGGGAGGCCGCGGACAGGAGGCACTGGTCGGAAGCTGGGGGTCAGGCGTGCCCAGCCTTGGAGCTGAGCCAGGTGGGGCGGGGGAGGCGCGGCACCTCCTCAGGCCCCTGGACCCCTCCAAGGCTCCCAGCTCTGCTCCCACTGCCCTGCCCAGAGCTGAGGGCCCCCGCGCAGCACAGCCGATACCAGGCAGGTGTGTGCAGAGGGAGAGCTGAAGGGTCCTTCATGCACAAAGAGCCGCCGCCAGGCCCAGTGGTACAAGCAGCTTTTGTGTTTTGTGTGGTGTCTGCAGTGAGCACCACGTCGCACTGGGTGGGGGGCGGGGCAGCCGTGCCTGGATCCGCGTGGATGCGGCCACATGACCGCCCGGGGCCCACACATGGACACCTGGACTGCAGATGTGGCCAAACCTCAGCTCACGTTCACACACATGGAGGGACACACTCACAGCCTTGTCCACCTGCTTCAGGACGTGAACACACACACACACACACACACACACACACACACACACCCTTGTAGGGTCACATCACAGGGTAACACAGACAGACACATGCCTGTGTATATGTTCCCACTGACATGGTGACGGGCAGATCTCAACACCCACCCACTTACATGTGTGGAGATGTTTGCACAATAAAATACAGGAGCACACACACACACACGCACGCACGCACGCACAGGACTGTCCCATAGCCTCAGAGACTTCCACCCATGTGTTGACAGGAGCTGACGCTCACACCTCAGACTCTTTCACGTGCTCGCCCAGGTGGCCTCAAAGTTACACCCTTGCAACCAGCATTCTGCTGGCCCTGGATGGCCTGAGACACCCAGGTGGGAACAGAGGATGAGGACAAAGGGTTGGAGGTAGGGGGTGGGAGCAGGGCCTTAGTCTCCAATCTCTCTCCCCAAGCACCTATGAAACCCACTCCTCCTGTATCGCCCCCCAGGAGTGATGCTCCCTCCACCAGGCTAGACCCTGGGCATCAACCTCCCTTCCCTTCTCCCTACTTCCCTCCATTTCCCCTACACCTCCTCTCCCCTCCTCCTTGAATTGTGCCCTCCCAGGTCCCCAGTGTTGTGAGCAGCGGGTGGCTGCCTTCATTTCCTCCTCACCCCCCATCTTGCCCCCTCCATGCGCTTCCTCATATACAACCTCGTTGTGTCCTTCCCCACTTAAAACTCTTCTGATGCTCCCTGCTTGATTCCAGGAGCCACCCCACCTGCTTCCCATCCTAGTGCCCCTGATTCCCTGCTCTAAGAGTGCCCAAATTCTGACTCTGAGCTCTTTGGGGCCCAGACCCCTTTGCCCACCCATTCAGCCAGCCAGCCAGCCAACCAGCCAGCCATCCTTCCATCTATCATTCAGGATTTAGAACCTGCAATGTCTTGCCCATCCCAGCCTCCAGCCACACCTCCAACCTTATCTCTCACCTCATCCCAGCCCCCACAGGGCACCTGCCCCGCAAACCCATGTCCCAGCACACCGGCAGCCCCCGGCAGCTCAGCAGCCCTAACCTGCCTCTCTAAGCCTGGCCGGTGCTACCTCCTCTGCGTGTGTGGAGGTGGGGATTGCCCCTCCACCCCGTCACTACCCGACCAGCCCTTATTTATTCTTTCACTACCCAGAGCCACCATCACGTCCTCCAAGAGCCTCCCTGACCCTCCCCACATCCCTGAGCTGCTTCCCCCAGAGCAGGGCTCCCAGGGCCTGGTTCCTCTCAAGGTCAAAGCTAGGGCTGATCAGAGGGAAGTCGGGCTGGTGGGTATCCCATGAACCTGGGGAAAGGGCTGATATTCAGTGGTGCCCAGGGCCAGCCCTGGAGAGGCCTAGGACCTCTTCTGGGCCCAGAATTCTGGAAGTGCATGGTGGGGGGTCAGGACAGAGCGCAGTAGGGTCTGGTCACCTCCTGCCCAGTGACCAGCAGGATGCTGCCCTCCTTGCCATGTTGGATCTGACGGTAGATGTGGTCGAACACCAGCAGCTCACTCCAGCAGTTCTGCAGTAGTGTCATCTGATCGGCCACCTGCAAGGAAGAGGCACACAGGAGTCCAAGATCCAGCCACGGTCCAGCTGGGGATCGTCCCCTCGCCCCTCCTCCTCCCAGCTCTGAGTTCAGCAGCTCAACTGGGTATGTGACCTGGGCAAGCTGCCCAACCTCTGTGTCCAGTTTACCCATGTGTCTTCTTCATCAAAGTGTGGCAGGGGTCTAGCAAAATAATAAGAGGGTCCAACGGAGGTGCTCAGGCCCCAGCTCTGCCTCTTACAAGTTGTATGACCTTAAGCAAGTTCTGTAACCTTTCTGGGCCTCAGTTTTCTCATCTGGAAAGTGGGCAAAGTATTAGAAGGTGGTCTGGCACATATTAAGCCCTCAATAAATGTTACATAATAATGTCCACAGAAGTGCTTTGTGAAGGATTCCTTTAAATGCAAGGGAAGATTAGTATTAATTTTTCCTTGTGCCCATTTGTCCTGTGGTCACATCTCTAGCAGCCTGAATCACTCAAAAAGGAGCCATGTAGAGAAAACAGAGGGCTTCCTCGCAGTCTTGTGCAGAGCTCTGAAGTTCATGGGAAGAGAGGAGGTCCGGCCCAGGGAATGAGCAGGTGGCTGGCAACGGTCTACATCAGAAGCAGGAAGAGAAGGGCACACGGGGCCGATTCTGAATCCCCAGGCTGCACTGAGGGGCGCTCAGTGTGAGGGCAGGGCCTATCCTCCAGTCTGGGGGATCGCCACATTCTAGCATGGCAAGAGTAGACCCTCATGACAATGACGAGTGGGACTCAGGACCATGGGATGCCAGAGCCAGAAGGGCCCTGGGGATCTCCTGGCCTAAACTCCTATCTGCAGGTGAATAATCTGCCACCCAGTGAGGGTAAGGGACTCCCCTGGGGTCACAGAGAGGCAGAGCCAGGCCAGGATCATGGCTGGCATTCTCGGTCCACAACTCTCCATAGTGACAAATACTGAACACTTCTGGGTGTTCAGAACTGCGCTGGGCGCAGCGTGTCATCCTAGGAGGATACAGTGCAGACTCCAGTCCCTTTCAGCATCCGTGGCTCATCAGCCAGCTGCCATCGACCCAACGGGCACCCCCCAGGCACCTTCCTGGGCCATGCCCTACAGTGAATGCAAATCACGATAGCTAACAGTCACTGCGCTGCAGCTCCACAAGCCTTTGTAGTTGGTACTAATGTTATCCCCAATCCATGGAGAGAGGACACTGAGCTCAGAGAGGTCAAGTAACTTACCCAAGGTCACACAGCTCTGTCTAGTTCATCTCTGCTCTTGGCACTAGGTGTGCAGGAAGATCCACCCTTGCCACCCTAGAGCTCACGGCAGGCTCACTACCTCACCCATGAAGCTCTCCCCATCCTCTGGACATGGCACCTGCAACATCTGATGGCACCATTCATGCCTCTGTCTTCCCTGACACCTGTGGGCTCTGGGAGGAACAACCCCCAACCTGGAGACCAGAGTAGCCCAGGCAGCCCCTGGCCTGAAAAGGAACTGGCCCAGGCCTAACCAACAGCTCTCTCTTCTCGGGGGCTAGAAGCCCCCCCGCTCCCCTCTGCTCTGCTCCTCTCCTGGGAGTGGCCCTGGAGCCTGTTCTCAGACAGACAATGGGAGAGAAAAGTGGATAAAGAGCAAAGTGAGCAGCTGGACACACAGTCAGGCTTCCTCCAGGCCTCGCCTGCTCAGCCCTTCCCCAGCCTGTGTGGCTGAGAACAAGAGGAAGGGTCTGTCTCTATCCTGCTCTGAGTCCCCAGCCTCCCACCCTCCCCTCCTCCCCTCCCCTCCGTGTCAAGAACCCATACCTTCCCCTCCATCTCCCAGCAGAAGGTCCACCCTAGAGCCCCATTACTGTCAGAACAGGAAGCCCAGCCAGGAGGACGGAGGCTCAGCCACAGGTAGCCCTGGATGGGAGGGGCCGGGAGAGACTGAGAACCGGGCAAGGATGCACCGCAAAGACACCTCGCCGTATCGCCTTATCATGCCTCAGGAAGTGGCCGGTCCCCAGAGAGCCTCCCCATCACAGCTTCCAAGGAGGGAGGCAAGGCTCAGTGAGCGCCTAGACCAGGCCCTGTTCCCAGCACGCCTGGGACTCCTCACCCCTGCCCACTACAGATAAGGAAGCAGAGGCTCCCCTCAGGTAACCGCAGGGAGCTGGGCTCTGCACAGACCACCCGCCTGGGCTGCTCTTCTTGGGGGGCGGGGGGGCTGGCACTCCTGGAGCCCAAGCCGGAGGTGCCTGGTCCAGGAGTCGCACTGGCCCACTGGGAGGGGGTCTTGGGGAGGGTGGGGCTGCCAGTCGCACTGGGAGAGGGAGGACGTGCAGGGTTGGGTTCTGCTCCCCACCTATTGGGGCCCTAGGGAGCAGACACCCTTGTGCCTGAATTAAAGGAACAGGGGGTGGGGAGGTGGAAGCGCAAGAGATAAGGGGGAGAATTAGGAGATAAGCTGACTGAGCTTTGGGCAGAAAGCAGAAGGGGTCACAGTGACCCGGCTGGCCAAGCCCTGGGAGCAGACTCTGTACCCAGACCTCAGACCCCGGGAGTGGGGGCAGCCCTGCCCACGGGGCTGATAGGGGTGCAGGGCAGAGAGATGCACTACGGTGGCTGGGCTTTGGTGCCCTGTGCCCTCTGATTCCCGCTTAGCCACACACACTCTCCGGCCCTGATTTCCTATTCTGAGAAATGGAAAAAAATAAATCCTCCCTCTTTTGGTTAGAGAAAATATATGAGCACAGCGGTGTCAGTCGTGAAGGGTTCTGGGAACCCATGGTCAGCTATTCTGGGGACTCTGCCCTGGCCCGGGTTCCCCTCCCCACCAGCCAAGCAATCGTGCTTCCAGACTCTTTACTAGCTCTTCCCCTAGATGGACACATAAAGACACCAAACTCCAAACACTCCCCACACAGATGAACACACACACACACACACATACACACACACACACACACACACACACACACACACACACACACACACGCTCCCCTTTTTATTTAAAAGAAAACCAGAGGGCCCTAGCTGCCAGCCCCTCTCCATGGGAAAGCAGGTGGCTAAGAGGCTCACTTAACCAAAGAGGGTTGGTTTTCACCTTCCGTGGGCTTTTCCCTAAGCAAAAGGTTCTTCCTCTACCCTCAGTCCACCCTGCCACCCCGGGAACAAGGACATGTGCAGTCCCGGCCCTGGGGTCCCTCATCAGCCTGGCCTGTCTGCTGGGCCCACCAGCCGCCCACCCCTCCTGCCGGTCTGCCACAAATCTTCCTGGAGCCTTGACACTTTGCAGCCTGCCTCGGAGATGGGGTATTTATGCGTGCCGAGATGACCTCCTTCCCAGCAGGCCCCCCTCCGGAGCCCCCTGGGGTCTGATCAGTCTGGCGGTCGAAGGCCAGTGGGCTCTGTAATTCTCCAGTGGCTGACAAGCCGCGGGCTGGCCACGGCGCTCTCCCGGCTGAGTGGTTGGCGGGCTGTCATTTGTCAGTCCAGGACTGACAGAGTTACTGCCACTTAAATGAAACCATATATCTAAGCAGTTAAATCTGTTGCCGATCGGGGGCCTCGGAGCTGGATGTCAAGGGTGAACTGATGTCAAGATGGGTCATTAGGCACTCTTGGCCCTCGCCTCCACCTCCCTGATTCCTATCTTGCATCCTCCCAGCTGTCCTTCCCGGGGACTGTCCAGAGAGGCTGCCTGCCTGGGCCTACACCCTGCCCCCACTGAGCAGTATGTACAGGTGAGTATCTGCTACCTTGCAGGTATGAAGCTGCTTTGGAAGACCAGGGCAAGGTGGGCCCCCGTCTTCTCCCAGAGCTCTAGTGCTCAGAGGAGTGTGGACACGATGTATCCTTTCTCCTTCTTCCTGGCCAGGCCTGTCTACCACCTGCAAGGTTAGATTCAATGGTACCCCGGCAGAGGGGCCCAGCGAGGGAGGGAGCCACTGCCCCCACTCACTGAACACTTTCTGGGCGCTGCACCCTGTGCTAAATTCTTTACCTGCCCTAGCTCACTAAGCCCTTCCAACAACCCTATGAGGTGGCTACTATTTCAACTCCCCCTTTTTTACAGATAGGGACAACTGAGGCCCAGAGGAGTAAAGTCACTTGCCCAAAGTCACGCACCAGATAAGTGGCAGATATGGAACTTGAACACGGGCCTCTCTGATTCTGGTGTATGTTACTAACCTCTGTACCATGTCAGATCTAACACACCGTGATTGCATGAGGTGGAAAAATGGAGACAGAGGGACTTCCCTGGCGGTCCAGTGGTTAAGACTCTGCACTTCCACTGCAGGGGACACAGGTTTGATCCCTGGTCAGGGAACTAGGATCCCACATGCCACACGGCCTGCCCCACCTCCCCCAAAAAAATTGGAGGCAGAGGGACATCCAAGCTGGGAAAGAGGCTGGAGGAGGACAACCCCAAAAGGGCATCTGGAGCCCCAATGTCAGCTCAGCAAAGACCCCAGTCTTTCCCCCGGACAGCAAGACATCATCAGCATCACAGAGGGTGAGCAAGCCTCTGGGGAGAGCTTCCCAGGCAGGCTGTCCATCACCCACCGCCACAGGACCTACTCCTGCTCCAAGCTCTGCTTCCGACCCTGCCTGCCTCTCCAGCCCTGCCTCATAGGACCACCTGGGACTCCCTGACACATGGTATCTTTTCACACTTCTGGGTCTTCTGCTGTCCCCTTTCCCGGAATGCCCTTAACCTTCTCAGACTGCTTTCTGGAGAGTGCACCTTTGATCTGCACGATCAAAGAAACCTTCCCTGACTTTCTAACACAGAGCCATTTACTCTCCTGCTGGCGTCCCTTGGCCCCTTTCTACTGCTGTCAGAGCCCCAGGCACCCTGTGTTGGCATTACCTATGTGCATGTCTGTCTCTTTCTCTAGCCTGGCAACCTCCTGGGTCCAATTCATTTCAGTGTCCCTATGCACAGGCCAAGGGCTGCCCCACTCTCAGAGCTAGGGACCCCCCCTCTGCTGTCTGCTGTGTCCTGCCCGGAGGCGAGGAATGAATGGTCAGTCAAAAGAGAGAACAGGGGGCTTCCCTGGTGGCGCAGTGGTTGAGAGTCCGCCTGCCGATGCAGGGGACGCAGGTTCGTGCCCCGGTCCGGGAGGATCCCACATGCCATGAAGCGGCTGGGCCCGTGGGCCATGGCTGCTGAGCCTGCGCGTCCGGAGCCTGTGCTCCGCGGCGGGAGAGGCCACGGCAGTGAGAGGCCCGTGTACCGCAAAAAAAAAAAAAAGAGAGAGAGAGAACAGGGACTTCCCTGGTGGCACAGTGAATAGGACTCCATGCTCCCAACACAGGGGGCCCGGGTTCAATCCCTGGTCAGGGAACTAGATCCTACATGCACGCCACAACTAAGAGTTCGCATGCCACAACTAAAGAGCCCACGTGCTGCAACTACGACCTGCTGTAACCAAATAAATAAATAAATATTTTTTTTAAAAGAGAGAGAACAGTCACTCAGCTCCCCTCACACTTTTCTGCTTCCCTAACTCTGGCTTTGCAAATAGACATCAGCCCAGGGCTTATTGGACCAGTGGGAAAGAAGCTCCACATGGCTGATGAGAGGCCCTCTAAGGGCTGGGCTGGTACTTATCTGCAAGGCTCCTTTACAGAGGCTGGTAACGATGGTTCATATTCCTGGGCTTGATTCAGAGACTCTGGGAAGGGGAAGCAGGAAGGTTTGGACCACAGAGAAACCAGAAGCAGGAAAAAACACTCAGCTAAGCTTGGACAAAAGCCCTTCCCATCCTGCGTGAAAAACCCCGAGAGACCAGGAAGGCGGTCAGAGGAAGTGCCCTGCCCCTGGATCCAGGATTCTGGAAGGCCAGGAATGCTCTGCTCCTCTTCCCCTCTGCACTGGGGGCTCATGGGAAGCCTGGGGGGAAAGCTGGCAACCAACCGAAGGGTCTTGGGATCCTCCTCCCCGACCAGGGCCTCCAGCCACGAGTGGAAGGCAGATGGGATTGTTTGAGGCCCTGCCTCTTGTTCTACCCATGAGGTCAGCCTAGAGAGGGGGCAGGGGTGAGAAGTCCCACCCCATGACAGACAGCCGGCACAACCCCAGACCTCAGCCACGACAGGCCCCCCACAGTAGAAGCAGAAGGCATTACGGCCAATGCTTGGTTGCTCTGGGCCGCAGAGCAACCCAGGCGCCCAGCTCCACGATACCTCGAGGGTTCACAGTGCCCAGGCTTCATCTTATCCCCCCTGACCCCCATGCCCAGCCCAGCCCCTGCAGACAGTACCCCTGGCCCATCCGGCCACATGCCCCTGGAGGAATCCCAGGCCTGAGTGGCGTCAGCACTGACAATGCTGCTCAAGGCTGCAGTGGCCCCAGCAGGGAGGGCAACAGGCCCTGTTTACACCCAGTCCCAGAACAGCCAAGGGGACTGACCTGGGAAAGGCAAACATCAATAGGCCTGAACTAAAGGCCTATCATGTCTCCATCTAGGCCAGGGAGGATGGGCTTGGCCAGGCTTGGGGGAGGGGGGCCTCTGAAGTTGGCAGAAACCCTGATCATAGGGAGCCAGGGCACTAGAGGGGCAGCTCCCAGTCTTCGGGTGCTTCAAACCACTAGGCAGGGTGATTGGGAAGTTCTTCCTTGTCTGGCCTTAGTTTCTGCTGCTGCTTTCCTGCTGACTTTAGTCGCAGGTACCTCAACCCAGGGCAATGGAAGGCCTTGCAGCCGAGGCATTTGGAAGAAGAGGGGCGG
This sequence comes from Delphinapterus leucas, assembly GCF_059928025.1. Lineage (NCBI taxonomy): Eukaryota > Metazoa > Chordata > Mammalia > Artiodactyla > Monodontidae > Delphinapterus > Delphinapterus leucas. The sequence continues at coordinate 114,325,043 of NC_143134.1, forward strand.
GCCCTGCAATCCCCCACTTACCCTCCCACCTAGTACTCCCTGCACACACAGACACATACATTTACACGTGGGACTAACCATCGTGCATGAGAGATGCAGGGACAGTAAGATCTTTCACCTTAGCTGGGAAGGAGAAGCATCCCAAACTGTGAGATACTAAGACCCCTTCTGTGATATCTGAGGCTAGCAGGGAGTGGTGGCCTCTCCAAATGAGAGGGCAGGATGGCTTGGACCCTCTTCCTGACATTGAGCTGGGGCAACCAGAGACAGCCTCCCAAGGACTGAGCTAGTCCTTTGCGAGAGCCCAGGGTCTCAGAGAAAGAAAGATAAATGTCGACAGAGACTCAGACTGGGAGAGAAAGAGACAAAGATTGAAGGGACTAGAGAGAGACAGGGAAGCAGAGATATAGCACACCAGGGAGAGAGACAACAGAAAGAGACAGAGGCAGAGGTAAAAGAACCAGAGGCCGTGAGAGATAGACACTCAGGGAACAGAGGAGAAAGAGGGAGGGTGCGTGAGGAGGTGGGACAGGGACAAGGAAGGCTGTGATGGACCAGAAACACTCCTCATGTCCCCAGGGTGGCCTCCCTGTCCCCAGACATGGCCTGAAGCCAGTGGGCAGGAGAGCCCCACCCAAGGGGTGGCCAAGGCTGAGACTTGGTCAGCTGAGGGGACACCCCAGAACCAGCGGCCAGCCAGGTGGGAGGAGGGACTCACCTCCAGCTCCTTGAAGACCATGCACCTGCGTGCCCAGTCCACGATGGAGATGAAGGTCTGGTCAGCCATCCTGCACAGGAGGCTGAAGGGTGCAGGCTGGTCGGGGCGGCCTTTGGCCGGTTCCTGCAGGCAGCCCACGATGCGCGCTCGTACCTGGTCCTCGTCTGGCTCCAGCTGCAGCAGCTGCAGGATGAGCTCGGGCACACCAGGCCCTCCGGAGAAGGGCTCTGGGTAGCCATAGTGCAGCCCGGGCTGTGGGGGGCTGCCGTAGGGCTCCGGGTACTCAGACTTGATGGCGCGGCCAGGAAAGGCAGGATAGAGGTAGCCAGCCAGTGGCCCGTGGGCGCTGGGCACAGCCATAGGCAGCGCTGGGGCCCCAAAGTCGCCCAGTGGCCCAGCAGGTGGACCAGAGGCCAGGCCCTTGGGCTCAGGTGCATGCAGGCCAGGGGGCAGCATGTAGTCCGGCGGGGGAGGGGGTGGCGGGGGCACCCCCACTGGGGGGCCTGTCTCCAGCTTGAAGCCATTGGCTCGAATCTGTGCCTTCTTCTGTTGCTTCAGGGCCCGGTCCCGCTTGTACATGGGTCCAAACTTGTTCCGGCCGCCCCGCATGCGGTCAGCGCGCACGGCTGTGGGCAGAGGCAGAGGGGCAGGCTCACCGCCTCCAGGCCACCCGCCATACCACCCCACTCACAGTTCTTCCCCAAACCGATCCGACTGGGTCACTCTCCAGCTCAATACCTCTCATGGCTCCTCCAGTGCCCTTAACCTGGCGTTCAGAGGAAGTCAATCTCCCTAACCCAGGGTTCAAGGCCCTGTTCACCTCTCCATCATGCCCCCACCCCCCCTCACGAGACCCTGTGTTCTTTCCACTCCACCTTACTATCTCTCTGCTCCTCTGCTTGGCACTTCCTCCACCCTGCCTTTGGTATTCCTTCTGCCTCAAACCCATTCCTTCTCTCATGCCTACTAAACACCCGGAGTGTTCCTGGATTCACCCAGGCAGCAGCCACTGTTCTTGCCCCGGATGTCCTGTCTCTTGCCCACTCTCGTCCTGCTGAGTGCTATCGTACCATGGACCCAGGCTGAGAGCTTCTGGGGGTTCAGCAGTGGGTTCAGGTGCCCAGCATAGGGCCTGAGATGGTGACAGGAAGTGGGCTCTGGTCAGCCTTGTTCACAGGTGGGTCCCCAGTGTCCAGCTGCTTCTTGACTGACTGCCTGACTCTGTTGAAGCCCTGCTGCGAAATGACTCGGGTTTCTGCCACTGCCTTCAAATCTGAAGCTGAGTTTAGGGCTGACTGGGGCTCTATGCTGGTGGGAAGGGACCTCCCTTGCTGACCAGATGTCCCTCCACCTGGCCAAGAATATGTCACCAGCCGGACCCAACAGGTGTGTCTCTGCAGCCGAAGTGTGGCCCCAGCCCCTGCTCAGACAGGACCCCACCCTGGGCTCCAGGAGAAGGGAGAGAGGAGGAGGGAGAGGGCGGTGCTCAGCAAGGGATGTGTCTCCGGGGCCCATGCAGCCAATCTTCCTGCCATGGGGGTGGGCAGCCCTGCTCCACTCCCTCAGGCCCCGCGAGGGGTTTCTGTGGCTCACAACAACCAGTTCTTCTGAGCCCCTCAGGACCTGGTGCTGGGCACATGGGCTCTTGGGACAGGACAGGATATCCCCCTTCCATCAGGGGCCCTTCCTCTAGGTGACAGGACTTGGGCCTGCGGCTCTCAGAGCCACCAGGGGCCTTCTACTTTGTTTAAAAACTTTAACCAACAGCTGCCTGCTCGGCACACAGCCCGGCTGGGGCCAGCGGGGTGGAAGCCTATGACTGTCCACCCTCAAAGAGTTTGAGTTTTTCCTGCTAAAACGTTTTTCCTCCCCTCCGCACAGAGAGTTTGTGGTGGGGGTGGGGAGACAAGGATGGGCCTGGGTTCTCTGGGGGCAATTGCTCTCCATTACCCAGCCCTCTAGGGCCTGGCTAAGAACCTGCTGAGTGAATAACTGAGTGAATCTTGTGGATGGATGGACAGATGAACAGATGGGTGGTCTGAGTGAGTGCAGGCTGCACAGTGATGCTGGACAGATAATAACATAAATAAGAATAACAGTAATAGCTAACCTGTTGAGCATTTTCTACATTCCAGGCCCATGCTAGGAGCTTTTCATACAATTCTCTCACTAACTCAAGGAGGAAGGCACTACTCTTAGGTCCATCTTTCAGATGGGGAGTCTGCAGCTCAGAGAGGTTAAGGAACTTGCCCAATGTCACCCAGCCCGTAAGCGGTGGCACTGGGACTTGAACTCCAGTAAAGGCATTGAAAACCTTGTCTCTGGCTGGTATGAGATGTCAGTGGGGGTGTGACAGAACTCCTGGCAGAGGGAGGCGCTCTGTGGGGCTCTGCCCTGTGCTGCCCCGCCTGCAAGGGCTGGGGAGAGGGTCATCTCTCTGGGATTCACTTTTAGATACTTCTCAAGCCATCCCAGGCTGGTCCTGCATGCATCCCTTCACCCAGACCGACATCAGTTCTCACCCCTCCCCCATAGAGATCAGGGCCCTAATGTCACATGAGGGGCTAATCGCCTGGCCCCAGAAACTTTGAGAAGACCTATGGTACCCTCCCCTCACCCCTTCTCCCACCCCCACCCCCTGCCCCCTCGCCATCAGAGGTCAGGGGTAGGAGGCGCAGCGTGCGCACCTTCCAGGCGCATCCCCACTGTCAGGCACTTCTGGAAGCGGCAGAAGGGACAGCGCTTGCGCTGCGTCTTGTCGATCTTGCAGCTCTGGCTCTCGGTGCACGTGTAGTGCTTGTTGTTCTGCACCGTGCGCTTGAAGAAGCCCTGGGGGAGAGGGGAGTCAGCGCGGGAGGGGACAGGCCCCGTCTCGCCTTCCCTGCACTTCCCAGCAGGGCTTTCCGCCGCTTCCCGCCGGCTGCTCGCCAGCCTTCCACGCCGGTCCCTTGCCGGCCAGGTGCCCGCTCACCTTGCAACTCTCGCATGTGAGCAGCCCGTAGTGGTAGCCGGACACCTTGTCCCCACAGACGGGGCACAGCTCGTCCAGGTCCTCGTCGTACGAATAGTCCATGCCCGCGGCGTCCGCCTGTGGAGGGAGGAGAGGCTCATCGCGGGCAGGACTGCGACTGGCAGCGCCGCGGACCTGGGTCCGGCGTGTCCTGCACCACCGCGGCCGCGCGCCCCAGGGTGCCTTCCGCAGCGCCCAGTGGTCGAGGGCGCCCGTTGCAGGCCACCCATTAGAGCGCCCTGAGCAGCACGCAGCACGTGTGCCTGGAGCAGCTCCCCTGCCGGGCCCTTGCTGACCCAGTCCCCACACTTCCGCCCCGTGCGCTCCCCAACCCTCCCAGCGGCTCCTCCTGAGCGGCCCCCCGCCGCGTCCAATCTGGGACTCTCGGATTAAATGCGCTTTGATCCGGATTCGTTCGTTTGAGAACAAAACCCCGATTCTGAGAAAACGAGATTGTCTCGCCCGCCGGGGAGATGCCAACGAACCCGGTCGGAGTGGGACCCAAGCGTTCTGGGGATCGGACAGGGACGAGGGAGACAGAGGCAGAGTCTGAGAGAGACCGAGAGATGGGCAGAAAAGAGAGCGAGAGACACCGACAGACGCTGCTTAACGGAGAGAGCTCCCCGGGGCGACAGAGACAACGAAAATCCGAGAGTGACAGAGAAACATTGATGCCCAGTCAGAGAAAACCTGGGGGAGATGAGAACGACGGAGAGCTAGGGAGATGGTAGAGAGTGGAGGGCGGGTGGAGAGAGAGAACGAAAGAGAGAGATAGAGAGATCAGAGACACTGTCAGACAGAGGCCCAAAGAGAAAACCTGAGAGAGACAACCGCAAGGCCAGAGACACAGTGATAGACGAGAGACAGACCGAGACACCGGAGAGACAAGAGAAATCTGGGAGATACCCAGGCAGAGAGAGTGACAGAGACACTGAGAGAAAACCTGGAGAGACGGAGGCGGCCGGCCAGGGGGTCGGGGACGGCAAGACGCACGGAAATCGGCCGGACCCGGGCCCCGAGCTCAGAGGCGCGGCCCGGCAGAGTCGGACCCGAACATGGGCTCGAGCTGAGAGAGGCGGAGAACGACGGCGCCCGTGCAGAGAGCCCGAAAGCGCGGAGCTGCCGGGCCCCCAGGCCGGGAGAGACAATGCCCGCGGGCGGCACCCACCGAGACCGAGACCGACCGAGGCCGTGCCACCGACTCCGTGCCGCCGAGACCGAGACATCGGGCGGAGAGCCAGCGAGGAGGGCGCAGCGGGGACAGCGGGCGCAGGGCGTGGAGCCGCTAGAGGGGCGCGAGGCGCTGAGACCTCGGGCGGAGACCCCGCGGGCCCCCGAGAGAGAGGCCGAGCCCGAGGCGGGGGGAGCGACCTCGGGCGGAGAGTCGAAGTCTCCAGAAGGGAAGCGCGCAGAGCCTGCGCCCGGGGCAGCGCGAAGGGGCGCGACGGCGGCCACGACCCGCCCGGCGCCCACCTGGCGGCTCCTGGGAGCAGCAGCGCCCCGCGTCCCGCCAGCGCGAGCCCCGCACCGCCTGGCCGCGTTGCCGCCGCTGCCGGCGATGAGCCGCACCCGGGCGCAGCGCCGCCCGCCCGCGATGACGGCCGCTCGGGCCGGGGGCGAGGAGGCGGGGGCTCGGGGCTGGCGGCGCGGGGCCCCGGCGCTCCCCCACCCCGCCTCCCCGCCCCCGCCGCCTCCAGGGCCGCTCTGAAGCGCACCTGGGACCCGGGCCCCTCCGCCGCCAGCGCGTGCTGCGCGAACCCACCGCGCCGGGGCCAGGGGCCGGCCCCTCCATATCAGCGCGTTCGGTATCCGGGGGCGGCGTCCGGGCCCGCGCCCTCCGCCGCCCCCTAGACGGGTTCGTGCCTTTCCCCTCACCCTCTCGCCCCACATCCCCATCCTGGCTCCCAGAGCCCGGGCAGCCCGGAATCCGAGCAGGTGCTAGGCGCCTGGGAGCCTCGGGCCACCCGCCTGCGGTGAAAGGAGGCGAGTCCCTATTTGCAAATCCAGCTTAGTCTTGGCGAGGGCCACGCTGGGGGCGCTGGCCGTTTGGCAGCGTAGAAGTAGGTAGGGCGAACGTGGGGGGCCGTGGCCAAGGTATGGGTTCAAGGGTAGAAACTGGGCTCTCCCCCGGCCCAGGCACATTTCCTCATTGGATTTTTAAGCAAATCTCCTCCCCTCTGTGGTCCTCAGTTTCCTCATCTGTAAAGTGGGAATGATGACTGGACTTCCTTAAGGGTGGTCGTGCGGATGAACCGAAGTGGTGTTGGCAAAGCACATGCCTGGCACTGCGACATCGATGGAGAGCGTCCGGTTGGGAGACCTGGGACAAGCTCTTTCTCCTCCTTGAGCTTCAGTTTGCTTGGCTGGAAATGGGAGTCGTCCTAATCCCACCCTGCGAATTTTCCGAAGTCTGGTGAGGACCCGAAGCCAGCCACAGAAAGCGCGGGAGCTGGGAGAACAGAGCCCAGGGACAGGAGAAATCCCTCTCCCCTCCCTTTCTGTGCTCTCACCTGGGCTGGGGGCAGGGCAAGAGAGAGTGCCCCGCAGCCCCGGGACAAAGGGGTCCTCGGGTCGAGCCGGGACGGGCTGAGCCATTGCTCTGGGCTGGGGGACGTCTACTCGGTCACTCTCATTTTTCAAATGAAACAATTGAGACCCGAGAGAGGAAGGCGCCTGCTCGCATCCTGCTCCTGCCGCTGCCCCTCGGGGCGCCTAGGGTCCGAGAGAGTGTTAAGAACAGCAAAGCCAAAAAGCCGCGATCTTCAAGCCGGGAAATACCACAATTATGCATTCGCAGCGACGCAGCGACCGAAAGGCTCAGATCTGAAGGCTGAAGCCTCGGACCCTTGGGTGCGGTCAGCTTCGTCTGGGCCTCTACCCCGAGGCCTCTGGCTTTGGTTGGAGCTGGCGCCTTGGTCCTGCGAGCCGAGGCCCTGAGACCCCGCGCAGACCACGTCCCATCTTGCTCACTCAGCGGAATGAAGGGCAGAATCGGCGGCCGACTTGCGATGCAAGCCCTGGCAGGTCACTTCGCTTCTCTGAGCCTCAGTTTCTCCGTATATAAAATGGAAAAGAGCGGTCCTACAGAAGGGGTTCTGTGGTTTCCGTGAGAGTTCATGAAACAATCTCAGTGAGGAGGGAGGAAAGAGAGTTATTGCAGACCCCCCACCCCCCCACCCCCAAGCCCCTGAGAAACAAGAGTATCTGCAGGAGCTGGCGGGCGGGTGCTACTGCCTCTGAACCGTCAGGGAAGGGCCCTCAGAAAGTGGAAAACAGGAGCAGCACCACCTCTGCAGCGCAGTGAAGGGGACTGAGGGGGAGGGCTGGGCTGGGGAACCCCCAGTCAGCTTCTCTAGGGTGGAGCCCACGGGGGTCTCCTGGACATTGTTGAGGAAGACCCAGGCAGTGTAAGCACAAGTCTGGGCTGGGGACCCAGGTGGGGTGGCGGCTGGGCTCTGGGCCTGTTCTCCCCTGCCCCCTCCACCTGGATCCCCTCTCCCAGAGGTTCCACTATCACTGGTTGGGAGCCCTTGGGTTGACCCTTCAGGCTTCATTGCACCCACCCCTCACAGCCCCTGGTTCCAGTTCAATATGTGGGGAATCACAGCCCCTCACCCACCTACCCAGGGAAGCAAACACAGACCTGGCCCAGCCACAGAACCAGGACTGACAGATGGATACTGGAGACAGATGCATGAATCTACACAGAGACTCAGAGACATCCATGGAGACAGCACAGACTCTCAGGGAGACCCAGAGACCCGAAGACAGACCCAGGGACCACAGACATACTCACAGACTACGAGGCTTGGGCCAACACAGTCCTGTGGACACCTGGGCACCCATAGACAGCAGGACACTCACAGACCCCTGTAGGGCCTGTCCCCATAGGCCTAGCTCCTCCCATCAGCCACCCAGGGGAAAAGAGGCAGAAGCATGGTGGGAGGGCAGGTCTGGGGAGATCCCTGACCCCTTCCCTGCCCAGAGTAGCGGACACCAGTCACTCAGCAGAGCAGACAGTGGCCGGCCCAGGCCGCAGGGAGGCACTGAGGAGGGAGGCTGGCCATTAGAGGCCTGGGCCCAGGCCCTCACTTACGGAGCGGAAGGCGAGCTCTCACGCTGGATGAGGGTGGACACTGGGCACCAGGGGTCCTAGCGGAAGCTCCAGCGGCCCAGGTGGGGCAGTGGCGACCGTGGGCACACGGGAGCTCCTTCACGCCACGGCTGGCGGCGGGCGGACAGTAGGCTGGCCCTGTCCGTCCGTCCTCCTCCTCCTCCCCGCCCTGGGTGGGGGGGGCCACCGGAGGCCCAATTGGTCTCTGCCCCCACGTGACTCTGCAGGCCTCTCTCCTTCTTTGTTGGTGTTTCTCTTCATTTAGGTCTATTTTTTTTCTTCTCCTAAAAGAAAAAAAAATACCCCTATCTATCTCGGGGCTGCGGATGGGGGCGGAGGCCAAGGCACTCAAGGAGGCCTTGGCCAGCTGGCTGTTCCAGGCTGCTGTGGCAGCCCAGAGGCAGGGACCCCACGTAGGCGGGTAGGCAGCCCCGCTTGTTAGCGACTGGGTGGGAGTGGGGCCTGATTTATGGGCAGCTCCCCCACCCAGCCTGCAGCCCGGCCTCTCTCCCTTTGAATGGCTACCTCCCTGGGGCCTGGCCCAGCGAGCGGGGTCCGGCCTGTCCCAGACATGGAGTGGAGTCAGGTTGGGCTGGCGTGGAGGCAGGGGCATGGATGACTTGACCAGGTGGCCCTGCAGCTTTGGCCTGGTCTTTTTACTCTTCCAGAAGGTGAAGAAAGGAAGAGGGGGACAGAAGGCAAGCAGGTGAGCTGAATAAACACCGCCCCATGTGTGCATTCCACGTTGGCTTCTCTGAACGTCACCATCCACTGAGGGCTGCTGATGCAGCTGGGAAAGTTGAGGCTGGGCTTAGACTGCCTCCAGAGCCAGGTGGTTGGTTACAGTGGCCCCAGGGTAGGCCAAGTGGGTAGCTAGACCAGGAAGTTTAGGGCAGGGCAGAGGGAAGGGGTTTTTTTCTAGAAGGCCAGGCCTCCCCATGCAGCTGAGGGTGTCCCTATCCAATCTCCAGGCCCACACACGTCCTGGTCTCGGAGGGCCCAATTGCTCTGCTCTGCACCCCTCCCATGCATGACTCATTCTTTTGTGCATTCCTTCATTCATCTCATAGTCACTGAGGGCACACTAGGTGCCAGACACTGGTCCAGGAACTGGAGGAAAGGGAAGAAAAGGAAAGAAGTCTCTGTCCTCAGAGGATTTACCTCCCGGCCTCTTGTCCTAGGTGGTGGGGAGGGGCACAGGGGGACCATGGGAGAATCCACACACAACTGTGGAGAATCCACACACAACTCCCTTCATTTGAGGAAACAGGCAAATCACATAGAACACCTCACTTATCTGGCTTGGGATGAGAGGGATTTTTCTGTATAACTAAAGCCAACTATATTTAAAACCTAATGTGTCTTCCTCATTGTGCCACTTAAAACATTTTTTCATGGTTTTATTGAGAAATAATTAACATACGTCACTGTGTAAGTTTAAGGCATATAGCATGACGATTTGATTTACATATATTGTGAAATGATTAACACGATAGGTAAGACTTTTTTTATTGTGAAAATACACACAAGACAATACGTTTTCTGACAATCATAACTGACTGATTCTACTGATTCAATATATTCTAATTCTACCTATGACATACTTTGCAACTTATTCCCCATCGTGCATGACCTCATAATTATGTCTTTTTTACCCACAGAAGTTCTTACAGGATATGCTTCTCTCGCATATGACTGAACCTAACTAGTCTCCCCATTTTAATATAATGATTTTGTTTCTGGATTAATACCACTCATCCTCTGCATTTAAAAAAGAAGTATTCCAGCAAATACCTTATATCACCAATATATCATATACGTGTCACAAAACTGAACAACGAACAATCATGGTCGTTTGCACCTCTTTTGATCGGATACTTTGTGAAGTTTTGGGGATGAAGTTAAAATTTTTTTTTTAATTTTTACAAATCATGGATATATTGAGTCATTCTAAAACTACTTGACAAAGTATCCCATCAGGAGAGGTGCAAAGGTGATTTCCCCACCTTCTTAAATAGGACAAACAGGGTCTTTCAACATCACAGCCCCAGGGAAAGAACCAGCCTGGCTTTGCCAGTCTCCTCATAAGGCCTTGAGTCTGGAGAAGAATTGCTGAGGCGCTAGTAGCAGAGACTCTATATTAAATCCCAATTCTTCCGTGTTCTAGCTGTGTGACCTGGGACCAGTCACTTCCTCTCCCTGGGTCTCACATCCTCTCCATAAAATGAGGACAAAATGAGACAACACATGTAACATACTCAGTGGCTGCCTGACATGTTGTATGTGCTCAGTAAATGTTGGCAAAACACAAACCGACCAACCAAAGGACTGGCAGGTCTGTCCTTAGGGGCCCTTTCTGTGTTGAGTCTGAGATTGCAACATCATCCTGAACACAGTTTGCCCTTCTGTGATAGAATGACTCACCCCAGCCTGGGGAACCCTCAAGGAAAGGCTCAGGGCTGATTTATTTCTGAGTCCACAGCAGCCATCACAGAGCCGGCATCAGCGAGTGGCTGTTGAATGACCGCTTGCCGCTGTACCCACATGCTGCCTGTGGGTGTAGAATTCTGTTGCCTGTTCTCCTGTCCTGCCGCCTTCTCTATATGCAGTCAGCTGTTACTTTCCACCACTAGGGCTGGGTTTTCCTCACCCCAATCACCCTGGATGTTTACTGACATCCTCTTCCTCTGTGCTGTCCCCTCTGCCCTCACCCTTACTGGATGAGGCATGCTAGGAGTGCAAGGCCCTAACGCAAAAGTGCTTCCTATTTGCTTGGTTCCCTATTAACCTTTCCACACCTGTGGTCAGTCACCTCTCTACCATCCTGGGAGGTAGGTAGTATTTTCCCCTCACCTTCCATGAACAATATTTGAGAGATAAGGAAACTCAGGCTCAGAGAGATGAGGCATCTTCCCAAAGTCACAGAACAAGGGTGTGATGGAATCAGGATTCAAATCTAGGCAGTGGGAGTCCAGAACCTGGGCTTTCAGACAGAGTCCTCTCCACTCTGCTGGGGCCCCTGGGTGGCCTATTTGTCCTTTCCTTCCAGCTCCAGCCCAGGTTGTCCCAGGCCATGAGACCCAACCAGAGGGGAAGGAGAAGGGGTGTAGTCCTGAACCAGGCTCCCTCCTCCCTCCCTCCCCAGGCAAACAAAGCCCAGGATCACCTTCTAAGTGGGGACTTTCCCAAAGTGCCAGGCCTATTTCCTGGAGGTGGAACAAGGAACAAACAAACCAGAGACCCAGAAACTGAAATGGAGAAGAGAAAGAACCATCAGGCTGGGGTTGGGGTACAGTGTAGAAAGAAAGACAGAAAAAGAGAGAAGCCGTGGAAAGAATGAGGCAGAAAATGAGAAAAGGGAGACCCACTGACAGCGTAACAGATGCAGAGATGGCCAGAGAGAGAGACAGACAGAAAGAGAAGAGAGGAATGGGGGGGTCGGGAAGGAATGAGACAAGAAATGGGAGGGAGGGGGAGAGAGAGAGAGAGAGAGAGAAACTGGCTGAAGCAGAGAATGAGAAAAGAGAGGGGCAGGGGCCCTGAGTTGGAAAGAGAGGGCGTGTGGATATGAAGACCCCTTGCAGGGCAGTGGAGGGGGTGGGGCTGCTGGCAGCAGCAGAGGCAGTTTCCGCTGCACCCCTTATCAGCCTGCTGCCAGATGTTCAGATCCGATGCCAATGTCAGAGAAGTCCATAGTGCCGGGTCAAGGCCGTGGCCGGCGGGAGCCTCAGCTGCAGTGTGGGGAGGGGGGCCGGGGGCCGGCAAAAGACCTGCTTGCTCTTCTCCCTCTGCCTCATGGCTCTCGGGGCTGGACCACCTGGTGAGGGTGGGAGAGACCAGGTGCCTCTGGGGGCTACTTTTCTAGTCTGAGAGCAAGGATTTGTGGAGGCAGAGTGGGGCTCCTGGCAACACGTGGAAATGTAAGCACATGGACGTGCACATAGGCTCACACACGTGCATGAGTGTGCAAAGCCACATGGGGACAAATCACAGTCCTGCTGAGCTGCTCCATGACAGCGCCCCTGTGCTGGAGGCCTGCTCTGCATGGTTGGCTTAGAGACCACCCCCGCCCCCAGCCCCCTTACCTGAGCCAGGGCTGCAGCCAGAGCTGGAGAAGTGAGACTCTGTGGCTGGCGGTGTTCCCAGGGCACCCCACTCTTCTATGAATGGCAATCTGCATACCCTCAAGGGCTAGGCTGAGGGTCCTGAGATCTTCTAGACTGTGAGGCCTGGTTGAGAGCCTCAGGAGGAGATGCAGGAGATGGGTGTGGGGCAGGGCTGGGGCTCCAGCCTTGGGCCCGGGCCTCTCCGCCACGCTTCTGGAGCATGCAGCCGCAGCTGGGGCCCCCTTCCTGGGGTAGTTTATCTTACAGTGCACACGCTTGGCCCTCAAGGGGTGACCCAGCCTTGCTCCCCACATTCCTCTTCAGCCATGCAGCCGGTGGGCCCCCACAGCCCTGAGACAGAGCCCGTACTTGGAGGTGGTCAGGAGCAACCACTCAGAGACACCCCACTGCCCTCTTGGCCCCAGCCCTTTGCAGCTGTCTCTCTGCTTTTGTCTCTGCCACAGTCAATCTATCAGTTTTTGCCCCTTTCTCTGGGAATATCCCAGTTTTTCTCTCCCTAAGGTCCTTGAGTGGGACCAAGTCTGGGGATACCTCTGCTCTTCTTTCTGGCTCAGAGTGGCCAGCCTCAATGGGAAGGTATAGGAGAAATCAGGCTGCGGGCGAGGATCCTGGGCAAGTGAAGGCCTTAGACTTGTAATGGGTGAACCGGGACAGCCCAAGCAGCAGAAGTCCAGACCCCCTCCCACCCACCTGCTAAGAGACAGCCCAGATAATGGACACTGATCAGGGCCTGGAGCTGGTGGGCTTCCCCATGTATTAGCGAAGACTGCGGGGGCGGGGATGTAAGAGGAGGAAGCTGGGGCTGGAGGTCCCGGCCTGAGAGCCTCCTTCCTGTTTGTAGGGAAGTGACTGCCTCAGAAAGCTGCTTAGGGAAGAGGAGGGAGGCCATGGTGACTTCCGGGAAGCTGGCCAAGGGCCCGAGGCCACCCTCCCTGTGCCCACATGGGGCCTGCCGGCCCTGGCTTAAAATAGTGCAGTTCCTCCACTGCTGCTGCCAGATGCCAGCCCAGAACCCAAAGGACTGCTGCTCCTGCTCCTGCTCCTGGCAGAGGCCTAGAGCAGAGGGGACTCACCCACCTACCTAACCCTCCCCAGACTGAGGCTGGAGGCTGTGTCTTGACAATGTGTGTGTGTGTGTGTATGTGTGTGTGTGAGTGTGGCAGGGGCAGTTGCATTGAAAGCAGGGGTTCCTGGTTCAGAAACCCTGGATTCAAGTCTCGATTCAAAACTGACCAGCTGTGAGACTTTGAGCTGGTCCACCTTGTCTCCTTGAGCCTCAGTTTCCACTTACATAAAATAGGGTGAGTGTCTGACTTTCAACCTAAATGAGGCCACATATGTAGACCCCACAGAACCATGCTAAGCATACAGTAGACACAAAATATGTGAGTTCCCTTAGCCTCTCTTCCTGGCTGTGCCTCAAAGTCCTCAGCCTGAGGAAGGGCCTCCTTGAGGCTTTCCTCAGTTCCTACACTGCTCCTAGGACTAGGTGTTGAATAGGGAAGGTCTGTGGAGAGGGAGCTTGCAGGGAGGGCAAGGATGGGGCTGTGGTCTCCATGGTGAGACTTGTTGCCAAGGGAACAAGACTCCAAGAGCCCTGGGTCTGACAGTTGGGCACTTTTGCCACAGGATCTGAAAGAGGCTGATTACCACTGTGGACCTAAAACCTGGGTGGGCAGCCAGGCCAAGTCAGAGAGGGGGCTTCTGGCTTTTCTGGGTTTCTGCTATTGGAGTATGAGGGGTTGCAGCTCCCCTCACACAGCTTCCTTTTATGGACTGACTTCATTGAGCCCCTACTTTGAACCAGCTATAGTGAATCCTCCTTAAACCTCCAAGATACAAGCACTGTCAACTCCATTTATCTGACAGGGACAGTGAGGATCAGAGAGGTATCTATCTGGGCCAAAGCCACATATGACTGACTGGAAAAGGAAAGAGCTGGAATTAGAACTCAGGTGGTGAGACCCCTGGTTGATGTGTATGCTGTCACACAATCTGCCTGAGGAAAATGATCCCCAAGAGAGAGCTCCATGTAGCCACATCCAACCTCATCCTAACACCCTCCCCTGCCCACCATTTCTGGGGGTTTCTGGCTTCAGATTCTGACAACCCAGAGCTGCCAGCATGCCCTGTTTCCTCCTCAGTTAAATAGAGATGATCTTACCTCAGAGGGTTTGCATAAGAATAAGGGTCTCTGTAGATCCTAGTAGAAGGCACTCAATCAGTGCTGGTTTTTATTCATTCCTGAGGTTACATACAAGTTATGTAAACTTAGGCACATTACTTACCCTTTCTGGGCCTTTGTTTTCTTATCTGTAAAATGGGATCATTATAGCATCAACTTCATAGGGTTGAGGAATCAGTAATCAAATGCACATAAAATGCTTACTAGCACAGCACTTAGCCTTGCTCTATATGTGTTAATTACTTTATTATTCTTTACTTCCAGGTTATTGCCTGGCACTCAAAGAAACCAAAAGTTCAGCATTAGTTAAGTAGCAATTTATAAATTTAGAGCAGTGTCCTAAATTTTATTCCATGGAACACTGTCCCAACAGAATTTTAACAGGAGGAAAGAATGGTCCATGGTCAAATACTTTTGGTAGACCCTGAGCTAAACAAAATTAAAGTTTTCTTTAGGTAGGACTTCTCAAAGCCTTTAATATGCCAGGGAAGGTTGGGAACCAATAAGAGGAAGGTAAAGTGAGTTCAGTATTTCCCAGATTTTCGGCAGCAGAACTCCTACTTCTCTTTCCATGGAGACACCTGTGGGTTCTCTACGTTCTGATAAACCACAATTTGGTGTCTGTAGCATTCTACATATATTTGGGACAGCACTGCTTTTCAGATCAATTTGGGTCTGTTCATTCACCTCTTATAGAAATTAATCCTTTATTAGTTTAATAGAGCTTTGTTTTGTTAATAGCAAAAAGGTTCAACCAAAGGCCATTCCTGAGCTTTGTTACAAACTCCAGACATTCATATTCAGCACTATTTGAGTTGCTAAGGCCCATCAGGGAGGAAGCCTGTTGTAACTTTGGTATCAGATAGACCTGGATTCAAAAGCCAATTCTGTCACTTACTCGTGTGTCATTTTAGGCAAATGGCTTAACTTCCTGGAGCCTCAATTTGCTTATGAGTAAAGCGGGGCTGAGACCTATACCTTGCAAAATCGTTAGGAGGATTACAGGAGCCAAGGCATGTAAAACACCAATCCTAGAGCCTGGCACTCACTTACTAGGCTTTTAGCAAATATGTTCCTTGCACCTCTGTGTCTTATCTGTTCCCTCTTGTGGGGCAAAAAAGAATCTACTAATTAGTTCTGCAGCATTTCCTTTATTCTAAAACCATCTCTTTCAAACCTCAAGGGCTCTCTGGTCCCTTGTGCTGGAGGAGCCTGAGGTATGGGAAGGCAGCTGGGCTTCCCCTCATTTTCACACATGGGATTTAACAGAACTTGATCAGACTCCTCAGCTTTTAGCTTTCCGAACTGAGCTTTCATCTTTCCTGTCTTCAAATAACCCTCAACCCAAACTCTGCCACTTCTCTGATCGTAGGAACAACAGGATTACAGGACAGTTGGGCAGATCTAGGTTCAAGTCAGGACTCTGCCACTTCCTGTGTGACTTTGGGCACATCCCTTGACCTCTCAGAGCTTCCATTTTCTCAGCTCTAGAAATCCTCATCTATTTTCTGGAAAAACAGGTATTAACTGCTTGGACCATAGTGACATACAGGCAGGCCACCCACCAGCACACTGCTGTCACTGAGATTTAGCTCTTTCCTGAGATTTATCAGATGGTTTTCCTTCCTCTAACTCCTGAATGTGGCATTCAAGGCTCCAAGTCCTTCTCCAGCCTCAACTCTTGCAAAAACCTCCCATCTGCCACCATTCCTGCCATGGCAGAACCCTGTTATGTCTGAATATTCCATATGTTTCTGATTCACAGCTGGGCCTTCAAACATGTTGTTGACCCCTCTCTGACTTGGTCTATCCTCCTCTTTCTGTCTGGTGACTTTCTTCAAGGCCTACCTTCAACACTCATCTGTGAAGCTCTTCCTGAGTCCCATGACCTCTCCTCTCAGAGACTCCATTTTCTCAGCTCTAGAAAACCTCATCTATTTTCTGGAAAGCCAGGCATTAATTGGTTGGACCACAGTGACATAAACGTCCATACACATCCCCATATACATCCTTAATTACAATCCTGATCCCACTGTACTGCAAAGGTCTGAGTTTGCCTCTCCTGCTAGACTCAATTCCTCTAGTTGTGCCACTTTCTGGCTGGTTAGTCCCTTACCCTCATTTAACCTTAGTTTCTTCATTTACAAAATAGAGGTAATAGTTCTTGAAGTTCAAGGAGGTTCAGGTTTGTGAGAAGTCCCAACACACTGCCTGGCACACAGAGCAGGCACTTCAGTCAGTATTGGCTCACTGATTCAAACAGTTCTGAGAGATATCTCTCTGCCAGACTCTCTCAGCAATAGGAAGTGGGCGAGTGTCAGCTACAAGCAGAAGCAATTGGTCTGAAGGCACACCCAGCACCTAAGGACAACCCATCGTCCCTCCTCGGAACCCCAGACACGCTTCACAAACAGATGCCATGTGCAGAAGGATTCACATTTATTGGTTCAAATACAGTACCTAACATTTTCTAAACATGCATTTCACACTAATTGGTCACATTTCCACAGGTAGTCAATTCACAGAAAAGGGCCCATCCCTTGCCAGATGGCAGGGTGGGAGGTAGCAGAGGGCCTGGGTAGCAGAGCCCGCCAACTATCACTTGGTCATGCAGGATTGATGGAGCCAGGTTGGCGGGCAGACCTTGGCCGGCCCTTGGCCGGCCCTTTGGGGACAAGGGCTCAAAGACATCCTGTTTACTCGACTCCTATATAGGACTGTGGGTAGAGGTGGGCCTCGGGTAGGCAGCCCAGGGGAAGGCTCATGGATGCACGTGCCACCAGAGCTCCTGAGGGTGGTGTCACGGGAGGTGGTGCTCCCTGTGCCTTGGATCATAGGAAGGAAATGGAAGCCTCTTCAAGGGGGTGGCTAGTCCCTGGCTGGGCAGGTGGGAAGCACTCCTCAGACATGGCCCAGACATTACAACACAGCCACAAGCCCCTATTGCAGGCCTGGGATGGCAACATAGACAAAAACACCAACACCCCAGGGCAGGCGGGGTTTCTTTCCTAACAGAAACATGTAAACAGAGCAGAAGCTACAGTATTCTTTTCCCACATGATTCCTCAGAGAGGAATAGACCAGGATGTCACTCAAGAGGTAGTTTTTTTTTCTTTTTCATGGAAATTTGAGTCAACAACATTATCACCTATTATAAGACATTTCAGAGAAAGAAAACAATGGTCACCAAAGGGCAAACATGATCCTTTGGCTGGCAGGGCTGGCTCTCGGATTTGGAAGACTAGCCTCCACCATTAAGACAACTTTTTTCTTGGGCTCGAAGCAAGCTCTGGCCTGATTCACAGCTTCCATTTGAGCCTGCAACTGATTCCTGAGCAGGCTGTGGCCCATTGAGGGCCACAGGCCCAGAGAAGGGAGGCCAGATGGGGACTGGATTAGGCAGAGGGACCAGGCATCTTGTGAGCCGGTAGCGGCAGGGTCACTGTGGCTCATGTTGCAGGACAGCCATAATTCGTCAAGTCTCAAGGGAGCCCAGCTCTGGCCAAAGAGGAAGCCCCAGCATCTTTTCTGGGGGCCCTGCCTCTGAGGAAACAGTCCAGGTCTGGCTCCCAAGCCCAGAAAAGAAGCTGTTGCTTGTGGTAGCCAGGAGAGGGGTTTCTGGGGACCCTGTAATTAAATACACATCCCTGAGCTGTGGTCCTAGAAACCCTTGCCTCAAGGCTAACCAGTTTCCAGCACCTGGTGGAATGATTGCCGTTTCTTATCCTGAGACACAGATAAAACATCACTTCACAGACACTGGACATAGATGCTTCAAGCTGAGGGAAAAGGGAGGAATGATCAACTGCAAAGGCAGAGGGGAGTGCAGGGGGACTCTCATGGGTCAAGTTGGGGAAAATAAGAGTGGTGGCGTTTTTGTTTAGTTTTTTTTTTTTAATTTTTTTTTTTTTTTACTTTAAAAAAATCAAAGAAAAATTTAAAGTTTAATAAAAGGGCTGGTCTAAAAGACTGGATTTCTTAAAACAATTGCAAAATTTTAAAAAGCAACAAGGAAAAAAAAGACATAGACCAGGGGCCCAGAGCTAAAGACTTGGAACCACTGCTCAACTTCCTGCCCTGCTGGGAGGCCAGAGTCCCTTTACTTTGGCCAACCTTGGACATGGCCTACATGTTGCCCATACTGGGTTTGTCTGTCTGTCTCTGTCTGTCCCATTCCCCAGTAAATTGAGAACAAACAAAGGTAGGATATGGGCAGCAGAGCAAGGCAGCTAGCTCAGAGAGTCCAGGGCTTTAAGGACCTGGTGACACACTGGCCACGGCAGGACTCTCTTCCCTCATAGGGGGTGGCAGGTGAGAGGCACGGCGCTGTGGAGAGGGTGACTGTGATGATGCCATGGAGACCCCTCAGTTCCCTCTATCCCTCCTCCTCTGGATCTGGGGAATAGGACAGAGGTTCTTGCCTGCTGCTTTCTGTCCCTGGAGGTTTGCCTACCTCACTTACAGATCAGGCCTGGCTGGGGGGCTGGGTATCCTCTGAGCCAGATGGAGTGCTTTGAGACAGGTTCTGGGGAGTTTCTCCAGACTGAGGGTAAGACCACCAAGCCTTGTGAAAAGACTCCAAAAGTCTACAAAGGAGCCATAGAGCATGAGTTGTAGGTGAAGTTCCAAGATTCCAAACTTCTGTCTTGGGTCAAGAAAACATTCAAAGGGAAAGGAAGGGAATAGCTTGTACGTTTAAACGCAGTGCAATGAGGTGGGATTCTCCTTTACCACACAGCCTTCATGGTCATATTTTTATGGTGGAAAAATTCTCACTCAAAGTGAGTGCTGCTGGTGGCAGGGGATCAGAGAGAGGACAGAAGGGAGGGGAATTACAGACAACATGCACAACTTTTTTCTTTTCCACTAGCAAAAAGGCTACCTGTTAACCAAACACCATGGGAAGAAAGGCAAAACATAAACACATCAAACCTCCCCCTCCAACCTTTCTCTGTGTCCTTCAAACTGAATTCACAAATACATCTAGTGGCTGACCTAATGTCTCCACACTGCTAGCTACACTCCTACCTTCCTCTCATAATACCTGAGTTTGCGACGCAACACAGTCACTTTACCCTGTTTTAAAAAAGCCCACGTCATAAAAGGACTGGGTGCAGAAGACATTAAAGGTGGTCCACAGGTCAGGCTCCAGCTCGGAACACAAGGCCACTTGGCTCAGAGATTCTGCAGGGCTCTCAGCAATGAATGGGCTCTTTGTTCTTGTGGAATCTGCTGCAAACATTTGTAAAAATGGATTTGTACAATGGCAACTTGCAGAACCTTTCCCCCACTCCACAAATTAACAACTTGCTCTGTTTAATGCTGCATTATCAAAGAGACATGTTGCTGCCTCATGGAGAGCAGTTCCCTCTGACTCCCAACCCAACCAGTAAAATGCTTAATTTAAGAGAAAAGCAATTTCAAAAAATAATAATAATTTGGCTGATGGAAATCTAGCAAAGAAAGATGCAGCACATAAGAGCCATCCTGGAGAAGGGGTCTCTGATATGTGTATCTTCCCCTACCTTGAGGAAAGCGGCTCGGAGTCTGACCTGTAGCCAAAGAGTGTGATCTAGTTGGTTAAATAAAAGAGCAGAAAAACAAAACTATTGTGAATTTAGAAATAAACAAATGCACACACACAAATCTTCCCACTGACATGTGAAAAACATTCTGGTTGGCGCTTTTCCTGAGGACCACGTCTCTTCTTTTTCTTTTCCTTTCTCAGAGCAAATGGGGAAACGGCACTGGGAAGTAATGCTCTGAGTTTTAGATCCATCAAGGGATAAAGTCATCACTCTGCTGGTACCCGTAACATTTCACCGGAAAGAAAAAATTACAATCCGACACGGACTACCCGATATGCACACAATGTGGTGGCCCTCTGAGTAAGAGTGCTAGGCTGAGCTGGGAAGAGAGCAAACAGCCTTTGACTAAACAGGCAAAAGGAGGTCCTGTAGGCCCCTCAAGCCTAGCCAGGGATGTACCCAGCTAACTGGCCTGTCTGCTGCATTGGCTGTGGGAGGTACGTGGGTTTAGGCAGGGACAACTGCTGTAGTAAGGCAGAGAAGGGAAAAGCACCTGAAAGAGTCCCATGACAGACCTTGTGTGACTGCTGGCCAAAGCCAAGAGGGTAAGGAACATTTCCCAGGACTAGGTGGGGCAGGTAGTGAAAGAACAAGGGGTCCAGGCCATACCTGCAGAGGGGGCAGCCAGGCCTTTAGGAACATGAGGTAGTTTAAAGCCCCCCTTCCCTTCCAGAAGCTTTGGACTCCAGCCCTCCAGACCTTGGTCAGTCAGGCCACTGATAACTCTAAGGGGCAGCTGGGCCACTCTGGATCTTGGGCTTACTATTCTGAAGAAACCTGGTTTCATTTTGGGAGAGATCAGGAGAGCATGGAGTAGAATGTAGGGACAAAAATTCTGGTCAGCAGATGGGTGAATGATCCTTCCAGCTGTTTGGAAAAGAGACTGCAGTTTCAGATTCAGATCTGGAGGTGGAATGGGATGGGGTGGGGAGAGAAACAGGGAACTCCAAAAGAGGAGTGTTTATGCTATTAGCAGTCTGGCCTTTGTCCCACTACTCTTTGAAGGTGAAAGGAGAGTAAATCAGTAGTGGGCATCAGGATTCTGGACATGACATTCTGAACTCACCTGTTCTTTTCAAAGGGCCAGTAGGAAGTCAAGTTTATAAGGGAGAGGCAATGAGTCTAAGGAAAGTAAGGAAACTAGGTAGCTGTGAGCCCCAAGGGAGACCGTAGGCAAATCCCAAGGATTAGCTTACCGCTAGGGCTTTGCCTAGGTAAAAAGGTGACAGTGGCAGAAATTAGTAGTGGTCGTATGGATGGTGGGGAGGGGAGGCCCCACAGTGTGGTGTGAGAGAAGAAACCCTTCTCCCTGAGGACTCGTCTGGAGGGAGGACACCTAACTTAGATTTGGTCACTGTGCCCAACTCTCAGCTTTCATGCTTTCCAAAGAAAAGAGATAGCTAAATCCTCATCTCTTGTCCTGTTCCCAATGTCTCACCCACTTTGCTTAGTAAACCTCCTAATACCACTTTCCCTTTTATGGTGTGCTCTCTTACCTGGTAATTCTGTAGCTAGAAAAAGGCAGTTTGCTCTCTGACAGACAAACGTATGAATCTGCTGAGAGCATGTGGAAAAAGTAGGGTTGGTCACACCCCTCCCTTTCCAATGAGGTAGTCATCTTTGTCAATATTATGGAAATAGTCATCTCAGCCCCATCCCACCCTCTCCCTCAAAATACAAAAGAACTATCTCTAAACAATGACAACACTGTAACATTAAACATCTTCACATTCTGTAAACTGCAAGGAAATGCATCGGCTGCATTCACACAAAAGCATGTGCATCATGTTGAAGGCCATACATTCAACTCTGTCGTGAAATAAATATATAGAAAAATGAGGTTAAAAAAACAAGACAAACAAACAAAAACTCTTTTGCTATGGAGGCAACTGGCAAGGCTGCTCCACAGCCTCCATCTTGGTCTCTCTGGCTCTTTCTTCCGGAGCCTGTCCTGCCCACCCCAGGCCTTGCCATTGGCCTGAGAAGGGGTGCTGGGGACAGGTCACTCCTTGCCCACACTTGTCTTGCAGGAATGCAGCACCACCTTAAAGAGGAGGGGCAGCTGCTCCAGGGGTACATTCACCATCTTTCCTGGGAAAAGGCAGAAAAAGAAGAGTTAGCCGTGGCCACTAGTAGAAGGGCGTGTTTGCCTCCTCTTGGGCTGGTGAAAGAACACTGCCTTTTCTAGTGACTGGGGCGAGGAAAGTGCCATGAGTTATTACAAAGGTAAAACGGACTGGGCTAACATCCTATTACCCAGACCTATTTTGGTGCCTTAGGGAGTCCAGTAATGGTGCAAGCTCTAATTGTTGCTACTATCCAAAGAATACTGAACTGTATGCTAGGTGTTTAAATACATTATCTCATTTAATTCTCACAGTATTTCTGTATGACAGATTTTACTTTTTATCCCCATTTTACAGATGAGGAATCTGAAACTGAAAGGTATTCCTAGATGTCCTCTTAGAGAGAAAATAACGAGAAACTTATATCCTATTTCATTTCCTAGTAGATTCTTTAACTAGCATTCTATAAAATACTGCTCTTCAGAATAGTATAATGGGTTAATAAAACGTAGCAAGGAAAAAGGAGATGGGGTTTACAGGGGCAAATAAATTGAGAAATTCAGGGTTAAAACAGGTTTTTTTTTTTTATTGGCAGATTTCTAAGAGCACTCAGTATGCTAATATACTTTGTAAATATGAAGCTATAGTTCTTCTCCCTGACAGAACCCTACAGTCACCTGGTAATTTTTTTTTAAAATACTGATGACCAGGCTCCACTCCATATCAATTAAGTCAGAATCTTTAGAGGTGCAGCGCAAGAATGGATATTTTTTAAAAGCTTCCCAGGTGATTCCAAGGGCTGTCACTGTCAACCCAGCTCTGTGGGGGAGAGTGGGGTATAATTATTGACCTGTATTTCACAGAGCACCTGATTAATATTTTGCTTGGTAGAACATAGTTTCAAAAATGCTGAGACATACACTATCAAAACACTCCTAAAATTCCAATAGTTTATTTAAGTCCAGTTCACACCTCCTAGATTACTTTGTGGCCCAAAAAGTAAAATTTGATTTTATCAGACTGAAAATTTTTTTCCTTCAAAATTGTACTGCTGAATTTTACAGGAACAATCTCAGCCCAGAGGTCACATTTCTGAGCTGCCCCTCAGTATGTGCTAGATAACTATAAACAAGAATCTTTACCAAATGAAGTAAAGCAACAACAAAAGCCAGGATTTCATGTTGAAATGGACCTATTTAAATGTCAAGAAGCTCAGAAAGGGGTTAAGGCCACAAAACAACTAAAACAAAAATTTCTTTATGAACACAGAATTTTTGAGATTTTAAAGATATCACTTTTAATGAAAGATCCTCAAAAACCTATAGGCAATTCTATGAAATAAAATCAATTAAAACATTGAGATATAGTTAGTTCACATGCCATAAAATCACCCTTTTAACGTATATAATTCAGGAAATGATGTTAATTTGAGAAACTCTGAGCTTCTTTCCCCATCCATAGAATGGCCATAATATCACCAACCACCAGTCCTGCAGAAATTGAGATTAAGTGATATCAGGTCACAAAGGATCCTGCACATCACAGGAGCTTAGGAAATGTTAGATTCTCTTCCCTACAAAGGAAAAACAAACTTCTCATTATAATATAACTTTTCTGAGGGCAGGGGTAGTACCTCTTTTATTGAGCTGGTGATAGGCCTGGCATCAGCATCCTGAAAACATTGCTTTCCTCATTCCCTTCACAAGTTAAGAAAAGCAAGGAAGGGTTGGAAGCCCAGGACCCAGAATGTTACCTGCAATATAGCGAATCTCAGGTAAGCACATCATGAGGTCAGGAAAACGGTTCGGCTGATGTGTATATTTATATTCAGTGAAATCCTGGCAAATGTACCAATATCGTTTGTTCAATTGTTCCAGCTGCGAGGCACTGGTCAGACCCCTGATATCTGTGAAAAAAACCACAGGAAATGGGAGGGGCTTTATAATGTGGAAGAAACACTGGCTCCTTGAATATGTGTATCTTTCAATGAAAAGTTATTAAACATTGCCTCAACAGGGGATCTTCTCTGTTTCTGACAGGGAGGAACAAAAGCTCTGGGTCAGGGAAGAGAAATAAGATAAAGGAAAAAATTATCAAGGACAATCACTAGACTGAGCCCCCTGAGGGCTAGGCTTATCTTTCTCAACTCTGTACCCAGCTCCCAGCACAGGGCTTGGCACACATGGGCACCAGTGGATGTTGAACAACTAACTGAATAATCTACCTTTCCCAATTCATCCTTCACAGTATCTTTAAATTTGCTCTTTGCTGGAACCATTCAGAAATCTTCACGTTTCTACATACAGTTACACATGGTATCCTATGTGCTTCTACTCATACTATTCTACCTGGGCCACTGGTATTCTACTGGGTCACTCCAGTTTTTTTTTCTGTGTATATCTTGTTTTATTGTGCTTTGCTTTATTGCACTTCACAGATATTGCATTTTTTACAAATTGAAGGTGTGTGGCAACTCTGCACCAAGCAAGTCTATCAGTGTCATTTTTTCCAATGGCATTTGCTCATTTCGTGTCTCTGTCACATTTTGGTAATTCTTGCAATATTTCAAGCTTTTTCATTATTATTAGAATTTGTTATGAGGATCTATGATCAGTGATCTTTGATGTTACTATTTTAATTGTTTTGGGGTGCCACAAACCGCGCCCGTATGAGACGGTAAACTTAATTGATAAATGTTGTGCATTCTGACTATTCCGTTAACTGGCTGTTCCACTGTCTCTCTCCCTCTCATCGGGCCTCCCTATTCCCTGAAACACAACAATATTGTAATTAGGCCAATTAATAATCGTACAATCGCATGTTAAGTGTTGAAGTGAAAGGAAAAGTCACATATCTCTCACTTTAAATCAAAAGCTAGAAATAATTAAGCTCAGTGAAGAAGGAATGTCAAAAGCCGAGACAGGCTGAAAGCTAGGTCTCTTGTGAGTTAGCAAAGTTGCGAATGCAAAGGAAAAGTTCTTGAAGGAAACTAAGAGCACTACTCTAGTGAACACACAAATGATAAGAAAGCAAAACAGCCTTATTGCCGATATGGAGAAAGTTTGATTGGTCTGTATAGATCAAACCAGCCACAACATTCCCTTAAACCGAAGCCTAATCCAGAGCAAGGTCCTAACTCTCTTCAATTCTATAAAGGCTGAGAGAGGTGAGGAAGCTGCAGAAGAAAAGTCTGAAGCTACCAGAGGTTGTTTCATGAGATTTAAGGAAAGCCGCTATCTCCATTAAAGTGTGAGGTAAAGCAGCAGTGCTAATACGGAAGCTGCAGCAAGTTTTCTAGAGATCTAGCTAAGATAATTAAAGAAGATGGCTACACTAAACAACATATTTTCAATGCAGACGAAACAGCCCTATATTGGAAGAAGACACTATCTAGGACTTTTCATAGCTCGAGAGAAGTCAATGTCTGGCTTCAAAGCTTCAAAGGACAGGCTGACTCTCGTGTTAGGGGCTAATGCAGCTGACGACTTTAAATTGAAGCCAATGCTCATTTACCGCTCCGAAAATCCTAGGGCCCTTAAGAATTACGCTAAATCTACTCTGCTTGTGTTCTATAAATGGAACAACAAAGCCTGGATGACAGCACTTCTGTTCACAACCCGGTTTACTAAATATTTCAAGCCCACTGTGCAGACCTACTGCTCAGAAAAAAAGATTCCTTTCAAAATATTACTGCTCACTGACAAAGCACCTGGTCACCCAAGAGCTCTGATGGAGATGTACAATGAAATTAATTTTGTCTTCATGCCTGCTAACACAACATCCATTCTGCAGCCCATGGATCAAGGAGTAATTTCAACATTCAAGTCTTTCTATTTAAGAAATACATTTCCTAAGGCTATAGCTGCCCATAGATAGTGACTCCTCTGAAGGATCTGGGCAAAGTAAACTGAAAACCTTCTGGAAAGGATTCACCATTCTAGATGCCATTCATGATTCACTGGAAGAGGTCAAAATATCAACATTAACAGGATTTTGGAAGAAGGTGATTCCAACCCTCATGGATGACTTTGAGGGGTTCAAGACTTCAGTGGAGGAAGTACTGCAGATGTGGTGGAAACAAGAGAACTAGACAGAATGAGAAGTGAAGTCTGAAAATGTGACTGAATTGATGCAATCTCATGATAAAACTTTAGCAGATGAGGAGTTGCTTCTTATGGATGAGCAAAGAAAGTGGTCCCTTGAGATGGAATCTACTCCTGCTGAAGAAGCTGTGTGAAGACTGCTGAAATAACAACAAAGGATTTAGAGTATTACATAAACTTAGTTGATAAAGCAGCAGCAGGGTTTGAGAGAATTGACTCTAAATTTGGAAGGAGTTCTACTGTGGGTAAAATGTTCAAACAGCATTGCACGCTACAGAAAGTTCGTTCATCAAAGAAAAAGTCAATTGACGTGGCAAATGTCACTGTGGTCTTATTTTAAGAAATTGCCACAGCTACCCCAACCTTCAGCAACCAGCACCCTGATCAGTCAGCAGCATCAACACTGAGGCAAGGGCTTCCCTGGTGGCGCAGTGGTTGAGAATCCACCTGCCAATGCAGGGGACACGGGTTCGAGCCCTGGTCTGGAAGGATCCCACAAGCGGCAGAGCAACTGAGCCCGTGCGCCACAACTACTGAGCCTGTGCTCTAGAGCCTGCAAGCCACAACTACTGAGCCTGCGTGCCACAACTACTGAAGCCCAAGTGCCTAGAGCCCGTGCTCTGCAACAAGAGAAGCCACCGCAATGAGAAACGTGCGCACCTCAACGAAGAGTAGCCCCCGCTCGCCGCAACTAAGAAAGCCCACATGCAACAACGAAGACCCAATGCAGCCAAAAATAAATTTAAAAAATAAATTAAAACAAACAAACAAAAACAACACTGAGGCAAGACCCTCCACCAGCAAAAAGATTACAACTCGCTGAAGGCTCAATGATGGTTAGCATTTTATAGCAATTTTTTTTGAGGTATGTGCTCTTTTTAAATAAATTTATTTATTTATTAATTTATTAACTTTTTGGCTGCATTGGGTCTTCGTTGCTGTGTGCGGGCTTTCTCTAGTTGCGGTGAGCGGGGACTACTCTTGGTTGCAGTGTGTGGGCTTCTCATTGCGGTGGCTTCTCTTGTTGCGGAGCACAGGCTCTAGGCACACGGGCTTCAGTAGTTGCGGCACGTGGGCTCAGTAGTTGTGGCTCGCAGGCTCTAGAGCCCAGGCTCAGTAGTTGTGGCACACGGGCCTAGTTGCTCCGTGGCATGTGGGATCTTCCCGGACCAAGGCTCGAACCCGTGTCTCCTGCTGCATTGGCAGGCGGATTCTTAACCACTGCGCCACCAGGGAAGTCCCCTGTACTCTTTTTTAAGACATAATGCTACTGCACGCTTAACAGATCACAGTATAGCATAAACATAACTTTCACAGGCACTGGGAAACCAAAAAATTCATGTGACTCACTCTATTGCAATATTCACTTTATTGTGCTGGTCTGGAACCAAACCTGCAATATCTCCAAGGTACGCCTGTAGACGTCTCTCTCATTCTCATATATGTATATGAATATTATATAGTGTGTTCATATACATATAAACACACACAATCCCCCTTTTTCATATATAGAATATAAATATTCTATACATAAATCGTACCCAGCCTTTGAGGCCCAGATCTCAGATTTCTGGTCCTCCAAGTAGTTGTTACTGATCTCCCCCCCATTTGAGGCTCAAGCAATGTAACAAGTGCCATCAGAATGTATACTTCTTGAGGCCAGGAACCTGGGATCTAATTTATTTCAATGTCTTTAATGCTCAACACAGGGCCTGGCCCAAGGGAGGCACACAGAACACCAGATAAATGCATGAAAGGTGCAGAAGCAAGAGGAAGAGGTCAGTATTGAGGGAGGAGTAAGCAAAGAGGGGGGGATCAAGAGTCTCTGGACTAGGAAACTGAATACAGGAACACAGCATTTTCAATGTCGTAGGCCGCAAAACAGCCCAGCCCCACTCTGAGAGTAGAGTACTCATACGCTACTCTGGAAGAAAGGGAACACAAATTCTCCTTGCATACTCTGCTTACCAGCAGCTACCAAGCGCCGCTCTGCAGGTAATACTCCATGTAAATCACACCCACCACTCTTCAAATTAAAGCCATGCTTGATATGGGTGTGTGAGTTTTGTGCACCCCCGCTCTGCCCTGAAGGGGCCCGTCAGCCTGTCACAGATCCCTTATCTCTAGTAGTTTCATCAGTCACTCTGCTCTTCTTCAGTCACTGGTAAACTTGGTGCATATTTTAAATGACGCATGTACTGTCCTTGATGTCTGTGTTTAAATGCATTAAAACTGACTAAACAAAGCAAATCCTCTTCCTTCCTCTATGAGTTATAGAGGCTGTGGCATTTAGGTTTGAAGAAAAAAATCCAAACCATGCTCTGTGCTATAGTGGGGCAGAATGATGATGAGGGCAGCACAGGACTTCCAAGATCGGTACCCACATGGTGTGACAGATTGTGTGACAGTCCTGAGGGTAAAGGGGGTAGGGGTGAAACATGAAGGCAAAAGGGCAAATATTCACTGACAAAAAAAAAAGTCTTTTCTTCCCACCCCCAGTTACTCACCTTGATTTAGGAAGTTAATTGCTTTCATGCAAGCATACTCCTCATTGCTCACTTTTAGCTGATGGAACTTGTGATACAGGTAGATGAGCCGCTCAATCACCTCCATCCCTTCATCACTAAATCTGGGGAACAGACACCGGTGTTAATAATGGGCTCTGTTACCAGTGGAGATAATGGAAGGGAGACAGAAGTCACCTACAGCTCCTTAAGGCAGCTAAGATAGGAAAGAGGTTGAGCTTGGGGGAAATGGAATCCAGACACATTTGTGAAAGACAGGTGAATCCATGGTTTGTCGAGAGGCCAAGGCAGCTCATACGAGCTGCTCTTCCCCAGGTCAGTTGGGGTCAATCAAATCTAAGTTCAAATCCAGCTCCATCACATACAAGCTATGAGGCCTTGGGAAAGTCCTCTGACCTCTCTAAGCTTTGAGGACCTCCTCTGTAAAATAATGCTTGCCTGCTTGGGGTAACAAGGGTCACGGGGGTTTGGGATGTAAATGTAGAGAAGTATGACATCGTTAAGATACTGCTGTTGTTGCGATGCAGCCTGTAGTAACAATGGCAGCTACCATGGTGACTCTATGTGAGCTACTGCCACAATGAAGAAAAAGCTGCTGATTGTATTTAAGTTCACTGTTTCCAGCATGGCTGAGGTTATGTACAGTGAACATTTTTACTGGTATCCCTTGACTTCAGCTAGAGAGGGAGGGGGGGAAACATAAATTGAGCCTCCATGTCATGCCAGTTTCTGTGCTGGGCACTTTATGTGCATTATCTCATTTAGTTTTCTCAGCCCTACGTGCTAGGTGAGATTATAATCACCATTGTACAGATGAGAAACTGAAGTTCAAAGAATAGAAGGGACTGGTCCACAAGCACACAGCTGGTTAGTAGCAGAGCTAGAACCTTGAACCTGGGCTAACTCCCTAAGGCCTTGATTTTCTCAATATCTGAGGTAGCATCCATTAGCAGAGAAGACTCAATGCTGACCATGCTGCTTTTTTTTTTTTTTTAATGTTTTTTCTTTCAGGAGTGTTTTTTTTTTTAATTTTAATTTTATTTATTTTTGGCTGCATTGGGTCTTTGTTGCTGCACGCGGGCTTTCTCTAGTTGCAGTGCACAGGCTTCTCGTTGCGGTGGCTTCTCTTGTTGCGGAGCTCAGGCTCTAGGAGCGCAGTCTTCAGTAGTTGTGGCACACGGGCTCAGTAGTTGTGGCTCACGGGCTCTAGAGCGCAGGCTCAGTAGTTGTGGTACGTGGGCTTAGTTGCTCAGCGGCATGTGGGATCTTCCCAGACCAGGGCTCGAACCCATGTCCCCTGCACTGGCAGGTGGATTCTTAACCACTGTGTCACCAGGGAAGCCCCCATGCTGCTTTCTTTGGATTAGGAGTTAATTCCTTGGGGAAACACCAAGTTTTAGGCAAAGGAGCCCTAGGCTGGGGAACTAATACTCTGCGTCATAGTGGGTAATATCTTATACCAGAAATGGAGATACTCCCAAACCAAGGAGGCAAAGGCTTAGTGGGGAAATAGTTTATAAAAGCTGGGGTAAGGCCCAGCATCCACTCTTCTAGGTGTTCCAGGCAGGCCTCTGATGCAGCTGAGTCACAGAGAGATGCTTAGCCTCAGAGTTGCTTCCTGGTGACTTGTTCAGATCAGGGTACTACAGCCCCATGCTAGGCAAGAAGCCCCTATCTGGGTAGGGTCCAGAACTCCTGGGAATGTACTACTGCTGTCTGGGTCCTATTGCTTTCTGTGTTGACTGTGAAGGCTTCGCAAGGGCTTGGCTTCCTGGCCAGGCAGGACATTTTCTCTTCCCTTGGGGAAAGCCTGGCTCCTGTTGGGGCCAGAGGCACCTGTACTTCTCAAGCACCAGGGGGAGCCACAGCAGCAGCTACTTGCAATCCGGAGCCCTGACCCTCTGGGTCCCAGTTTGCTAGTTTGAACTACCATGTTTCTCTCTGCTCCTGGCCCAATGGCTTTTACAACTTTATTAATACGTTCTCAGATTGGCTGATAGACACACTTACATTTAATAACCACTATAATAACCATACCTATTATTCTACCATTTGTTGAGTGTTTGCTACTTGCCAGGCCCTTTGTTAAATATTTTACATACATCATTTCATTGGATACTTCCAATAAATCCACAAAAAAGGATACTATAATCCTCTTTGTTCACTTGTGGAAACAAAGGCTCAGAGAGGTTATTTACTGTGCCCTTATTGTATTCTTACATTTTACCCTCCTGATAATCTGTGAGAAAAGTAATATCACCTTCATGTTAGGGAAGAGGAAGCAGAAGAGATGCCTTCTCCAAAGTTCTAAGTGAATAGAACAAATTAGTGGTGGTGGGGACAAGGTTTAAACCCAAGTTTTCTCATTCCAAGTCTGTTGCTTTCTCAGCACTACACTGTCCATTCCCTGACTGTCTTGTTCTTAACTGGCAACTGGGAAAGGCTACCACATGCTACCACAGGGGATACCTCAGGAGGTCTGTGTTCCCAGAGCAACTCAGCTCAGGGCCCAACCCAGAGTGGGTGTCGGACTCGCTGCAGTGCACAGAACTGCCCCTCCGCTGCCTCCATGATGCTGAGACCTGCAGGAAGCAGTATGCCTGTGAGTGAAGATCACTCCTCATCACAGCACTTTGTCAGCTACTTCTGTTCTTGCGAGGGAAAAGGTCTTTACTAAAAATGCCCATCAGTGTCTGTTTGGAAGGGTGGGGAAGAGACGGGATGGGGTAGGGCTTGAAAAAGGAGGATGCGGCAGTGTCAGCATCTGTCTGGTGGCCGAGCAGTATAGCAAGGAAAGATAACACTCTCTCCCCTCATCAGTAACCTCCTGCCGCAAGCGCTCGCTCTGACTCTGCAGAACCTGCAGGTGTGTGGCTACCAGCCAGACCCCTAGACAGCAATGCTAAACCTATTCCCAGTTGAGTCTTGACCTGAGGGACACAAAGGAACTCCCACATGCCTGGCCTGAGTATATGACCCAGATCTGCCCTCTCTCTTGGGGAGAGCACATACCCTCTTTCCCAAGCTTCCTAGGATAGGCAACCAGCATGGACCCCTGGCAGCCAGCCCAGCAGCCCCCACTCAATCTCCACAGCCTGACTGCAAAGATTTCCTCCACACCCCGCATCCCACCCCTTGATAAACAAATTGTTCTCTGTTCCATGGGCCTGCTTTCTCCTGCAGCCGTGCCTCCTCCACATCTGCCCACTCCACAGTTCTAACGCCCCTGTATTCCCTGTCTACAAATTATCAACATTCAAAGCCTGAAAGTTGGACAAACACACCCATTCTTCTTCTAGGTTACCATTACACAAGCACGTTAGGACAAGGAAAACATTCCTGCCAGGATCCCCCAAACCACTGGACCATTCAGTCAGCAATTGAAGCTGACACTGTGTAAGTTATGTCCCATTAAGGGGGCTGAAAGGCCCAGTTGTCTCTTTTTCACTCATCTAAATGCACCTACTCCCAGAAGCAGCCATCAGCCACATCCTTAGAGGAATTGCCATCTCAGCACCCACATATAGACTCCAAGGTGAAAAGTAAGACTGCAGCTCCACGACACATTCCAGAAAGTCAAACTTTTGAGAAGGCTGAAAAATGTAGTAATGGTAAAGAATCTGGGCTTTAGAGCACAACAGATCTAGATGATAATCTCAACTCCATCTCTTTTAGCTTTAGAGCCTTGAGTTTCCACCTCTCTGAACCTCATGCTCCTTCCTCATGTGTGGAACAGGGTTAATATTAGTACAGTCTCTTAGGGAAGTGGTGAGGACTAAACAAATGTTTGCAAAGCACTTAAGATGGAATTTGGCACAATAAACAGTCTATAATTGTTAGCTACTATCATTATTAACAGCAGCAGCAGCAGCATCACTCGTGTTATCACAGCAAAAAGAAAAGACTGTGTTTCCTGAACCTTACAGCTAGGGTCTTAGCAGGGAAGCTGTGAGGCAACTTTCCAGAGATCTGGCAGAAATGGAGCAAGTGTTCACGAGATAGAAGTGTCCATTAAAGCCCATCTAGTGCAAGGCATCTTCTCCTAAGAGTGAAGGAGTCTTGATTAGGGCCAGGAGCAGTCACTGGCTGGTGCTACAATCTGCTTTAAATCAAATTCACCCGGCTCACTGTCTGATAACAGCCTGATTAAGGAAAATGGGCACCATAAATTTGATTCAATATTTGAGAAGAGAAAAGGAGGTGGTCATGTATCATCTGGGAAAAGTCTTTCATGACAGCAGGAACTCGCTTGCACTCAACAGTTGTGAAAAAGTAAAGGCATTTTGTGGGAGTGGGAGTAATGCCAGAGTAGGCAAGGTAGGGAAGAGCTGTGGCCAATTACAGACTCCATGCTCTCCACAGTCTGGGGACTGCCTTACAGTGATGAACCTGATTCCAAAGGTTCTCGTACTTCCATTTCCTCTGGCCTCCTGGGCAGTTCCATATGCGTCTCAGACTCAACAGACCCCAAGTCAAACTCAGAGCGGCTCATCTCTCAACCTGTTCTTCCCAGGCTCCATTATCTTCGCTAAGAGAATTGGTGTCCACCTGCCTGGCAGTATCCCCAACTTTTCCACTCACTGAGGTCCCACTGACTTTACCTCCCTGTCATCTCTTAACTGTGTGCTGCCCTCTCTATTCCCATCGTCACTGCTGCCTTGACCAGGACTTGTATATTTTTACCTGGGCTATGGAACAGCTTCCTACACAGCCACTGTCTTCTAGCCTTGTCTATGCAATCCATCCTGAACTTTATAGCCACAGGGATCTTTCCAAAATGCAACTTGACATGTAATTGCTCGACTTAAAAATGTCCCATGACTTAATACTATTCACACAATAAAATCCGAGTTTTTTTGATTAGCATTTGAGCACCTTCATGACTCGTCTTTCCTGTACCTTTCTCTCCTGTCATTTCTCCCCTAATTTCCCTGCTTCTCAGATATATCCTCTCTATACCCTAATCCACAGGATTGCTTTTTGTTATCTGCACAAACCAACCACCCAGAATCTCTAACTTCTAGGACTCTGTGTTATTCCCTGCCTGCCTCTTATTCTCTATATCTACCTAGAAAAATGCCACTTCAAGATGCAGCTCAAATGTCTTTTCCTCTTTGGCAACCATTCCCTGATTATGCAAGTAGAGGTACTCACTCCTTAGTCTATGCTTTCACAGTCCCTCATATGCCCCTCAATCTCCACTAATATCACCCTGAACTGTAGATTCTATCTGCTTCTATTTGCCCCCCCCAATCCCCTAAACCAAGAATACGGGCTCTCATCTCAGAAACCATGTCTGTATTATCTGTTATCCCAACACCCCTCCTCCAGGCACACATAACAGGTGCTCAATAAATGGGCATGTTGAACTAACATGTTGAAGTTTAACTTGTATTTTTCCATTGAAGGATTCCACAGTGGAGTGAGAGTCCTAACAACGAATCTACTTCTTATCCTCAGAACCCACTTGCAAGCTCAGCTGCAACATGTGTTCCAGAGTTAGCACTGTTCAATACAACTTTCTGTGACGATGGAAATATATATACATCTGCAACTGTCCAATACAGTAGCCACTAGCCACATGTGGCTCCTGAGCACTTGAAATGTGGCTACTGTAAACGAGGAACTGAATTTTTCATTTTAAGTAACTTAAAGAGCCACCTGAGGCTAGCAGCTACTATACTTGATAGTGCAACTCTAGATTCTCCTTGGTAAGGACCCTTCCTAGAAAATAAAACTTCCCTCACTAGTTCAGCTGCTACTGGTCCCTGCCTTGCTCTCGGGGCTCAACGGATTGGAAACAGTGGGATGGGGTGTCTTTCATGAAGCTTAAAGCCACGGAGAACCCTGCATGGCCAGTGATCCTTGCCTACCTGCAGAGGGCTTGGGGAAACTCACCATTCTATAGAGAGGGGAGCCCACAGGCTGACTTTGTAGGCAGCCTCAGGCTGCACTGGTGGATTCCAGGCAAATAGGGAGGCCGGGCTCACTGCTGCAAACCCTGACAATATTAGAGCAGGCTGACTGCTATCCAAACACTCAGTCAGCCCAGAGATACAGAGCAGGAGACAGGAATTTGATGGAAACAATGAATTAGAGGCTCAAGACAAGGGGTTAGGTTATCTGCAAAATCAGATAGCTCTGTTTAAGGACAAAATGTCATCTGGGTTAAAAACTCTGTCATTTATAGATTACCATCAAGCCTGTAAGCATCATTAATAAGGAAATATTAGAAAACCAGGGGGAGAAAGTACCCAGACTCCTCCCTCCCTCAGCTGTGCAAAGGGCCCTTGAAGGTGTTAGAGCTTCGCTCCCAGCCTAAGTCTCAACTTATCTTTACGCCATGGTGATTAAGTGGCAGAGGGAGATGCACCTCAGTCCTGTGTAGAGAAGTTTGGGGGCTGGTACTCTACCTTCTCCAGCTTTCTTCGATGGAGGAACCTTTACTTCCCTCTCTCTTGGTGCTCTGGAATCCCATGACTTCCATTATTTTAAACTGTCTAATAAAGGTGAACTATTGAAAGGACTTTTAAATGCGATTTAAACTTTATGTTTCACATGGATAAATCAGTAAGTCAGAAAAATTGTATAAAGAGATCATTTTTCCTGATTTTGGGGTATTACCATGTGCTCCAGGTCTCCAAAGTGAGTGAGGAAAAGACCTGCTCTAGGCAGGGAGGTTAGAAGGATCCTAGCTGGCTGTGATGAAACTTTATGCCAGAAAACATCGAGGAGGAGAGTTTAGTATTTCAGTCCCATTCTCCTATCTCACTGCATCTGAGATACAGTGAAAGAGCCTTGACTTTCAGTTGGGCAGGTATAGGTTCAAATCCAGGCTCTGGGTTCAAATCCAAAACCCTCAAGGGTAGGCCCCTCTGAACTTCAGTTTTCTCATCTATAAAATGGGCATAACAACACCTACAGCGCTGGAGACTGTGACAAAGAAAGATAATAATGTAAAATACCAAGCCCAGTGCTTGGCACACAGTAGGTACCACAATAACTCCTGAGTCTTTTTCTTGGATTGTAAACTACAGCTCAGAGCCCCTCACCTTGTAGGAAATGTTCTTTCCAGATACATTATCTTATCTCAGTAATCTAGATGTGACCAAAATAACAGCTTAGCACTTGCTAAGCTTGCTGCACATTATCATTTATTCCTCACAACTACCTTGTTGGGGAGATACTGTCATTACCCCACTTTATAAATTCAGAACCTGAGGATCAGAGACTTGACCAAAGTTACAAAGCTAGTCAGCAGCAGAGTGAAGATTCAAGTCCAGCCACGTGTGGCTTTAATGCCCATCCTCTGGAGTGTCAGGCAGCCCTGTCTTGCAGAGATGACAATGGTTTGGTTGCCTGAGACTTTCTCCCCAGCCAGCAGCTCTCACCTATGTAGTTCTTCATCAGAGGGTGAGTACTTGGCGGTGACATCAGCCAGCTCCCCGAAGATCTGCTTGCTGTAAACAGTGAGGGAGGACAGCAGGATTAATTCCTGCCACGTAGAGCTCAGGAGGCACGTGTAATCCTTGATTGAGAGCTCGCAGAAGAAAGGCAGTTTCTTGATCCAGGCAATCTGCCTAAAAAGCAGCTCGTCAGCCAGGCGGCAAAGCAGGGCAAATAGCTCTGCTTGAGTCACAGCATATCTGGGGGGGTAGGAACAGGAGAAATTTACTTCTAGTGGCCAGAATGGTGAGGATGGGGGCAAAGGGAGAGAGTACTCCTAAGGGCACAAAGGGTCTCTGGCAGTGGGCTCCTTGCCCTTGACCAAGCATCTCCAGCTCCATTCAATTCAGTTTAATGATAAAGGGGCAGGACTGGGGCCAGCAGTAAGCTCAGGGCTGGAGGAGCAGATTTGATAAGAAAAGGTTGCAAAGGGGAAAGGAGGCTTAGAAATTTGTGCAATTATCAGGGAGTATGACTTTTAATGCTCCATGTGTTAGAAGAAAATTCCGTCACTTTTGCACCAGTTTTGGAAATGAGAGCTCCATTAGGGTGAATCTGGTGCCTACTCAATACAGGGATTGGCACAAAAATGAGCCTTGGGGCGAGATGGCTGAAAGAGAAGAGAACAGGTTCAGAAGCTTTTCTTGCTCTCATTGCACCCCCTGGTGGTGCGAGTTCAGGAAAGTAAGCTACTGCGGGATGGAAGGAGCAGGGCATTTCTCATCTCTGGGCTGGAGGGGATAGGGTCCCAGTTTTCTTTCTCTCAAGGCCCCTGTCATGACTCTTCCCCACACCCCCACATCAGATTTATAAAGGTTTTGGTGGTGGCCTTCTTGTGGCAGACATCTGAATTTCCTCTTCTGAAATTGGAAACTAGCTTAAGAAATCTCAGGATATCTTTTGGAGCAGAGGGGGCAGTCTAAGCTTAATAACACTCAAACAGCCTATGCTCCAGGCTAAATGAATAATGAGTACAGCAATGGGTGGGCTGAATTATTATCTACTCAGGCAGAGCTGACAGGATTGAAAGAGTATTCCTTCCACCCGCTCAGGCCTGCACACAGAGCACACGGCCCTAGGCTACTGATGAGTATGTTGACTACAGATACAGGCAGATCACAACCAGTTAGTGCCTTGAGTGCCCTGTTAAGAAGACTAAACTTAATGTATGATTATTCCCAGAATTACAGCTCATCTCTGGCACAGAAGCACTCAGACCCATTCCAGAGACTGGCGTACCTCGGCCCAACTAGAAACAAAAGTCCTTTAATCCCAACTCCATAGGGATTGATAAATAGCCCCCACTCTATGAGAAAAGATGCTCAAGAGAAAAATGAGGGACCACTAACTTCAACGATAAGCAAAGATTTGTCCTCTGATGCTCGAGTCATTGCTTATTATCCCCCAACTCATTCCAAAGCCTGAGGTACAGCAGCCAGGGATGAAGATGGGTGTGGGGTAGGGACCACTTTGAAGCTACAGGGCTAAATAGACCAAGGCTCACTCACCCATCTTCAATCAACATGGGCGTGCCCAATGGCTCCAGGTCCTCGGCTGACACCAGCTGATGAATCAGACTATATGACTGGGGATCCAGGCTGCGAGCTTGTGGGGGCAGAAGTGGAGAGTGGGCAGAATAGCTAAAAAGGTGCGGTATATATTGATAGTGTGGAGGCACAGACATCCCCATGTATTGATCCCTGAATGCCATGAATCCATTTAGTTCCACAGACCTACTGGAGAGAAAAGTCTCATGTCAAGCAGAAACATTGCAGGTCTACTGCCTACTCAAAGGAAGTGAGCTAGGAGGTGGCTCAGGTGTTCTCTGGCCATGCACTCTGTCTTCATTAAGCTAAGGACATAATCAATGGTTACACGCATGTCTTCCCTACTAGATGGGGTCTCTGTGCAAATGTGCATATGTGTGGCTCACCTCTGGACACCCAGAACTTGGCAGAGCTGTACTGAAAAACACTGGTTAAATGACCTCTCTGTACAGGTGCCACATTTGGAGAGTTTCATGGAATATTCATAGACTATGATGACAAAGGTGAGTGTTTGTATTTTATACTGCTAGGACAACTAAGTCAGAAACAGGCTAAGTGCCTTGCCAGGCCACAAAACAAATCCAGCACCTAGCAAAGAACCTGGCATGTGGCAACAACTCCCTAAACATTCAAAGGAAGGAACAAACTAAGGAACAAACGAATGAATGAAATATCAAGAGAAAGGAATATTCTTATCTTCCCCACCTTTCTTGGA
Organism: Delphinapterus leucas; assembly: GCF_059928025.1. Taxonomy (NCBI): domain Eukaryota; kingdom Metazoa; phylum Chordata; class Mammalia; order Artiodactyla; family Monodontidae; genus Delphinapterus; species Delphinapterus leucas. Next base: position 114,363,187 of record NC_143134.1, read on the forward strand.
GAAATCTAACAGTCAACTAGTTTTACCTAGATGACCCCTCCTGTAACAGGGGCTGGCAAACTATGGTCCATGGCCTGTTTTGGTAAATGAAGTTTTATTAGAACACAGCCACACTCATTCATTTACATATTGTCTCTGGCTGCTTCCACACTACAATGGCAGAACTGAGTAGTTGAGACCTAGACTGTGTGGATTGCAAACCCTAAAATATTTACTATCTGGCCTTTATAAAAAATGTTTCTCAACCCATGTCCTAAAATAAAGATTTCTGGAGAAAGAAAATCTTCCTTGGTAGCTGATGGCTGTATTTTACACCTAACAACTAACTTAAGATATCATTCTAGAACCAAGAGTCTTCAAACTGGTATTTCATGACACGAGCAAATCTGACTAACTTGAAAAGTTTTCACTGTTTCCTAAAATTTATAATGTGAAAATCTTCACTCTTGCTGAGGCAGAGAAATGATAACTTAATTCGATATTGTCAATGTGGTTTTTTTTTAAATGATAAAGTAAGTGAGAGAAAAGAGCTACAATTAAAATGTTATTCTGTTAGGTGAAGAATGTATGGGCACGGATAGTGGCTATAGCACTTTATCAATCTGCGGAAGAGACTGCTGACATTTTCAAGGTCTTTTGCTAAAAAATGGGCTGTAAAATGCTGCTTTGCGTCATCGTCACCCCAACCCCAAAAGACTGAGGAAGCAAGAGTACAATGGCTGAGACGGACTGGCAGGAATACCCAGCCCAGCTCAGAGGTTGCTTGTGGGTCCATTCTTTGGGTGATCCCTAGATGATGTTGGGTTTGCCTTGAAGCTCACCTGCAGGACAGTGTGGAGCCTGGTGAGGGCTGGTTGCTCTCTGAAGCCCTGTTCCCAGGGGAACTGTGGTCGCTGTCACCATGGTTGCTCCAGTGAGTGGCCTCTTCCTCAAATTCCTGCCCAGACATAATCCTTTCGATCTCTTCCTCTGATATCTTTGACAAGGAATTGATATATGTTAGACTGGGTGTTCCTTCTTTAGGACTGAGAACTTATTTAAACGTCATGGGGCTTCTTAGAACTCTCTAGAGAGAAAGCCAAATTCCCTCCCCTCCACCCACATACTCCAGGTCTCTCTCTCACTAATCTTAGGACAGCTTGGTTGCCTGCCTGCCAGCACTATGGCTCACCATGGCATTCCTTTTGTCCATTTACCCTCCTCCCAGCCACAAAGCCTCTAGGTTCCTCAACACTCCTCTTTGTCCTTAGTCTATTCTTTCCTGCCGCTGAAACACCACTCTTCAATAACAAACTCCTACTTGCCATTTAAGACCCAATTCAAATGTCACCTTCTTTTTGAATCCTTCTATTACTAAGCGCAGACAGAATTTTAGGTCCTTCTTCTATCCACTCATAATTCTGTGTATTCTGAGAGAGGCAGAATACCATAACGGTTAAGAGTTTGAATTTTACACTCAAATCACCTTTGTTCTAATCCAGGTTCTGCCACTTTCTAGTTGTACAATCTTGGGCAAGTCATACAACTAGTTAAACCTAAGTTCCTTCACCTGTATAGTGGAGAGAATAATAGTATCTATCACATAGGACTGTTTTGAGGATTAAATTAATATATTATCACATGTTTAGAAAAGGGCCTAGCACATAACAACTATTATGGAAGGCTGACAATGATATCCTGATTATTATTGTTATTTTTATAGCACTTATGGTAATGTATCATAAAAATATCCTCTGTAAGACCTTAGGCTATGACAGGATCTAGAAAAAAGCAGTACTCAAATAAATGCATGTTGGATAAATGAATAAATGTCCACTTACTAAGTACTGACTACATACCTTTGCATGAGATTTCTTAGTAAGAAAGACATTTCTAAGCCTACTGAAAAAAGAAGAAACTGTAGCTCAGACAAGCAAACTGACTTGCCCATGTCTGAGCAGGAGTTTGAGGAAGAGGCCAAAGTAGCCAAGTATTCAGTCCAGTGCTCTAGCTACTATGCCATATAGGGAGTGGACACACACTTCTTCTCTAAAGTGTTTAATCCAGAGTTGAGGCCAAGCTGGCTAAAGTCAGCACACAGAATGAGAGTGAGTGCTGAGGAAAAAGAGCCAGATGAATTTTTGTTTCTTGTTCCTATGGAAAGCCTGGGAGGACATTTTCTCCCAAGTCTGTCTGACACAAACCTACATACTTCTTTGCCTGTGAGGGAACCTTGAGTTGCTCCAATCATAGATATAAATAGGCATTTAGAACTGGAAGTTAGCCAACACAGAGGACTTTGAGGGAAAACGAGAAATGTTTAACTGGTGTTCAAGTTGAGTGATTGGTTTTAAATAGTTTGGGTTGCATATTGAATTAGAGGGTTTGTCTTTTTTTATTCAGTCACATGTAGCAAAAAAACCCAAATCTTTTCTCTTAGAGGTCCTTAGAACACTGAAATCATTGTTTACATTTTATAAGACACATGAACACAAATGGTGCCATCAAATTACAAGCCATCTACTGAGGCCCCGAATGTGCAGCCTCAGTGATGGTGGTGAGAGCAAAACCAGAACGTCGAGGTCATGGAAGTACTTGAGCTTGGTAAAAAGGGCCAGTTATGGTAAAATCAAGCTTATTCCAGCTGGAAGTCAAAGTTGGACTGTACTTGTCTCTCCCTGAGGGTCTCATGGGACACTAAGCAATCATTAAGGCATTGAACAGGGGATGGAACTTGTTGGGAGTGCTTGAATCTGGGTGTAAATCTCATCTGTCACTTCCTAGCTGGTTACTTACTGTTGGGCAAGTCACTCAAGTTCTCTGAGCCTTAGCTCCCTCATTGGTAAAATGGAGATAATACCACTTCCCTCATAGCTCATGATTCCCTCACTGGGTGCTGGAGCAAAGAAGCATACAGGTTTGAGTCAGATAGACTTGGGAGGTTAATCTAAGATAAAGTTGTTAAGTGAAGGTGCACAATAAATGGAAATTCTATCACTTCTTTTTTTTTTTTTTTAAAGATGTTGGGGTAGGAGTTTATTTATTTATTTTTGCTGTGTTGGGTCTTCATTTATGTGCGAGGCTTTCTCTAGTTGTGGCAAGTGGGGGCCACTCTTCATCGCGGTGCGCAGGCCTCTCACTATCGCAGCCTCTCTTGTTGTGGAGCACAGGCTCCAGACGCGCAGGCTCAGCAGTTGTGGCTCACAGGCCTAGTCGCTCTGCAGCATGTGGGATCCTCCCAGACCAGGGCTCGAACCCGCGTCCTCTGCATTAGCAGGCAAACTCTCAACCACTGTGCCACCAGGGAAGCCCACTTCTTATTTTTAATTAAACACGGTTAAGAACTTGGAGATAACAGCTCTCTCTTCCTAACACACCACCTAGAAACAGTAAAAGACTAAAAGGAAAATTATATGCCAAGTATCAAAAACCCAAAAGCAATGACAGATGAAATAGGTTTTTCTGAGCATCAGCCTCCTCAATTCTGGAGAGAACATAGAGTCTGGAGATGTAAATGACTGAGGATCCCTTGGCATGGTGAGAGAGCCACAGAGGGTACTCAAAAAACATTAGGTAATAGTGAGGAAGGTTTTTCATTGAAAAAATGCTTAAGAATTCTCCCCAATGGATAAACTTTCTATTGTATCTAAGTATAAAAAGAATAAATACAAATAAGGCCATATATGAAAAGCCCATAGCTAACATCATACTCAGTGGTGAAAAACGGAAAGCTTTTCCTCTAAGATCAGGATCAAGACAAGGATGCCCACTCTTACCACATCTATTCAAGATAGCACTAGAAGTCCTCGCCAGAGCAATAGGCAAGAAAAAGAAACAAAAGGCATCTAAATCAAAAAGAAGTAAAACTATCTCTGTTCACAGAAGACATATGATCTTATATGTAGATAACTTAAAGATGTCACCAAAAAACTATTAGAACTAATATAAGAATTCAGCAAAGCTGCAGGATACAAAGTCAACATAGAAAATCAGTTGCATTTTTATATACTAATAATGAATTATCTGAAGAGAAAATTAAGAAAACAATCTCATTTACAATAGTATCAAAAAGAATAAAATAGGGGCTTCCCTGGTGGCGCAGTGGTTGAGGGTCCGCCTGCCGATGCAGGGGACATGGGTTCGTGCCCCGGTCCGGGAAGATCCCACATGCTGCGGAGCGGCTAGGCCCGTGAGCCATGGCCGCTGAGCCTGTGCGTCTGGAGCCTGTGCTCCGCAACGGGAGAGGCCACAGCAGTGAGAGGTCCGCGTACCACAGAAAAAAAAAAAAAAAAAAAAAAAAAGAATAAAATACTTAGGAAAAAACTAAGGAGGTGAAAGGCTTGTACACTGCTGAAAGAAATTAAAGACATAAATAAATGGAAAGACATCCTGTGTTCATACATTAAAAGACTTAATATTGTTAAAAAGTCCATACTATCCAAAGTGTTCTACAGATTCAATGTAATCCCTATCAAAATTCCAATGGCATTTTTTTGCTGAAAAAAAAATCCTAAAATTCATATGAAACCACAAAGAACCCCAAATAGCCAAAACAATCCTGAGAAAGAACAACAAAACTAGAGGCCTTGCACTTCCTGATTTCAAAACATATTACAAAGCTAAAGTAATCAAAACAGTAACGTACTGGCACAAGGACAGACATACAGAGCCCCCAAATAAACCCAGACTTATGGTCAAAAGATCTTTGACACAGATGCGAAGACTACACAATGGGAAAAGGAGAGTATCTTCAACAAGTGGTGTTGGGGGTTTCCCTGGTGGCGCAGTGGTTGAGAGTCTGCCTGCCGATGCAGGGGACACGGGTTCGTGCCCCGGTCCAGGAAGATTCCACATGCCGCGGAGCAGCTGGGCCTGTAAGCCATGGCCTCTGAGCCTGCGCGTCCTGAGACTGTGCTCCGCAATGGGAGAGGCCACAACAGTGAGAGGCCCGTGTACGGCAGAAAAACACAAAAAAAAACAAGTGGTGTTGGGAAAATCGGATATCCATATGCAAAAGAATAAAATTAGAGTTTTACCTTATGCCATATGCAAAAAGCAACTCAGTGGATTAAAGACTTAAACATAAGACCCAAAACAGTACAACTCCTAAAAGAAAACACAGAGAAAAAACTTCTTGACATTGGCCTTGGCAATAATTTTTCTTTTTTTAATTGGAGCATAGTTGAGTTACAATATTGTGTTAGTTTCAGGTGTATAGCATAGTGATTCAGTATTTTTACAGATTCTATTCCATTACAGGTTATTACAAGATAATGGGTATAATTCCCTGTGCTACACAGTATTATCCTGTTGCTTATCTATTTTATATATAGTAGTTTGCATCTGTTAATCCCATACCCCTAATTTGTCAATGACTTCTTGAATATGACATCAAAGCAAAAATAGAAATATAGGATTACATCAAACTAAAAGACTTCTGCAAAGCAAAGGAAACAATCGACAAAGTGAACAGGAGACTTCCAGAAAATTTTTGCAAACTATGTATCTGATAAAGGGTTAATATTCAAAATATATAAGGAATTCCTACAACTCAATAGCCAATTAACTAATTAATCAGCCTGATTAAAAAAAGCAAATACTAGGGACTTCCCTGGTGGCACAGTGGTTAAGAATCTGCCTGCCAATGCAGGGGACACAAGTTCGAGCCCTGGTCCAGGAAGATCCCACATGCCGCAGAGCAACTAAGCCCATGTGCCACAACTACTGAGACTGCACTCTAGAGTCTGTGAGCCACAACTACTGAGCCCATGTGCCACAACTACTGAAGTCCGCCCGCCTAGAGCCCGTGCTCTGCTACAAGAGAAGCCACCTCAATGAGGAGCCTGCGTACCACAACAAAGAGTAGGCCCCACTTGCCGCAACTAGAGAAAGCCCACGTGCAGCAACGAAAACCCAACACAGCCAAAAATAAATAAATAAATTTTTTTTAAAAGTAGCAAATACTTGAATAGATATTTCTCCAAAGAAGACATACAAATACCCAACAGGCACATGAAAAGATGCTCAACGTCACTAATCATCAGGGAAATGGAAATCAAAGTCATAATGAGAAATCACCTCATGCCTATTAGGATAGCCAGTATCAAACAAGCAAGCAAGGAAGCAAGCAAGCAAGCAGACAAACAAACAAAAAGCTCCAGAAAATAAGAAGTGCTGGAGAGGATGGGGAAAACTGGAACCCTGTGCACTTGGGTGAGAATATATAAATAAAATGTTGTGGCGACTATGGAAAACAGTATGGAGGTTTCTCAAAAACTTAAAAACAGAATTATCATATGACACAGTAATCCCCCCACTCGGTATTTATCCAAAAGAGTTGAAATCAGGATCTTGAAGAGATATCTGCACTCTCATGTTCCCAGCAGCCAAGGCCATGTTCACTTTAGCCAAGAGGTAGAAACAACCTAAAATGTCCATCGATGGATGAATAGATAAACAAAATGTGCTATATTCTATTTACAAAAGCCAGGAAATGGAAGCAACCTAAATGTCCATCAACACAGGAATGGATAAAGAAGGCGTGGTACATACTACTCATGGAATATTACTCAGCCATAAAAAGGAATGAAATAAAGCCATTTGCAGCAACATGGATGGACCTAGAGATTGTCATACTGAGTGAAGTAAGACAAATAAAATATCATATGATATCACTTATATGCAGAATCTTAAAAAATGGTACAAATGAATGTATTCACAAAACAGAAATCAAGTCACAGATGTAGAAAGCAAACTTATGGTTACTGGGGGGAATGGGGGGGCGATAAATTGGGAGATTAGGATTGAGATATAGACACTACTATATACAAAACAGATAACTAAAAAGGACCTACTCTACAGCACTGGGAACTCTACTCAATATTCTGTAATGACCTATATGGGGAAAGAATCTAAAAAAGAGTGGATATATGTATATGTATAACTGATTCACTTTGCTGCATAGCAGAAACTAACACAACATCATAAAGTCAACTATACTCCAATAAAAATTAAAAACAAAAAGCAAAAACAAAAAATGTGCTATATACATACAGTGGAATATTACTCAGCCTTAAAAAAGAAGGAATCCTGTCATATGCTGCAACATGGATGAACCTTGAGGACATTATGCTAAGCAAAATAAGGCAGTCACAGGACAAGTCCTGCATGATTCCACTTATATGAGGTATCAAAAGTTGTCAAACTCTTAGAAGCAGAAAGTAGAATGGTGGTTGCCAGGAACTGGGGGGAGGACGAAATGAGGAGTTGCTGTTCAATAGGTATAAAGTTTCAGTGGTAAGATTAAGAAGTTCTAGAGATCTGCTGTACGGAATGTGCATATAGTTGACACTACTGTACTGTATACTTAACAATTTGTTAAGGAGGTGTATTTCCTGTTACATGTTTTTTACCACACAAAAAAGAGCAGCTATGAATGGAGACCGAAATAAATTAATTTGCAAGAGACACATATGACTTGAATAAATGAATAAAAATGTTTGATTTAAAAAAGAGAATGAATGCAGCACACACCCCACACCTGAGTGCATATGTGTACCAAGCTCATGTGACAGAAAACCCTCCCATACATCATCAGCGTATGTCTCAAACCAACTCTGAATTCCTGTCTTTCTCTCATTCCCTCATATTCAATTGGATAAATCCTATCAATTTTACCTATTAAACATTTCTTGAATCTATTCCCTCTCTTCAATCTGCACTATCACTGTCCTACTTGAAACCACACTGTCTATATCTCTCGCCTGGACTTCTGTAAAACCCTTTTAACTGCTTTTTCTCTGCTACCAGTTTCACTGACCCTTACCCAGCTCCTCATAAACAATTTACATGGCTAGAACGATCTTTCCAAAATGCAAATTTGACCATATCCCTCTTTCTACTTAAAACCTTTTAGTAGTTGCCTCTTGGTCTACCCCCATAATTCTTGAATCATGGTCCCTGCCCACTAGGGTACTGAAGGATTCACTTCATGGGTCGTAAGCAGATCCAATTCTCTATCATGATGAAGTTCTTCTGCTGGCCAAGTAAGAACAAGCGATGCAGGCTGGCCCCACAAAGGCTTTACTGAAGGAGCTATAATCAAAGTTAGCTGAAGGCCACTTTTTAGAGAACTGATTCCAAACTCAAGGAATCTGCCTTATCTCCTGCCACTTCACAACATGTGCCCAGTGCTCTAGCCTGAGTGAATGAACTCCTTGCCATTCCTTGAAGATTCCTTTTACAGTCTATTCTGTCTAGCAGGAATAAAAGATGTTTGGGTTTCCACCCCTTCTCAACATAGCTAATTCTTCTTTTTCCTTGAAGACTCAGTTCAAACTTATCTTCTCCAGGAAGCCTTTCCTGAGTGTCTTCAGTCCTCAACCATGGCTCTGGTCCAAATGAAAAGAAGCCCCTTCTTTCTGTACTCCCTGGGCAACCTCTGTTATCACCCACTGTATTATGATGTCCGTTTACATATCTGTCTTTCCCACTACACTGAATTTACAGTACAGGGGGCCTGGTACAGAGTAAGTAATACTGAGTAAATGTTTGTGGAACTGAATGGGTATTACCTTCCCTACTTTACAAACAGGCAATCAATGAACTTTCTGCTGAAATATCTTTAGTGACACTGAACAGCAAAGTAGTCTTGCTGATTTCTGCCAGACTAAGTAACTATAACCTTAAGTGACTGACATAAAAAGTCCTCTGGGAAATTCCCTGGTGGTCCAGTGGTTAGGATTCCGCGCTCTCACTGCGGAGGGCCTGGGTTCACCTCCCGGTCAAGGAACTAAGATCCCATAAGCCGCGTGGCAAGGCCAAAAAAAAGAAAAAAATCCTCTGGATGCTTTAGAACCAGAATTGGATTCATCTTCTGTAAAAATCCTTAGGAAGAGTTGAGGCATCACAAGTGGAGCTTTAACCATTATCTTATATATTTAAGATTTTCAAAGCACTTTCATATCCAGACTCTAAAAGCAGTTTCACAGGAATGAAAGTAAAGATGGCTCCCCCTAGCAGCAGATAAGAGGATCAAGGTGAGCAGCTACAGGAGCAACTGGAGGCCTGAGCTTTCGGGGTAGATCACAAAGAGTAAGACCTAGAACTCACCTGGACTGGCCCAATGCTCTTATTCCGGCCTCCAGGCATGCCATCTTCTCTGATTGCTGGAAGGAAACATAAGTTAAGACAGTAAGAAGCATGCCCACAGAAGTCTAGGCACAAAAAGAGAACTTATTTGGCCAAAAGCATAAAGTAGTAATTGGTGAAGCTAAGATTAAAACACCGATCTTTCTGGACCCAAAGCACATATCCTTTCCATCATTCCAGGTTAGCTCATAGGCAGCAGATACTTTGGGGCCCCCAAAGCACTGGATACACACTACACACACTGTATACATTCAATATGCTCAACAAAGATGACAGCCTTATTAATAGTCCTACAGTTACAAATAACCCACCAAGATAATGCATTTGAAGGCCTTGATAAATTCAAGGGGGCAGGGGGGTAGATAAAAAGAATACTCCCATTTTTAAATAAAATATTTTTTATATCTAGTTTAGGTTTGAGACTAATTTGCAGGATGAGGAAAACAGGTTTTTTGTTTTTTAATTACTCAGAATTTTGACCTCATTGGCTCTTTTCTACAAAGGCAGTCAGTAGAGTTCCCTTGCAGTTGATTTCCCACTCATGTAATTCAACAAAAAGAAGCTATTTAGCATTTCCTAACTATAAAAAGCAGACTTTAAATAGTACCAGCCTCATTAAGAATAACAACTACTAACACTATTACCATCATTGTTTACAGAGTACTTAATACAGGGGCACAGACAAGGAACCCCTGATTTGCAATTACAGAAGGGTTCTGGTGTCTGGCAAAGCTTTCTGGAAAATATAACTTCTGAACCGAGTCTTAAAGGATAAATATGATTTATGCAGGCAGGAAAAGGGTGCTCCAGGTTGAGTGGACAGCATACAGAAAAGCTTCAAGTTGAAAGTAAGCGTGTGTGTGTGTGTGTGTGTGTGTGTGTGAGAGAGAGAGAGGGGGAGAGAGAGAGAGAGAGAGAGAGAGAGAGGGAGAGAGGGAGAGAGGGAGAGAGGGAGAGAGGGAGAGAGGGAGAGAGGGAGAGAGGGAGAGAGGGAGAGAGGGAGAGAGGGAGAGAGGGAGAGAGGGAGAGAAGAGTAGCAAGAGATAAGGCTGAAGAGGCCAACTGGGGCCAGATCATAGAGAGCCTTGGATGCCAGGCTAAGAGTATGGACTTTAGCAGAGGAGCCTGAGGATAAGATGGAATGCAGGGGAGGATGTGGTCATGTTGGCATATTTGAAAAATCTTTGTGATGGCAACTGTGGAAGGTGGCTTGGAGAGGGTAATATTAACAGAGAAGTAATGGCATCATGTGAGAGCAAGCTTTGCTATAATACACCTGGCTCCAAAAAAAATTAACATGCACAATCTGTAAAGTCGTTAGGGCAGGGCTGGTTGCCTCAAAAGCTAAGGGCTCCAAGTCTAACAGTTACCTGTGGTAACTGAAAGGCTGACAGGAAGTTCATTTTCCTTAAAGCAGCCATTATTCTTAGTCTTAGAAGATCACACACTCAGAATTAGACAAGCTTGAGTCTAAATCCAGTTTCTGCCAGGTCTGTGTAATTACAGACAAGTTTTTTTCATCTCTCTGAACTTCAGTTTACTTAAGAATAAAGAGGGCTATTGGAACCTGTCTTATGGGGTATTGTGAGGATAATATATAATTTAGCTAAAGCACCAAGCACAGGGCCTGGCATATGAAGTAGGAGGTAACAGCCTGCTTTACAAGGCTGCTGTGAATTTGGGTCAAGAAACATAGACAGCTAGATATATATTATCTAGATGCATGCTGGTTGTTGTCTAGAAGCTCTCTTTCAACCTTATTTCAAGTTCTAAACATCCTTAAAATTCCTCCTCTGCTGATCCAGGGTCAATGACAGTCTTCAGATACTCATATTTCCAATACTGATATCTCATATGTCTTTGCTTCAGCTCACAGGTACAGAACAAAGATCTGTCACTGGCAGATAGAACACTGAATATTTCTCACTTGATACTCCACTCTCAGTGTCTTGGAGGTGAGGAAGGAACTCAACTTGCTTTCCTTTTTGTTTAAAGGGCCACAAATCTTAAAGATTTACATCTTGCCAATTTCACCTTCTGATATTTAAAAACTCGTGCTGTCCCTCAACCCCACCTGGAGTAAGAAACTCCTATACGTGTTAGATAGTATCATCGGTAAAATTAACCCACGAGGAACGTATTAGTATTATCACTCCCACTGAACAGGTGACTCTAATGCTCAGAAAAATGAAGTATTTTGCTTAGGGTGATAGAAACTAAATATCAGAACCAGACTATCAGATTAAGACCAACCTTCTTTCCACCACTACAATTTCCTGAAGTGTGTGTGCATCCCATTGGAGAAACTAATTTTAGGTGGTGCTTAAACTCTTAATTATACATTTATCCTAATGTGCATTAAAAATACTGATTTGCCATTCACTGAAGTGATAAAAATTCCATTTGAAAATTAACTTTGATTTTTTCAAAAATATAATTTAAAGAAGAACATAAACAACTGGTTTAATCAGAGATGGTAACATCTGTTAAGACGGCATGATACTGCCTGAGGTGTGGGCAGCAATACCACATGTCACAGTGCCTCTGTTAAGAACCTGGATCATATTTTAAAACTTATATTCAGATACATGAGATTGCATTTGATCCTCACAACAACCTTAAAAAGTATATACATTATTATTATCCTATGCAGTTTAGGCACGAGGAAACGAAAGCTCAAAGAGGAAAAGCAACTTGCTCAAGGTTATTCAGCAAAGAACTGACAGAGCTGGGATTTCAATTTAGGTTTTCTGATTCTAAAGTTGTGCTTGTTCCTTGATGCTACACTGAGCTAAGAGCAAGTTTTTCAGCAGGGCTGAGAGTCTTCTGGTAGTGAAGTTATTAAAATAAAACAACAGAACAAAGGGCTTCTGGGTATAGGATCACAGGAACAGTTCTGTTGCACCTCTCGTCTAAGCCTAAGAGAATGGCACCAGCTATGGTTCTTCTATCTACTCAGAAGAAGCACACATACTTTTTCTGCTCTAGAACTCATATACCTACTATTCCTCACTTGCTTAGGCCTGGGTAGCCAACCAAACCCAGAAACCAGAAAGGTAGAAAGACACAAAGCTAACTACATCAAAGCACTGTTCAAAATCCACTGGTGCTTCCCTGTGGTCTATGGGCTAATTAAATACAAGCTCCCTAGCTTGGCATTCAAGATCCTCTGTGATCTGGTTCTTATGGGACTCTCCATCCTCATCTTTAGCCAAAAATGTTACACTGTACCTACAGAGAACTATTTGTTAGTTCTTGAACATGCCATGCTGTTTTACAACACAGTTTTGCCTCTGCACGTGTTGCTGCCTCTATTGAGAAAGAAACTTCACAGTGGAAAAATCTAACACCACCACGTTACCCAAGTGACACCACCTTAACTAAGTGACTCAACTTAAAATGACCAATAATGGGACAAGCTTACACCATGTGCTCTAGATAGGATGCACTAAAAGGACACAACATTGCTTTTGTGGCATTCTTGCCAAAACTGCACAACCGCAACCTAATTGTGAGGAAAGTGACAAACCCAAATTGAGGGACGGTCTACAAAATAAATGATTTGTTTTCTTAAAAATTGACAATGTTATTAAAGACAAGAAAAGAATGAGGAACTACTTCAGATAAAAGGAGATTAAAAAGACCTAAGAACTAAATATAATGTGTGATTTTGGATTGGCTCCTAGATTAGAAAATAGAAATTGCTACAAAGGACATTGGGATAACAAGTGAAATCTAAATACGGTCTGCAATTAGTTAATAGTATTATGTCATGTTAAATTTCCTGATTTTGATAATAGTGCTGTGGTTATGTTAGAAGGAAAGGGGAATGAAATCTGTAACTTACTCCCAAATAGTTAAGAACACACACACGGAAGAAGAGAGAGGGACAGAAGCGGGAGCCATTTTTACAAAGCTCTAGTTTGTAAGGAGCTTGAACTTCTATTCCTTCAAGATTCTGCTCAAGTATTATCTCTTCTTGAGATTTCTTGGTGCTCCATTTTTATCCTGGTAAAGTGATACGGCAATGCCACAGGATCACTGTCTCAACAATGTCGTTCTGCAAACAGCAACCTCCTCCAAGCTTTCCTTAACCTTTTTTTCACTTTTGAACTAGTTATCTAGCAAGTTATGAGACAACAAAGTTATGGGAATTTTAAGTATTTTCGCATAACTACTTAACTGATATGAATTCCCCATGTGGCTCAGTGTAGCTTCCTCTTGCCTCTGATGATTTTAACAATATTTCTCCCATCCCATTTCCTACCCTGCCCCCGCCACCACCACAGTCAATTCATCAAACCAGGAAGCATCCTACACTAATTGGGACACGAGAAAAGTAGGACTTGGTCATGGCCCATGAGAGGATCACTGTCTAATAATGGGGGCAGTGGGGGAAACAGACAAGTACACAGACAAAGAGCACAAGGTGATCAGCGTTATGCAGAGAGCAAAAAAGGGCGATGGAAGCACAAAAGGGTTATATGGTGGGGGGTGGTGTCAGAGAAGGCATCTTAGAGGATGTTACAAATAAAAGCTGAGTCTAGAATGAAAAGTATATATAGTCAGGTGAAGAAGAGGGGGTAGAACATTCCAGGAAGATGAAACCAAATGTGCAAAGCCCCCAAAACATGAAATATCCCCGAGTTCTTGGAGAACTGGATTATGTGGGAAGAGCAGCAGAGGGAGAGGGAAGGGATGCCAGAGGTCTTGAGAATCATTCTGAGGAGCCCGACTTTACCTAAAGACTGCAAGATGTGTGAGGAGGATGTGTTTCGGGGGTATTGGTGTAGTAGTGGGGATGGACAGAAAGGGCCCAGCCTCTACTCACCACACTTATTTAAATCTCCCTCATTGCTTTGCTAATTAATTTCCTTACCAGCCAAGTTCAAGGTCCGAAAAGATATCTATGTCCAGAGATGGGAGGGCATAGGCTGAGTGTAGGCTCACACATGACAGCTGTATTTTTTAACAGTTAATTTTTAAAATTTTGAGGTTAAGTTTAGATTTATAGAACAATTGCAAAAACAGTACAGAGAATTCCCGTATACTCTACACCCAGCTTCCCCTTCTGTTAACTAAGCTTACATAGCCATAGATCATTCATCAAAACTAGAAAATTAACTTTGGTAGAACACTATTCACCAAAGACTTTATTCAGATTTTCCCAGTTCTACTAATGTCCCTTTTCTGTTCCAGAATCCAATCCAGGATCTCACAATGCATGTAGCAGTTATGTTTCCATAGTCTCCTCCAATCTGTGACAGTTGCTTAGTCTTTCCTTATCTTTTGTGACCTTGACACTTATGGAGAGTATTTTGTAGAATGCCAGTTATTTTGAAGAATATTGCTCAATTTGGGCTTGTATGTTTTCTCATGATGAGACTGGGGATAAATCTATCCATCCCTGTGTGTGTATATGTGCATATGTATATGTGTGCCCTTCTTAGTGATCATATCAGGGGGTACATGATGTCAATGTAAACACACTGATGTTACTCTTGATCCTTTGGCTAAAGTGATATCTGTCAGAATTCTCTACTGAAATGTACTATTTTTCTCTTTGTAATTACTAAATATTCTGAGACTATTCTAAATATTCTGTTTCTATTTAAACCCATGCTCTCTTATTTTAGCTTCCATCAGTGGATCTTGCCTATAGCAACTACTATGGTGTTCTAATGGTGATTTTCTATTTCCCTCATTTTTTCAACACTTACTAGAATTCCTCTGTAAGGAAGAACCATCATTCCTCTATTTATTCAGTTCATTTTATCAGTATGAACTCATGGATATTTAATTCTTTGGGTTATAAACTAATATATATGTATATATAGCACCTTCTAATTTTCCGGCACCACAAGATGCTCCAGACTCATCTTATATATTCCCTGCCTCAGCCCTAAAATCAACCAGTTCTCCAAGGACTTCTGATTCCTTTTATTGATATTTAGAAACCAAGATATGGACGCTAGGTGTGCTCGTTACTATTGGGGGTGTCATTGGTTCTAGCCCTTCTCAATGGCTGAGCTAGGAAATATATGTATGTATACCAACTCATGTATCTACACACACATCTATATTTTTTTAATCTATCTAAACATGACTCCATATTACAATAACCTCTGACTCCAATCTAGTACCAGAGGTTTCATTCTAGCCTTCCCCTTTCCTGATTTATAACTTCTTTCCCTGATGTGAGAAACCCAACTCTCATTATCAACAGTTTATTTCCTTATTTGTTCAACCCTAGTATACAAACAAAGTAGTGAAAGAATTCCTAAACCATAACCTTGAGAGAATCAAATTTATAAACCAGAGTGCTTTGTTTGTATACAGTTCTTTCTGTCTTCAGTTTTAACAGTATACAGTCAAAACACTATTTTCCAAGGCCAGCTCCTTTCTTCCTCGTTCCCTTCAGTGTGGCTATGTGATTTATTTGTAATATTAGACTCATTTGCTAAATGCTACAGTCTCTCTCCACCCCTGCCCACCATACTGGTTGCTTAAAAAAATTTATATACAGTGAAATTCACTTCTTTTGTGGTACTCAGTTCTATAGCTTTTGACAGATGCATAAAATTATGTGTCAAACACCATAGTTCCATCACCCCAAAAATACTCCAGCGGCAACTGCAATTTTAATTCTGCTTTCTCAGCACCAACCAGGAGGTGGCA
The DNA here is from genome assembly GCF_059928025.1 of Delphinapterus leucas. Lineage (NCBI taxonomy): Eukaryota > Metazoa > Chordata > Mammalia > Artiodactyla > Monodontidae > Delphinapterus > Delphinapterus leucas. The sequence continues at coordinate 114,378,994 of NC_143134.1, forward strand.
GGGTTTCTCTCTGAGACACAGCCTTCACCATGCAACTGAGCCTGTCTGCTCTGCATGCAAACGGGCCTAGGAAGGCAGCTCTACATCCCTCACACCTCATGTGTCATCTTCTCCTGGCTATGGTTAGAGGGGTTATGTTGGGTAAGCTTCTTCCTCCCTGGAAGAGGCAAGTTTGGCTGAAAGCCTCAGAATCTCACACTCTTGACTGAATAAGCAGGACGATTCATCAGAGAGTAGTCAAGAAAGCAACTCATAAATACGCTTTGATAAAATACTCTCAGTGAAGGCAACAAAGGAAGATGAGAAAACTGTAGACCAAAACCAAGTCAGATGACCAGACTCTCTCTTCAATACATTACTTGGTGGCTTGTAAGGATTTCTGCAGGAGTAAACTGATAGTGGGGAAGGGAGAGGATTTCTAGGTAGCAGAAGGAAACTAGCACAGGCAGGACAGTGCAAGGCATGCTTGAGGTACAGTAAATTCTGGACAAATGAGGTTAGAAACATAGACAGGGGACAAAGTTGGTAACAGTTTAAATGCCCTATTAAATGTTTTTATCATTCGGTAAATATAGCACATTCCAACACGCAACTAGTTATCCCATACAGTAGACATGTGAAGCAGTGTGTTGTCCATGTGGTTAGGTACAAGTTTTGCTTGATTAATAACAAATTACATTTTAAAAATTATTAACTGTCAATACAACAACCACTAATCCAACTACTTGTAAGTCATTTTACCTCCCTAAGCTGCCTCTGTAAACTGAGGGTAATAGTTAACAATAGGGTTGTTGTGTGTATTTAATGAGATAATGCATAGAAAGTATACAAGACTTTTTGGTACACACAATGCTCAGTAAATATTAGTATTGTAAGTAAATTATAAATGACCTATATTTACCTAAATGCCCTTCTATATCTCTCTTACCTCTCTTCATAATAGGCAAGTTTTCAAAAAAATCTTATTATCCCATACACAATTTAAAAAACCAGTCTGAAGTGTCTGCTACAAAACCAATTTGAACAATTCATTAAATCTGACTAATCCCCACCCCATACTATTACTATGAGCTCTTAATACCTCGCTGGGTATTTTATATACATAGTCATATTTAACCCTCTACAGAGCTCTGAAAGTTAAGTATTATCATACCATTTTAAAGGTAAGATTTAGCATCAGAGACATAAAGCAAACTGCCCAAGGTCACAGAGCTAGTCTGTCACCAACCTCTCCCCTCCTGAACCTCTATTCTTTTACTGAACTACACTGCAAGGCTCTCCACCCTCCATGAGAATACTCCTAAAGTTCTGACATTGGCCCTCTTTCTCTTCTGTATCCAAGTTCTCTCTTTGGGTGATTTCTACCCACTAACAAAACTTTACCACCTCTATGCCAATAGCTCCACAAACTTCTACTTGTAAGCAGGACTTTTCAGCTCAGTTCCAATCCGACTTCCTTAGTGGACATCTATGTGTGTGTCCTTCTCAGGTACTTCAAATTCAGCACCTACCAAGGTCAACATTTTGCCCCATTCTTTTATTAATTAATTTACTTTTTTTTTTTTTTTTTTTTGCGGTACACGGGCCTCTCACTGTTGTGGCCTCTCCCGTTGCGGAGCACAGGCTCCGGACTCGCAGGCTCAGCGGCCATGGCTCATGCGCCCAGCCGCTCCACGGCATGTGGGATCTTCTCAGACCGGGGCACGAACCCGTGTCCCCTGCATCAGCAGGCAGACTCTCAACCACTGTGCCACCAGGGAAGCCCCAATTAATTTACTTTAATTCGAATTATCAGCTTCAACCTCTGGTACTGCCCAATAGTCAGTATGTCACCAACTCCTATCAGGTGAGCTTCTCCCACATCTCCCCATCTGTGCCATTACTTTCCCCTCCTCCTCTCCTTCAGATCCTTCATACCTTTCTTGTGGACTCTTCTAAATACTTTCTAAGTGTTTTTTCTGCTTCCCCTACCCCAATCCATTCTTCAAAGCTGCCCTCTGGATTAACCCCCTTAGAATATTGGTTTATTCATGTCATCTTAGGCTAATGGCTCTTGGAAAACTTCCCAATAAATCCCAAATTCTTCACCAACCTGGATGCAGATTTCTGGGTATGCTCAACCTGAGTATGCCATGCTTATACCAAACAAAATGATAACACATTCAGGGGACCTACTGCCTTCCTGCCATTTCATATAAAATTCCTGCTTCCTTTCATCATGCCCTGAAAAAAGAACTAGTGGAGTATATTAATCCTACTTAGTACCTGATTGTTAATTGGGGTCTTGTCACATGGACCCTGTGCATTCATTCTCACAGGATCCTTAACATCTCACCAGTCTTTCCTCCCACCTAATCTGAGAGATCCCTGTAGGCAGATTCATTTTTGGGTCATTTTGGGTTACACAGTACAAGTGCAGGCTTGGGAAATGAATAACTCCAAGGCTTAATGGCTGACACTAAAGATAAAGTGATGGGTGAAGTGTGGGTAGCAGAGCCACAAGCACCACTCACCCTTCCGGTTCATCCCCATCTGGAGGCATTTGAGCAGGCGGCAGTACTGGCACCTGTTCCTCTGCTTCCGAGACATGACACAGTTCTTGTCACGACTGCACCGATATACCCGCTTGTTGCAAATGCTCCGCTTGAAAAACCCTTTGCACCCCTCACAGGAGATGATCCCATAGTGCAAGCCTGTGGCGCGGTCCCCACAAATGAGACAGGTTCGTTGTTCAGCCCGATCATCTGGAACAGAAACTGAACATATGCAAGTTAGAACACAGTGGAAATAATGGCTTTAAGCCTGCAGATCTAAAATTAGCAACCCTGGATAGACCCAGAACATTACCCTCTCCAGGCTAACTGGCAAAGAGGTGGCATCTTTAAAGCCCTTGTTGTAGGAACAGACTCCTGCATCTACCTGTAGATACCACAAACATAGCCTAACTAAAAAAAGAACTCACATTCCTTCCTCTGAGTTTCATCATCACTTGGACCAGTAACCAAGTCAGAAACCTGGAAGGTATCTTTGACTCCTCCTTCTCCCTTACCTTCTTTAGCAACAGCCCATCACTTCTACCCTGTAGGAAGGTGGTAAGGATTACTTACCATGTATGTAAGTGCCCAGCATATGGTATATACCCAATAAATGACAGTTATAATTATTAACAAGCGAAGAAGCTTCCATGCCCAGCTAAGCCATCCACGCATCCAATAGATATATACTGAGCAACTATTCTCTTCTAGGCACTGTTGTAAGGCATGGATACAGCAATGAATAAAAGACCCTGGTGAAGCTTACATTCCAGCAGAACATCTACTCTGTGTCCAGGCGCTGTACTAGGTATTGGGTATTCAGAAATAAATCATCATAATCCCCATAGTCAAGGAACTCACTGTCTAGCAACAAACAAATTAGTCAAAGCAGAAATTCAGGCTGGAATATAGCTCTTCACTTCCTCTTTGGACCAAGCAAATTCCACTCTGGACCAAGCAACTGCCAAAGAACAGGCATATGACAAAAAAAAGTGCCTTGGTGAACTATGTCAGACCTTGGTAGCGGGTCCAAGAAACCTCCAGCAGAGAAAGACAAATACCATATTATATTACTTAGAAAACAAACTTCTGGTTACCAAAGGGGAAAGGGAGGAGGGAGGGATAAACTGGGAATCTGGGATTAACAGATACATACTACTATATATAAAATAGATAACAAGGACCTACTGTGTAGCACAGAGAACTATATTCATTGTCTTGTAATAACCTATAATGGAAAAGAATCTAAATATGTACATAACCAAATCACTCTGTACACCTGAACACTGTAAATCAACTACATACCTCAATTAAAAAACAAAAAGGAAAAAAGAAACCTCCTGCAAAGATTCTGATCTGTGCCAAGCACCTAACACGTGTTATTGTGCTGAATCATCACAACAAACCTAACTGAGGTACCCTTATTTTACAGCTGAGGAAATTCATGAGGTAATATCACTCTTCAACAGTCACCCATCTAGTAAGAAAGGGAACTAGGGCTGGAACCCCCAAAGTCTATGTACCTAACCAACATACTCTGTGGCCACGGCAAGGCGAATCTATCCATTCTACGCAGGTAAGTCAGGCCCTTCCCTTGGGAAACACACAAACACACACACACAGCTTAAAAAAAGCCAAGGTCTCCCTTTGTAAATGAACAAACAGAAAGAAGCAAACTGTCCCAAATGGTGCTTGTCCAGATGTCAGATAGAGATTTCTGCACCTCTGATTCTTATAAAGGACTTGAAGGGTATTTAAAGTATGTTTACATTCATTATCTCACTTGTACCAAGACCAGGGCATGGATTATTTTTATCTTATAGATACAGCAAAGAAAATTCGGTGAGTACCAAGCGTGTACCATGCAGTGTTCAAGAAGTTTTTACTGTCTTATTTATTCATCTCAATGACTGTGAGAGGTATCTTTATCCCCATATTACAGAATCAAGAATCTTAAAAGAGTTAAGAAAGGGCCTTAGAAATTGGCTCCAACAGACCTTTATCTGAGGCATGAAATGAACTCCCTCTACGATACTCTAAGACAAGGGGTTGGAACTCTACTTGCACATATCCAGTGACTCAGTAAGGTACTTCATTCCATTCATTCCGTTTTAGATAGTTTTAATGGTTCAAAAGCTTTTCTTTACACTGAGCCAAAGTCTATTAACCTGAAGCTTTCCTCATTGCCCTGAGTTATGTGCTCACGGGCAAAAAATAAATGTATAGCCTAGCCTAGTTCATATACCAACCATTCAGAGATTTAAAGATAAGTGGGGTTCCTAATTTTTCTTCTCCTATTTCTTATTCTTAATCATATAGTATCAAAATTTCTTGTAAAACAAAGTATCCAGAACTAAATGGTTTGATTTTCTCAATTTAAGACTCAATTAGTTTTGTTTATGTATCTGCAGCTATCAACACCAGTATATACATAGTATTTTATAATTATCAATGCTATGCTATAAAAATGCTACACATTTTATAATGGGAAAAAAATGAAGCTTAAAGAGGTAAGGAAATTTAATTGGTTATATAATCAGGAGTGGAACTGAAATTAGAATTCAAGACTTTCTGATTTTGAGACTGATGTATTTCCAATCCCCCCCTACATTTAATTCACATCTGGTTCACAGACATCTAAATCCTGAAGTATTTATCACATATTAACATTAACGCATGTCTTTCTTATTCCATTCTTGGGAAGTGTAGGACTTCTAAACCCAATGGTAGGACTTTGCACTTGTCTTTGATCAAATTTATCTTTATATAAGAAATTCTATGTGTCATTCTGGTCTATGGAACTCTTTGGGGATCCGGTCCTGCCACCCAGTATATTAGTTATTTCTCACTCCTCCTCCTTTTCTCTAATATTGTATGGTCAATATTAGATCATTTTCATTTCCAACCTTAAAACAATATTCAACAGAAATGTGGCCTCAGGCAAGCTGTTGGAGCCCCTTCTCAATCTGACTTAACCAAATTAACCAGCTGGAAACAGCTGTTCAACTAGTTTTGTCTGTTAATTAGGCCAGACATTTCTCTATCTTATACATAAGGATATCATGTTATACGCCTCACTGAAATTTGTCTATCTTTTACATAAGGATATCATGTTATATTCCTCACATGAAATCTGAAATTTCAGATTCATTACATCTACAGTATTCTTTTACTAGTGAGCCTAACAACACAAAGGAGATGTTCATAACCATATAGCACTCTTAATCTATTCAATGTTCTTAATCTGTTACTCTACCTGAAAATATAACTGGGAAAAAAAATCAGGCAAATAAGCACTTCAAAGTAGAGACTATGGGAACATAGCCAATATTTTATAATTTTAAATGGAGTATAATCTACAAAAATATTGAATCACTATGTTGTACACTTGAAACTAATATTGTAAATCAACCATAATTGAATAAAATATATATATATATATATATAAAACAACACCACCAACAGAAACAATAGCAACAAAAACAAAGTAGAAACTATGGCTCTTAGTAACTTTAATGCTCAGTAAGATAACAGACACAGTTGTTGATGAAAATCTGAGGGTTTGAAAAATGATAGGTATTTAAAACTCTGAACAAGGCAGCTTGCTATCTACAAAAATAGCAATGGGTTAAAAAATAGTAGGAGAGAAGACTCTTACTAATTTATCAGAGAAGTTCAATGTTTGTCTTGATCAGGAATACTAGAAGGTAGAAGGGCTCAGACAGTGTACTCTAAAAATACCATTTCCTATGAAAAGGAGCCAGGACTCCTGAGAGACATGGTTGATTTCAGGTTTGAGGCAGAATGTATACAAGATGAGTCTTGTACTACCCAAGACTAATAATGGGGTTATGTCAAAAGGATACAGGGAGCAACATAAAAGCCTCCCTTAAATGGAACAGACTATGCATCAAAAAGAATGATGGCAATGGATTAAAACACTTCAGATATAAAAATCAATGAGTTCATAATAATATTAAAAAGAAAAACTTCATTAGTTACCACTGGAGGTTTCTAGGACACCAATTCAGTATTCTGAAAATTGATGAATGAAGGGAAAAAAAATCAAACATTAAAGTAAAAACTATTGGAATCTTCCTCTTTTGCTCTCCTCCCCATGAGTAAGAGAACACTAAGACAGTTTTTAAGAACTTTAAACTTTAATTGAGAAGACTGGCATTAGGTAAACAGATTTGCCTGGCAGTCAAGGGAAGAGGCTTGGGTGGGGAGGTAGAGTTGAACTCGGGCCCCATGGCAAGGTAAGTCTCAACTCAATGATGGAAAGGAAAGAGACAACTGTCAGCTCTACAAAATCTTCTGAGCAGAGGCAGTAGAACATAGAGATTAAGAACTTGGTCTCTAAAGTCAGAATCCTTGGGTTCAAATCTAGGCTCTATGACTTACTTCCTGTGTGACTTTGGAAAGCTTCTTAACCTCTCCAGAGGTACCTCAGTTTCTAGTCTATAAAATGTGGGTCATACTACCTTCTTCAAGGAACTGTTGTGAGAATCAATGAGTTAACAGATTACCTATAAATGACATGGAGCTCTAGCTTCCTCATGGTCTGTATTAGAATGAGACAGCTTTATGAACTCTAAAGTACTAGACAATATTGTTGACTGTCTTTTTTTTTTCCTAACTTAAAAAAACTTGAAAAATTCCACTAGCACAAAGGAGGAGTATTCAGTCAGTCTGGTGGCAGGGTAAGGTAATAACAGATTTCCTAGAGGAGGTGAGTTCTGAAGTATGCCTATCAGTTAGACAAGTGAAAGGAGAGGAGAGTATAAGCAGAAGAAACAACTGGCATATAAAGTAATGTCTCAATTTTGGCACTAGAAACCTCTAACTTGGGTTTTCCTCAAAACAATCTCATTCATTTCTAGAATAGCCAATATAGTTTACTAAGCTTCAGCAAGACTAACTCAAGATGAGTTACCCAGAAATATCCACAGATACAACATCAAGTTATGTCCTACCCCTCTATATGTAAAACAGTCATGATTTGCCCAGAATTTTTTTCCTGCAAGATGTTCTCAAGGATGCTTGCTGGTTACTCATGAGAAATAAATGTAACCACACATGGGCATTGTTAGAAAGGAAGGTAACATGCTTGTCTTTGCTACAGTCTTTCAAAACTTAGAAACAATCTTAAGAATTTATTTTTAATCAGAAATGATTCTAAGGCAGGTAACAGGAACTATCATATAATTTTCATTTCTTCACACATTAACACTCTTGTGTAGAGAGAGAAGGGCTAATACAGAGCTCAGTTAGGGTCACTATGAACACAGGTTAATCTTCAGAGGCAGAAACATCAAGTTCAAAGGAAATAAAGAAAATGATGAATAAGCAGCTGATATGGTTGGCTTAGAAGATTAATAACAATCTGAACCAGGTAAGAGCCCTAGCAACATCTCTTCAGGGTACCAATGACACGTGCCCGCTCACACAAATCGATGTTCCTGTTTCTACATCATTTAGCAAGAACAAAAAGTAAATGAATACAAGGATATTTATAAATGAATCTATCTGGTCGTCAATCTGACCAGAATTTTACAATACTGAGGTTCTTGTTTTATAAAAGTGGCAGGACCCCTTAGTTACACCTAACCAAGATTATACTGCAGTATTAAGTCTCAATCAAAAACATTAACAGTGGGCTTCCCTGGTGGCACAGTGCTTAAGAATCCACCTGCAAATGCAGGGGACACAGGTTTGAGCCCTAGTCCGGGAAGATCCCACATGCCGCAGAGCAACTAAGCCCGTGCGCCACAACTACTGAGCCTGCACTCTAGAGGCTGCGAGCCACAACTACTGAAGCCCGCATACCTAGAGCTCGTGCTCTGCAACAAGAGAAGCCACTGCAATGAGAAGCCTGTGCACCGCGACGAACAGTAGCCCCCGGTAGCTGCAAGTAGAGAAAGCCTGCGTGCAGCAACAAAGACCCAACTCAGCCAAAAATAAATAAATAAATATATTAAAAGAAAAAACAAAACCATTAACAGTAACATCTGGTACCATGACTGCTACACAGAAGAAGCTCATCTTGTTGAATGAATGAATGAATGAATGAATGAATAAATGAATAAATACTATGGCTTAGTGCAGTGTTTTCGAAATTATGTCATAACCCATAGCATCACGACTAGCATTTTTAGAAGAAATGAAAGAAAATATCAAAGTGCATCACATGTAGTAAGGGTAAATATTGTGAAACCTTCCTTTCAATTAAAGTGTGTGCATTTTATGTCTGTGTGTACATGTGTGCAGTGGATCACAATGTACTATGGATCAAATTGTAGAAAGTTTAAAATACACTGATTTTGTGGTTAAGACACACTGGGTATGAATTCCAGCTCTGCCACATCCTAGCTTTGTTAACTGTGGACACACAACTCAGTTCTCTTAAGTCTCATTATCAACTGTAAAATAGAGATAACAACAGTACTCACCTCACGCAGTTGCTAGGGAATAAACGATTATACGTAATGACAACAGCCATCATGTACCTGGTGCTTATTATGTAACAAGTTCTGTTCTATATGTGTCACATATAATAATTCGCTCATTCCTCACAACTCTATTATCCCCATTTTGTAGATGTAAAAGACTGAGGCACACATAGGATAAAAAATATGCCCCAGGTCCTCAACAGGACCTAGCTATCTAGTGGGTAGCAGAGCCAGGATTCTAAGCAGACAATCTTGAACCAGGATCTGAGACCTTTCATACTACACTATACTGCTTAATACAATTCCTAATATACAGTAAATACAATAAATGTCAGTTGTGCTATTGTTATTAAAGATACATTTCCTGTAAGATCAGAACCTGATAAAAAATTGCAACTTATGAAACATTCTGGAAAGTATTTTGTTTAAAAACAATCCATCTTAAAAGCAATAAATAGTGCTTTAATAAAAAAAAGAAAAGGCTTTGATAGAAATCAAATTATTATTATTAAACTCTTGGCAAATTAGGAATAGAAAATAAACTTGCTTAATATAATAAAGACTATCTAAACAAACCTGTACCAAATATCATACTTAATGGTGAAATGCTTTAAAAAACCTTTTCTTTTGAGATTGGAAGACAAGGATGGCCCATTATCAATACCTTCATTCAACATTGTACTGGAGGTTCTAGCAAGCACAGTAAAATTTAAAAAAAAATACAAAAACTAACTATATTTCTATCCCAGCCACAAACAGAAATGAAATTTCAAAAGATGTCATTTACAATAGCATATAAACATACCTAACTAGGTAACATACCTAAACAAACTAAACATATAAAATACCTAGGTTGCAATCTAATAAAGACATATAAGATCTCTATGTAAAAATTTTAATATACTTATTTAATGTGAAATATTTCTAAGATAAATTGAAGAAGATTTCAGTAAATGGACAGGTATGTTATGATCATAGATTGGAAGAGTTATTATTGTAAAGATCTACAGAGTCAGTAAAATTCTATTCAAAATCCCAGTTCTGTGTGTGTGTGTGTGTCTGTGTGTGTATACCTGACAAGCTAATTCTAAATGTATATGTAAATGCAAAAGAACAAAAATAGCACAAATACTTAAGAAAAAATAAGATGACTTTATCTACCACATATCAATATTCATTTTAAAGCTATAGTAATTAAGGTATCTTTTACTGGCTCACAGGTAGACAAACAGACCAAAGGAACTGAATGGAGAATCCTACAACATCATCATACATATATGGATATTTAATTTATGATATGAGTGGCACTGCAGAGCAGTGAGGAAAATACAATTCTTTTCCATGAACAATGTTGGGACAATCAGATACCTAATATGGAAAAAAAATAGAAACTTGATCCTACCTCACCCCATGCAAAATATTTAATTCCAAGTAGATAGCAGACCCAAGTATCAAAAGCAAAATAAGGGCTTCCGTGGTGGCGCAGTGGTTGCGAGTCCGCCTGCTGATGCAGGGGACGCGGGTTCGTGCCCTGGTCCGGGAAGATCCCACATGCCGCAGAGCGGCTGGGCCCGTGAGCCATGGCCGCTGAGCCTGCGCTCTGCAACGGGAGAGGCCACAGCAGTGAGAGGCCCACATACTGCAAAAAAAAAGCAAAATAATATACCACTCAGAAGATAATAAAGAAGAATATCTTCATGATCTTGGGATAGGAAGAGATTTCTGAAACAGGCCATAAAAAGCACGAACATAAAGGAAAACATTAATAAAATTGGACTACATTAAAATGAAGAACTTCAAGAGAGTGATAAGGCAAGCCACAGTATGAAAGAAGATATAAGCAATACACACAACCTAGAGTGCTCACATCCAGAACATGTAAAATTCCTTTACATCAATAAGAAAAAAGCAACCCAGTAGAAAACTGGGCAAGAGACCTGAACAGGCATTTCACAAAGGAGGCTATCCATATAATCAATAAACTTATGAAAAGATGTTCAAACCTATCAGTAATCAAAGACATGCAAATTAAGACATGCAAATTAAAACCATAGTGATACACTATTACACATCCATTAGAATGGCTAAAAATTAAAAATGACTTCAAGCTATGGTGGCAATTTGGAAAAACTAACTTTCACATACCATTGGTAGAAGTGTTTTACTGGTACAACTACTATAGAAGTGTGTCATTATTAGAGTTGAAGATACACCTTATCTTATGACCCATCCCAGGTACATACCCAACAGAAATACATGCACATGTGTATTAGAAGACAAGTTCAAGGATGTTCACAGCAGCATGCTTTATAAAAGTCCCAAATTAAAAATTACCATACATTCATCAACTTACTGTAGATAAACAGTGTAATTCGTACAATATAATACTTTACAACAGTAAAGATATTTGAACTACTGCCAACAGCATAGATGACGCATACAAACAGTGTTGGGTAAAAGAAACCAGGAAAAAAAGAATGCATACTGTAGGATTCCATTTGTATTAAGTAAGTTAAAACAACAACAGCAACAACAATAACAAACAAGCAATAGAGGGAAAGAGACACAGAGTGAAGAGAGTGCTGGGGTGGAGAGAAGCTTTTGGATCCTGTCAAGGTTCTATTTCTTGATTCGAGTGGTGCCTGTTTTATATTAATTCATTAGGCTGTAAATTTGTGTTTTATTTACTTTTCTCTAAGTGTTATATTTCACAATAAAAAGGTTGAAAACAAAAGATAGCAGGGCACTTCAGGAAAGGAAAAGGACATCATCAATACTAAAATGAAAGAACACAAACGTAAGGTGTGTTTGAAGGAACTGCATAGGATATTATAGTTAAATAGAGAGGAATGGTCAGAGATAAGTCCAGAAAGCTAGTTTGGAACAGAGTGCAATTGATTTTATCCTACTGATAAAAGGCTACTGAGATTTTAAAATAGAGGTATGTCTGGATCAAAGCAGTATTTTTAGGAATATTAACCTCACAATGATGTGCAGGTTGCCACAAGATGGATGGCATGGGCATCTAGGTAACAGGAATGATAACAAAGGAATGGCTGAATGGAAGTGAAAAGAAAGCACAGGAGCCCTAGAGACGGCTTGTTGACCGACTAGATTCCAGAGGGGGGTGAGGGGAGGACGGGATAGGAAAGTGTTTAAAAAATGAACTCGAGGTTCTAAACCAAGGTGGCTGTGAGAAATGTGATATCACTAATAGAAAAGAGTAAAGCAAAAGCTAAGTGACGGACAAAAATCAATGGCTTTAGTTTAACAGAGGATGATGGGCAAGTCAAACAGAAGTCTTCCAAAGGCAGTTACTTAGAGGACAATGGTTCAGGCTAGAATGAAGGATTTGGGAGCCATCAACCCAAGGGAGGGTTGAAGCTATGGCAACAGGTTAGAACTCCAAGGAGGAAGGGGATGTGTGGAGAAGCAGCCGGAAGGTAAAATGGAGACAGAGAGGGAAAGGTAAGAAGTTAGGGAAAGAAAGTGAGATGACATGATCAAAGAAGAAACAGGTAGAATATAAACCCATGATTGTGAGAAAGATAAGGGACAAAAAGGGTTTCACAAAGAAGAAGAGCACTGTCAAACACAACGCAGGTCAAAAAGTGTGAGGAATAAGAAAAGGCTCAAAGATCACTGATGAGAAGTTTCAGTGAACTGGTTAGAATAAAAATCAGATTCAATTAAAAACAGGTGAGTGGTAAAGATATAAAATTAGTATTTTATTATCACTCCAAGAGTGCTCTATAGAGAAACATTTTGCAGGAAGAAGCAACAGATTTAAGCAAATGTTTATTTTTTAACCAGGAGAAATTCATATGCATTTAAAGAAGATAAACATAAGAATAAAGCCTTTTAAGAGGATTAAGAACTGTAATCCAGACATACTTTCAAAATAAAAAGCAATGAAATGTAAAAAAATTAAACATTAAAATTTTTCTTATGTATTTTATTTTTATTAAGAAAAAGATAAAGGTACATGCCTAGTGTCAGAAAAGGAAAGCGATTTACCCAAGGTCACACAGCTAGTCAGTGATGGATCTGAACCTCAACCTTACTACTTTTCCAAAGACAGACTTCCCATTATACAAACTACCTCCTATGGCGGTGGGGTACAGGAAGAGAAGGATGGTATGTATCAAAATTGAGCCTCAGTGCTGCTGCTGCCTTTCTTTTTTTTTTTAACCAAAGAAACAACTGGAGTCACAACAAAATCTGTGCAACTAGATGTATTCTTACCATGCTGTGAGTGAGCACTAAGTACCTTCATATTAGCAACCAGTTCTACTTTAACTTGGTTAAATGCAGACCAAAACCTGTTGTTGAAATGCGTCTTACTGTCATACCTCCACTCAGCACTGCTGTTACAAAAATACCTCCCCAACCCCACAAAGAGCATTTTACCCATTCCAAGGGCTCAGGTTACGCAAATTACATTTGGAAACTGATTTTTATCAAAACCTGCTTTTCAGACTGTGATGAAGGCCAGATTTAAGAAATGGAGAGTACAGCTGCTCACTAGACCAAAATTATGCTGACAGCTCAGGCAATCTGGAACTTGGCTGGCTAAAGCGTATCAAAAACAAAGGGGATCTGTTTCAACTGGATTGCTGGTTCTAACTCACTGATCAGTTGCATAGTCTAAGTACTGACTGCACTCGGTTTTATAGGTTGCCACTATCTGAAATGAAGGCATCAGGCGGTGTAGCAGAAATGAAATTGGGAACAGGTACCCTCAGAATTTCATTTGTGAATATAGAATTCAAACAGAAATAAGTAAAAATCATAGGATTTCTCCTCTACTAATATATTCTTCCTCCTCTACACTTACCACTATAAAAATCCATTTCCAGAGGCCGCACATGGAGTTCCACAGAGGACATTTCTAAAAAATGACAACAGTTGAATGAAAGCAAGTGAGCAATTTACAAGACTGGTATTAACTGAATGTTTGGAAATTATCCCTATATGTCACTGAATGAAAGATGGGAAAAAGACAATGTTACCACCATTAACTGCTTAGGCCTGGAAACACAGATGAAATGGTTCACAAATTACAATTAACTGAATGCCACAGGAAATGAATTCAGGGAAAATATTATCCCATCACTCAACAGGTGGGGGTAAGAACATAAAGTTTCAGACCAAAGTCCCTAGTTCCTTCCAGTCTCTTATACGTAGGAATCTTTGAACTAGGAATCAAGTTTCAATTTGCAATGAAAACAGTTTTCATATTCATGCAAATTTAGGTTTTCCAGTTGGAGAAAAAAACCTGCAGATTTGTGGTTTGTCCTATTTGGATTGTTAATGGGAACTTTTAAGGATTCCTTGTTCATTTAGGGAAAAAAAGAGTTGGTTGATTCTGAGGAGTCTTCTCTGAAAAAAAAAGTAAACGTATATTTCATTAATAGATAGCTTGGATCCCCGCATTATGCCTCTAAACAAGTATTTTTGAATTTGGAAGTATAAAGTAGACATTGATTCACTATTTAATAATTCTTACTTCAAATCATCTCTTGACATTTATTCACTAAATAAATATTTGAGGACTTCTCTGTGCCTCTGGAACTATGAACGTGACCAGTAAGATGGCCTTGTTCTAGAAAAGCAGAAGCTGCTCATCTGTGTGATAGTGGTGGTGATGAGGGCTGGGGATGAAGTGAACCAGAGGTGCTATACCACATGGATTCATAAGGGCTGAGAGTAGTTACTATGGCTCCTGAAGCTTAAACATGGCTCCCTGTAGTAAAAACATACCAATCTTGAGAATTCCCTGGCAGTCTAGAGGTTAGGATTTGGCACTTTCACTGAAGGGGCCTGGATTCAATCCCTGGTCAGGGAACTAAGATCCCACAAGCCATGTGGTACAAACAAAAAAAGAAAAAAACCCATACTGATCTTAATTCAATCTGTGGACACTGCCCAACCTGAACCAGCCTGCTCCCTCTTCATTTCCACCAAGAGTTTTCAGCCTTCGGAGTTTAATATCCCTAGTTCCCCAAACTGACTTACACAGTATATGATTTCTAGTCCTCTTATCACACTGGTCATCTGCCTTCTCCTCTGGACATGTTCCTGCTTGTAAGGATCTTATGAAAATATGATACTCACAATCTAGTGTGGATTGATGAGTACGTAACAGAGGGGGTGTATTTCCCCTAGTCCCTTTTATATGTATATATTTTTTGGCTGCGCCGCGCAGCTTATGGGATCTTAGTTCCCCAACCAGGGATTGAACCCAGACCCTCGGCAGTGAGAGTGCAGAGTCCTAACCACTGGACCTGTATACTATGTTTTTAATGAATGCAAATAGGATTTATCACCTTTAGGGTGTCTGTAATGTATCTGTGACAGTATACTACTATATATATGACTGCATAAAAGATAATGGATTAATATTATTAATCAGTCCTGAGTATATAGTAACTCAAATCTCTCAGTCTTTTTTTCATGTTTCGCTGCTAAGCTGCCTCATTCACATCCTGTAAACTGGAACTTGGTGCCAAATAAAAGACTGTTTATTGCCTTGTCTGAGTCACCCTGATGTTCCTGCCTACTAAGGTGATATGAGTTTTCCCTCCTAGGTTTGGGTGTTCAATAGAAGCCTACAACCCACATTCCACATCCGTACTTCCAGCTTTTATACAAAATTGGTGAGGGTTAAGCTAGGCTTGTGATCTCAGGCTGTGATCTATCAAAAAGTAATACAGTTGGGGCTTCCCTGGTGGTGCAGTGGTTGAGAGCCCGCCTGCCGATGCAGGGGACACGGGTTCGTGCCCTGGTCCGGGAGGAACCCACATGCCGCGGAGCAGCTGGGCCCGTGAGCCATGGCCGCTGAGCCTGCGCGTCCGGAGCCTATGCTCCGCAACGGGAGAGGCCACAACAGTGAGAGGCCCGTGTACCACAAAAAAAAAAAAAAAAAAGAAAAAGAAATACAGTAAATAGTGATTTTTTTAATATCAAAATGTATTCAAGTTATATTTATAACTTTTCCCAATTTTATTGAGGCATAATTGACATATAGTACTGTAGAAGTTTAAGGTGCACAGCATAATGACTTGAAATGATGACTTGTGAAATGATTAGAAGTATAGTGATTAAGAGAATGAGCTAGGAAGTCAAATCTCTGTCTGGATTCAAATCTCAGCTTTTACATTTAGTAAATGTATGGCCTCAGTTCCCTCATTTGTAAAATGAAGGTAATACTACTACTTACATCACAAAGTGGCTGTGAGGACTGAGTTCATACATGTAACATACTTAGTGCTTAGAACAAACTTAATATACATTAAGTTCCTGGCACACAATAAAAGCTCAATAAATGTGCGATATTATTATTACTATTATTATATCATCACCATTTTGTCTCAGGATACCCATCAGTAAAATGAGCACAGTGATTCCCCCTGAAACGTTCCTATGAGGACTAAACAGGAATGTATGAGAAAGTGCCCCATATATTCTAAAATTCAGGATACCTGTGAAGAAAGGTGGTAACTGACCAGAGTGAGCTTCTAACTCATGCCTGGGCCTACTGGGTTTGCGTGCCAGTCAGGTGCAGAAAAACACCTATAGTCGCGCTTATATGGCTTTCCTCAGTGCCTGATTGCTCCCCTCTACATTTACTTTTGGTTTTGGAGATCGCTGCTTAGGTTAGAGAACTAAAAATTTACTTATTAAGCTTTTGCAGCAAACTGCCCTTGAAGTTTTTTTTTGTTTATTTATTTTTATTGTTATTATAAAGTCAAAAGCAACCCCAGCTGTGCATCCCTGTTAATCACTATTTTAGCTGTGTGACAATCTCTCTAAGCCTCAGTTTCTTCTTCTATAAAGCCAAAGATATTCATCTTTCAGGACTGTTGTGAGACTGAAGAGATTAAAATACGTAAAAGATTTGTGAAAGTGAAAATATACACAGTACAATTATACCAAGCCATTAAACCAGAGTCATCAAAATCTCCTTTAGGAAAGTATGTATATATATAAAATTATCTTTGGGTTTATTCCAAAGGCACTCCCAGGGACTTTCATTAGTGTGGCTTTCCACTGTCAAAATCCTGTGCTTCCACCATCAGACACTCAATTAGAGGGTGATCTGGCTACTGAAGGAGTCACTGAAAAGGATATTACAGACATTGAAAGTTGATGTGTTTGTTGCATTATCTCAGTTATTTGTGACTTCTCTGATTAGTTGGTCCTGGACTATGGAGTCATTAAATTTCAGAGCCAGAAGAGGCTTTAGAAATAAATTAGTTCCTCATCCTCACATTATAGATGGAGAAACTGAGGTCCAGAGAAAGTAACTTGCACATGTTTGTGTAAGTAACCTCTACACTACAGCTGCCTCTGCATTTCATTTAGCCTTTAAATGACCTATGTATCTATAATAATATTGTTATTCTGGATCACATGAATTTGCATACCAAACCTTCTATTCTAGTAACAGAAATTGGGAATACTATGGAATCATGAGTGTTAAAGTGTTCAAGGCAACTTTCTGAAATTTAAATATCGTAACCGAATATAGATGGGCCCTCAAAATCCCTATATAGCTTCACACTGAAATCCTTAAAATATATATGTAGACTCTCTATATATTGGGTTGGCCAAAATGTTTGTTCGGGTTTTTCCGTAACACCCTACAAAAAACCCGAACGAACATTTTGGCCAACCCAATATATTTAGAGATAGAGTGGACTGCTTTATCTGTCCTGATCACTGCTGGGCCTATCCACGGAGTCTTATAAAGTGAAAAGTACTCAAGAATGTTTGCTTGATGAATGAAAGAAATTGGACAAGCATCTCAGTTCTTTCCTTTTTGAAACATTGTCCTCCCTTGGCTTCTAGAATACCTCTCTCCTGGCTTTCCTACTTTCTCAGTCTCTCTCCCTCTTTTTTTTTTTTTTTGCGGTACGCGGGCCTCTCACTGTTGTGGCCTCTCCCGTTGCGGAGTACAGGCTCCGGACGCGCAGGCTCAGCGGCCATGGCTCACGGGCCCAGCCGCTCCGCGGCATGTGGGATCTTCCCGGACCGGGGCACGAACCCGTGTCCCCTGCATTGGCAGGCGGACTCTCAACCACTGCGCCACCAGAGAAGCCCTCTCTCTCTCTTTTTTTAAAAATTTATTTCTTTTTGTCTGCGTTGGGTCTTCATGGCTGCATACGGGCTTTCTCTAGTTGCGGTGAGCGGGGTCTACTCTTCGTTGCGGTGTGCGGGCTTCTCACTGTGGTGGCTTCTCTTGCTGCAGAGCACGGGCTCTAGGTGAGTGCGCTTCAGTAGTTGTGGTGCACGGGCTGAGCAGTTGTGGCTTGTGGGCTCTAGGAGCACAGGCTTCAGTAGTTGTGGCGCATGGGCTTAGTTGCTCCACGGCACGTGGGATCTTCCTGGACCAGGGATCGAGCCTGTGTCCCTTGCACTGGCAGGCGGATTCTTAACCACTACGCCACCAGGGAAGTCCCCCGGCCCTTTCTTAAACTACCATCATCTCTCACACTTGGATGACCATTCATTCTAATAATGGTTTCCCTACTTCTCCTTGGCTCCCTACAATCCATTTTCCAATCCATTCTATAATGTAGTGGGCGGGCCGGGGTGGGGTGGGTCTTTAAAAATTCTCCTCATTAGACTGTAAATACTTCCTCTTGCACATGAAATAAAATCCATGGCCTATATATAGTCCTATATGATCAGGTTCTGGCCTAATTCTCTGACCTCATCGAATTCTACCCTTCCTCCACTCACTGGAAATAATCCTTTCTCATTTTCAAAAGAGAAATTTATATCTAGGGAGAGGATTTCCGACGGGGAAATCACAGTACATCAATTCAATTGTTTAACATTTCTAAACTGTGAGAATTTAGAATGTAGAATTGTGAGAAAACCCACTGTAGAACTGTGAGAAAAACCCCTGGGTCATAAAGCACAGGTTGGCTCTTAAAGAAAAAGTCTGAGAGTTGTAAAAGCATGAGGCGTAAACTATGATTTAAGAATAATCTGGAAATATAAGCAAGCCGCTTTAGTAACTACACACTACACCCTTTCCATCTTCAGTCATTCAATTTCTGTAAAGAAAACTCATCCAAAAAGGAATCCATATCCAGAATATATAAAGAACTGTCAAAATTCAATAATGAAAAACCAAATACCACAATTTAAAAATGGAAAGACCTGGACATTTCACCAAAGAGGATATGTGGCTGCAAATAAACATGAAAAGATGGTCAACATCATTAGCTGTTAGAGAAATGAGATACCACAATGAGGTATCACTACATATTAGAATGGCTAAAAAAAATTTTGTTTTCAATTCTTTCCACCACTCTGCTTCTATGTATTCCCACAGTAGATATGTTTATACAAATATAAGTCCTTAACTAATAAATAAAATTACATGTGAACTAATTTTTTAGAAGATTCTGATCACATAATACTTTTTTATAAACAAATTTGCTATTTGGTTCATTATTTTTTAAATTTATTTTTTATTAAGGTAATATTGGTTTATAACATTATTTAAGTTTCATGTGTGCAACATTATATTTTTACTTCTGTCAACCCTATAGTGTGCTCACCATCAAAAATTTAGTTTCCATCTGTCACAATACAGTTGATCCCCATTACCCATTTCACCCTCCCCTATCAACTGCCTCCTCCTCTGGTAACCACTACTCTGTTCTCTGTATCTACATGCTTGTTTTTGTTTGGTTTGTTCATTTATTTTTGTTGTTGTTGTTTGCTTTTTATATTCCACATGAGTGAAAAAAATATGGCATTTGTCTTCCTCCATCTGACTTAGCTCACTTAGCAAAATACCCTCAAGCTTCATCCATATTGTTGCAAATGGCAAGACTTCATCTCTCTCTCTTTTTTTTTTTTTTATCTGGACCATTTTTAAAGTCTTTATTGAATTTGTTACAATATTGCTTCTGTTCTATGTTTTGGCTCTCTTGGCCCTAGGCATGTGGGATCCTAGCTCCCCCACCAGGGATTGAACCCACACTGCCCACATTGGAAGGCGAAGTCTTAACCACTGGACCACCAGGGAAGTCCCAAGATTTCATCTCTTTTTATGGCTGAGTAGTATTCCATTGTATATGTATATCACATCTTCTTTATCCATAGAATGGCTAAAATTTAAAAACAACAATACCAAGTGACGGTGAAGACCTAGAGCAGTTAGAATTCTCATACACTGCAACTGAGAATGTAAAATGATGAAAGCACCATGGAAAGCAGTTTGGCAGGTTCTCATAAAGTTAAGCATATCCTTACCATATGACCCATCAAGTCTACTCCTAGTTATTTACCATGGAAAATAAATACTTTGGTTCACACACAAACTTGTATATGAAATGTTTATAGCAGTTCTATTCATAATCACTGCAAACTGGAAATAACCCACATGTCCTTCAAGACGTCAATGAATCAACAAACATACAATGGAATACTGCTCACCAATAAAAAAGAATGAACTATTGATACATAACAACAATTTGGATGAATCTCAAAGGCATTATACTGAGTGAAAGAAGCCAGTTTCAAAAGGTTACATACTGTATGATTCCATTCATAGAACATCGTCCAGAAGATAAAATTATAGTAACAGAAAACAGTGATTGCTAGGGGGTCAGGATTAAGGTAAGGGACTGAAGGAGTTTTTTTTTGGTGGGGGGAGCAGGTAATGAATCTGCTTTGTATCTTTATTGTAGGGTGGTTACACAAACCCATATTCATAGAACTATGCACCCCTTTCAAAACCCCTCAATTTTACTGCATGTTAATTTTTTTAGAAAGCATCTAATACTACCTATTCAAAAACATTTTAATGCTTTGATCACCAGGTCATCAACTATTTCACCAAGATTAAATAAAAATACAATGATTATCTCAGTAAAAACATACACAACTTGCCCTAGAAAACCAAAAGAAATTTTTGGTCTAAACTCGTGAAATAGTCTGGGTAAGATATTATTAAGACTCTCATATACCACAGGGAATTCTACCCAACATTCTGTAATAACCTACATGGGAAAAGAATCTGAAAAAGAATGGATATATGTATATGTATAACTGAATCACTTTGCTGTACACTTGAAACTAATGTAACATTGTAAATCAACTATACTCCAACATAAAATAAAAATTAAATTAATAAAAAAAAGACTTTCTCAGACTTCCCTGGTGGCACAGTGGTTAAGAATCCACCTGCCAATACGGATTGGGACACGGGTTCGATCCCTGGTCCGGGAAGATCCCACATGCCGTGGAGCAACTAAGCCCGTGCACCACAACTACTGAGCCCGTGCACCTAGAGCCCACATGCTCTGCAACAAGAGAAGTCACTGCAGTGAGAAGCCCGCACTCCGAAACAACGACCCAACACAGCCAAAAGTAAAAACAAACAATTAAAAAAAAAAAGACTTTCTCTATTAACTAAAAAAATACAAGAGGCCCCATTTCTGTTTGCAACATTCCCCCAGGGCACAAATAGTATAACTTATTAGAACCATTTAACCAAGGCCTCTCCCTCTGCAGTACCTGGCAATTTGTAACAAAGTTAAGCAAGGCTATAGCATGCTCTCCCTAAGTCCCAGAAGCAGTAATGTCCAGTCCTCCAGCTCTGGGGCGGACCTGTGCCCTTTTCTAGCAAAGTACATTCATCTCTTCAACATATTTGCAAGAGGAGTACTGAAAGGAATGTGAGGAGGGTGCTCTTCTGCTCAACAGGGGTAGGGGTATACATTCTCAGACCAAGGCTTTCTCGGGGGTTTCCCCTGCATCTAGAACCAACCAATCTTTCTGTCTTATGTGGGCCTTACAGCTCACCCTGTACTCTGTCAGGTTGTTTTATATTGTTACACCTTTGCTCATGCTGCTCCTTCTGCCTGGGAGACCCTTTCCTCAGTTTAACAGCCTGACAAACATTGACCAACCTGTCATGATGCCTTCTTGGTTGAAGAAAGAGAACAGAAAAGAGCACTCTTACCTGTGTACAACCTTTGTACCTTCCAAGACTACTATTATTGTGCCTCAAACACCTTGTTGCACTTATCTATCTCCCTCTGCTAGACTGTAAGCTCCATGGAGCAGGGAGAGTATCTTCTTTTTTCTGTATCCCTAATATATAGCTCAGTACTAAGCATAGGGCAACCTCTTGTGAACGTCAGTTGAATGAATGAATAGTGTAGCTTCTCTACTTGCAAATCAAAGTGCACAGTTTATAAGAACTCTAGATGAGAAACTGATAAGGCATCCCAGAAACCTTATGCCAATGCTCAAAGCTCAGTACTCTGCTACCTAGGTCTCTGCCCAGTTCTAAAATCCTGGTGAAAGAGAGATAAATTAGCATGCTTCAAGTAAAACCATATGTTCTAGAAGGGTAGAAAACATAGTTGCCATACCAAAAGGCCACTTTCTCCAGAATTCTGACCAGATTTAGTATAAAGAGCCAGAACACAGACATGTTGCATTACTGGAGATTCACAGTCTATATGCCAAAAAGTGCTTTTGTAACTACTTTCATATGTAAAACAATGTTCAGAATAAGTGCTGGAGTCCCTCTGCACTCATAATTAAGACCACAAATTATGAAACTTAAATTATGCACAATTATGCATATTACAAAATCTTTCACAATTACCCTCACATTATTTTACTAATGTAGCCATCAGAACCACAGGGTTCTGCTTCCTGGAGGCCCTGGATCAATACTTTCACAAAACTAGTACTCCTTCCCCACCACTCCCCAAGACTCCCTAAACGTTCATCATTCTCTTCCTTTGGTTAAGACTAATGGTTGGTGGAAATAAAGAATTAAGAAACTAAGTTCAAATATTTTTCAGCATATGACATATAACAACTTTCCATACTAAAGCATATTCTATGGTGGGTAGTTTTTCTCTAGTAACAGATTGGTAACCTCATGGCAAGTGTTTTAGTGTACAAAACTCAAAAAAGTATGTGAGGGGCTTCCCTGGTGGTGCAGTGGTTAAGAATCCGCCTGCCAATGCAGGAGACACGGGTTCGAGCCCTGGTCCGGGAAGATCCCACATGCCGCGGAGCAACTAAACCCGTGCACCACAACTACTGAGCCCAAATGCCACAACTACGCTGCGCTCTAGAGCCCGCCAAGCCACAACTACGGAGCCCAAGTGCCACAAATACTGAAGCCTGCGCGCCTAGAGCCCGTGCTCCGCAACAAGAGAAGTCACGACAACGAGAAGCCTGTGCACTGCCACGAAGAGTAGTCCCCACTCACCGTAACTAGAGAAAGCCCACGCACGGCAACTTAGACCCAACGCAGCTGCAAATAAATAAATAAATTTATTTTAAAAAAAAGTATGTGAGGATGAGAGCAGAGGTTCTGAGGGAGAATTCATTTCTACATATTCAAAAGGAACCTAGAATCCTAACAGAACAATGTGATGGCCAGTTTCTTAAAGTACCATTTAAATACGCAATATGGTTAAAACAATGGTATGGACTATACCCAACGACAGGGAGAGAAACTAGTTGTGGCACGTCATCACCTCACCCCTATCCTGCCCCCAGTCAATAAAAGACGTGAGGGTAGTAGATTTTTTTGTCAGTGGCAATTAACAACTATCTCATGGCAAACTTAAAAAAACTATGAATGCATATGAGTATGTGCATGTATACATATTATTGTAATAGTAACAATGGCCAAGACTTCACGACCAGCACCTATTGGGTGCCAAGACTTTCATTTACACATCTCTTACTTCCACAGACTCAAGTGCATGTGTTTTGGGATTAAACGGCCACTGGGATGGTATTTACTTCTTTCTTTCTTTTTTTTTAAAGGTCCAAAACATGCATTTGCTGTAGAGAAGTTAGTTAATAAACTTTAATTAAATATACCTGACATTTAGTAAGTTATCCATAACTTATCAGCTCCTTTGAAAAGCAAAGCTGGGTTGCTACAGTCATCACACTGAGGGCACATATGCTAAAACCTCTTGGAAGGAAAACGTTTTGCTGACAGTGAACAGGATGCTAACACAGAAACAGACATGAGATTTAGAGTCTCTCCACACTTTTGCCAAATGCATTCCAGGACTCTAATTTTACTGTATTAAGAAAAATAGAAAAGTATTTGAATATTCTACTTTGCAACCATACACTTATAAGAGCAAAAACATTTCAAGAAATGTCTAACAAATGTAGTCAAAAAAATGAAAGAAATATAAGGCCCAAAGTGCAAACAAAATCCTAATGCCAGTTTTGAATAATGCTTTGGAAGCTAAATGTTCTTCTTCCTCTCCCAGCAACTGCCCTCAAATACTGGGGGGTTTTTTCCTTAAATTTTAAACTTTTTATATTATTTTAAAGGTTGCTTTCCATTTAGTTATTACAAAATATTGGCTATGTTCCCCATGTTGTACAGTACATCCTTGAGCCTATCTTATACCCAGCAGTTTATACCTCCCGCTCCCCACCACTATTGTGTCCTTCCCCCTTTCCCCCCACCACTGGTAACCACTAATTTGTTCTCTGTATCTGTGAGTCTGCTTCTTATATTCACTAGTTTATTTTTTAGATTCCACATAAGTGATATCATACAGTATTTCTCTTTGTCTGACTTATTTCACGTGGCATAATGCCCTCCAAGTCCATCCATGTTGCTGCATATGGTAAAATTTCGTTCTTTTCTATGGCTGAGTAGTATTCCATTGTGCATCTTCTTTATCAAAAACTCTAAATGAGGAACTTCCCTGGTGGTCCAGTGGTTAACACTCCATGCTTCCACTGCAGGGGGTGAGACTTCAATCCCCGGTCGGGGAACTAAGATTCAACATGCCACGTGGCATGGCCAAAAAAAATTAAGTAAATAAATAGAAATAAAAATTTAAAAACTCTAAATGATAAAGTTAATATCTGTTAAGCAACATTAAAATTATTTTTCCCTCTTTGTAGCTAAAAAGGAGGAGCTGCAGTTCAGGTAAGGAATTATGTCTGATTCACCTGTGTTCCCAGGGCTCAATGAATGTTGGCTACATAAATTATAATTTTAAATACAGAGATAAGAAAATGAACCACTGATATAGCCTCTCAACCAGAAGGCGGAGAGGCTGAAGACACCAAAGTTAAGCAGGGCAATGATTAGTGTGCTAATAATATTCCCAACTTCACTACCTCACGGTAAGGCTTCTGAGAAGGGGCTACTAAGCATGGCCTCGGTAATTATCTTGGCATCTATTTATCTCCCAAAACGCATGAAAGAATATCTTCTTCTTTCACGTTATAAGACTAACGTGACTATCCTTCCTTTTCTAATGACTTAATCTGTGTGCTCACTTAGAGGCCATCCTTTCTCCTTTTCCTTCCCATCAAAACAACTGTAAAAAAGACTCTCGGGGAAAAAGCTACAAATTTTGCAGGGACCCACTCATTACTAATTATTTTCATTAGCCCAGGAATAGGATATTAGCACAGCAACTGGATGTAGGAGAAGGCTCAGCAGCTCATCTCACTGGTCGTACCGCATTTTCCAATTTCCAAAGGGCCCTTCCCTGATTGTTCCCCACTGAATGGAGGCGTTCCCTGGGGACTTTTCTACTTGGAATATAAACAGCACCAGCCACAGCCTCACCCAAGAATCTTCTCCTTCCTAATCTCCTTAAATTTGCTACTATTTGAAACTTATTTCAATGTCAAAGCATGTTAAGCATGTGTTGGGCACTGAGACAGAGGTTCTCTTATTCAATTCCTATAACAATCCTGTGGAGATTGGTATTATCATCCCCTGTTGTACATATGAGGAAACTGAGGCTCACAGAGGTCAAGTGACTTGGCCAAGTGACAGAGCAGGCTGCCGAGGTTCTGTAGAAAAGCAATGGATGCAGTCAAGTTTTTATGAGCCATCTGGGCAGCACAGGACAAGTCCTTACCATACAGGCCAAAGGATCTGCTCAGAGGCCATGGAAGCAACAGCAGGTTTTTTGTTCTTTCGTTTTTGTTTTTGTTTTTGTTTGGTTTCAACGGCTAAAAATCCTATATGAATTCTGATTGGCCCCAACGACAATCCACCAAGGCCCAC
Source organism: Delphinapterus leucas (assembly GCF_059928025.1). NCBI lineage: Eukaryota > Metazoa > Chordata > Mammalia > Artiodactyla > Monodontidae > Delphinapterus > Delphinapterus leucas. The sequence continues at coordinate 114,405,045 of NC_143134.1, forward strand.
AGTCAGTTGACTCCTGACCTTCCATGCTTCTCATCCTAATTAATGCAAGGTTCTTGGATCACAGTGTGAGCATCAAGACCCTGTTAGAGTTAGCAATGACCTTTACATCTATCAGGCTTTTCAAAATATGTAAAACAGCTGTGCATTGGGACCACCCCCCAAAACCCTCAACCTTGAAATATGAGTGGGTACATTTTTCTTAATCATGGTGTTTTTAACCAAGTCTTTGAGACATGACTTCTTTATGTGACAAAAAAATATTTGAGAAACAGCTTGTTTTTCAAATGCCCAAGCAAACCACTGAGGCATGCAAAAAGAAAATTCTTAACAAATGGACTAATTTTCTTGGCTTTTAAAAAACTCAGTAGCAGGGACACAGCAAGAAAAAAATTATCTGAAAAAATCTGGGGGGAAGGGAGAATGTTTGGCTTCCATACTTGTGCCTCTGATATCCTTTTGTTCTCCCACCTCATTGTATTAAGGATGCTAAATCAAACATGATTGCAGTGATGTTTGTGTGTGAAAATGACAAAAGCAATGGCCTAAAATCCCAACCTCATCTTGAACCCTGAAGACTTTTATGGCTTTTCCTTCACTAGGCCCTCCCCCTAAAGCACATTAAAGACCACATTGTTCAAAGGGTCATGGTAGGTTTCATACCCCATTTTAATACAATGCAAATGATAACTGAACTTCCAAGTTTTGCTAGTAATATTTGTCTCTCTGGAAAATATCCATTAAAAGAATTGATCCCTTCTGTAATGAAGAATTATAATGCATCAGAAAGGCAAAAACAATGCTATCAAGGAGGTTTGTGATGATTAAATTTCTTTTTATACATCATTTCATTTTATACATATACATCGTATATACAGAAAAGGTGTATAGGTTAGAGATGTGTTAAAAATATCCAGATGATCTTGTGAAGTGTCGATGTATTCTCTCAAGCCTCAAAACTGTCCAGGAGACTGTGTCAGGTCTCAACTCAAGAAGCACAAAATAAATTAAACTTGGGGCTCATTTCAGATATAGGTCTTTTTCCCCACTTATTCCATTTGTATATTTGCAAGTTTCATTATAGACCTCCAGTTAGCTTACGCATTTATTCCTGGAAGATTTTTAAACTGGAAGAAGTTGTTTATGATTCCATTTTCCACAGCTATTACCATCAGTTGTCACCAATACTTTGGAGGTTTAGCAGAAGAGAAGCAGCAAAGACTCCATTACTCTTTCCAATTGCCATAAAGAATCTGCATCATAAAAATACCTACTGAATTACTGCCTTGGTCCTCTGAAAAAGGATACAGTAAAACAGGAATGTTACAGTTGGGCCTGGAAAAGGGGAATTCAAAAAATGAAAATCTGGGCTGGAGTAGAAGAACAAAAAACTTGGTAGCTTTTAAAATCATAACTTCATTGGCAGAATTTGTTCACTTTCCCAAGCTCAGGTATTTCTGTTTAACACCCATGTACTATGCATTAGGGTGTGGCATATCACAACTTCAGTGCATTTTAAAATAAGACCTATAATTTTTGTAGATTTCTTGGCTACAAATCTGGTTTAAACGATCTCAAAATAACACTAAGAGCATCTGTTTAGCTCAGCTGAAGTTTCAAGAACCAATACCAGCTGTTGGGAGAGGGATTTCACACGTGTTACTCAAATCCTAACCAAATTTTGTTTTTTTATTCCTTTAATAATGCCTCCAATACCAATAGAGTAAAACAAACGTTAGAGTAAAAAAGAAAAAAAAGAAGGAAGAGAAGAAAAAAGTAAAGAAAAAGAAAAAGAAAGACTACTCAAAGCTTTGATGCACGTGACTAAGACCAAAATGATCACCCTCTCCAATTCAATACAGTATTAGCATGAGGACAAAAGGCGTTTAAAAATCAATTTGGAGTTATTTCTAGTGGGGGTTGCCTGATCCCAGCAAGTTGAGGAATGAGAATATTCCCAACATTAAAAGGGCACTCAAGTATTTTTTCTCTTTTAAACAGCAATCTTATTTTCACACGGAATTCATTCAGTGGCATTGTTTTGGTTTTAGGTGTCTGTCTTGCCAGGCAGGGGCCGTGCAAAAGGGCTACATCTATCTTGAAGTGTGCACAATGGCCTCTCTGCGGCTTGCTCTCTGTTATTGATCCTTACAGATGCTCCAAGGCCCTTCCCCCACCTTTCTCCAAATCCCAACCCCCCATTCTGAAAGATAGCTTAAGAAATAAGACTTCCTGCCTAGCGACTGGCAGGGCTGAAAGACCAGATTGTAAGACTCCACAGATCAGGCCTGCCACAGTGAAAGCTTGAATAGAGTTAACCCTCTGTGAACTAAAACAAAACATTTGTATGCCCAGCTGTGACAAAGGTTAATTTAAATGGACAAGGGCCCAATATCTAAAACCAGGCAACGCTTTTTTACAGTAGCATTTTCACTGATCTCTTTTGTAAGTAGTTCGATTTTGCTTTTTAAGCTTCCAAAGACCTCCTTCAGCTGGGATAATTCATTTTGCCTTATTAGAATTTTGTATGGATGATTCAGGTGAAATTTTAAAAATTCACTTCTTTGTATTATAAAAGTTCTCATTTTAGTACCATAAGTTATTTTCTGCCATTGAACAGCTAAGAAAAATTGAAGTTTCAATATTTAATTAAGAACTAAGGGAGAACTTCCTGTTCAAACAGTTTTTCTCTTTCAGAACTGGTGTAATACCATTGTAAAGCATTTATACTCCAATAAAGATGTTAAAAAAAAAACAATAAAAACTGGTGGACTACATATCACTAACAGATTCAAACTAGTTGAAAAAAGTCCAAATCCTCCAGAGCTATCCCCTCCAAACTCATCTAACTATTGCTCTGGTATCTCTGCTTACCCCTAAACTATTCCAATGGATCCAGAGCAAATCTTAGTTCTTAAACTACTCCCTTCTGGAAAAGCTAGTATAAGCAGATTAGTTTAACAAAGAATTTCTGTGCCTATTGGGAGAAAGTTGTTCAAGATAAAAAATACCAGGTTGTGCATGTAATTGATAATTTCTATAAACTTTGTAGTTTCCACCAATTTATAATAAAAACCAATGAGGTAATTCTGGCATACAAAGTGCTGGGGAAGAACATATAAGGGAGTATTACTATAAAGAAGAATGTTGCTGTGAGAGAGGGTCCCATTTCCCTAGCTTGAGCATCCTCAGAGTTAGAATTAAACTGCAAAGCTGCCTATGGCAGATGTTAGGCATGCTGCAAGGGGCTGGGAAGCTTTCCTAAGAAAGCATTTCATAGATTAATGCCATTCCTAGAAATATACCAACTGCCTCAAAGAATCTGAAACTCTTCTGGCTATAACTGAGCAGTGCCTATGAGAAACCAAACTTTTGGCAAACTCTTAGGCTCTATACTTTATAAACACAGCAAACAAATACAGCAAATCTTAAACACTAAGATTCATTTTGTAGCTGTTTCTTTAGCTGCCTATGTCTTTTGAGGTCCAAAAAATAAAGTTGTGGGGCACTGGGGTTTCTCACACAAGAGCTTATTACAAGTATACAAATTCAACACTAACTACTTGCTATTAAATTAAAGAGAGAGAGAATATTTACCCATTTTAAAAACAATCCACTTAAAAAGAAATTAGCAATGGCTTAGTCTTATACCCAAAACCATAAAGTATCTAAGTTCCCCCAAAGGGAATGAGGATGCCTTATCAAAGGGCTCATGACCCCAATACTATCTATAATTAACAGTACTAAATAAGGCTTTGGCAGATGGTGAACTGGATTAGGGAATTTAAAATATAAACAAAATCTGTCAAGAAGTAAACGGAATAATTTTTTAAACTGTAAACTTTACCTAAGGACTGTGATGTAAAATGAGGTTTAAGATTTTTTTTCAAGTCACTATAAAATTTCAATCCATTTTTTCTTTCCTTTTTTTCTGCTCATTCTCTTAAAAACATCAACCACAATAACCAATTTACTACAGTTCTCCCTTGCTTTTCTCTATTTCAAAACATTTATAGCTAGTTGCTATTTACATGAAAACTTGTTGGCTGAATTCCGCCAAGACACAAAAAAAGGATTGGACTGCCTCCCTCTTCCCTCAAGGCTACTATCTGCTCTAAACCTTCAAAGAAAATTTCTAAACCTTAGATCTGAGCCCAGACTGACGCAGTCTGCTCCCTTACCTTCCCATGTCTCCATTTCATGCTTCTCGGAGTCTGTTGAGAAGTTCTATTGCAGCCATGAAGAAACAGAGATTACAAGACAAGTCCAGCTTGATGATCACCCTTCCGACACTTGGCCAATTTCTCTCTCTTAGCCTGTACTACAACAGTCATCCTCACAGGTCAGTTTACAAGCCAGTCATGTGATTAGAAAGTTCAGGCGCTAAGGTCACAACGTGTATGGAGTTCGTTTATTTCCAAAGGTTATCTAAGTGGAACTGATAGACTTATTTTCTTTAGTTAACAATACTGCCTACCATGACTCTCTGAAAACTGTTATGGGAACATTTAATAGGAAATACTCCACCGGTCTTTTTTTAAAGCTGAGATCCTAAACTTAAAAGGCAGCATTTTAGAAGGACCTGGTTTTCATTTAATTTAAAAGAGTTCTAGTATGTAGGATTTTTTTCTCTCCTTTCTTTCAAGAGCTATTTTATATTATATTCTTTTATAATCTGGATTAGAAAGTTTACAGTTAAAACCTTTGGCACAAGGAAAAGAAAAAACAAAGACTCCGTGTTATGCATGTGTTGGTGGGGTAGGAGTGGGATCCCCTGCTTTTTGTCATTATAATAAACACTGACAAGGCAAATTCTTCTGAGAAAATTAAAATGTGAAGCTGAGTTATTTGCAGTGTTCGCTTTAACTCTGGCCCTTAATTTTCATGCTGTGGTTATACACACTAGTTTGAAATAATGTGGAGAAAGGGAACTAGGTCTGCAATATTCTTTTGGAAAGCAAAGGTTAGAATTTTCATCCCCCGCCCCCAGCCAAGAGCTTAAATCTTTAAAGTAAGCTTCTTGCTTCATTCCTTTAAAACTCCTAAGATCTTAAGCAATCATTATGCCATGCCTCCTTGATTTGTGAACCATACCAGTGCACGTCACCCTGGGTGTGTGAGTATGTTCAAACACCGCCACAGAGCTGCAGAGGCTGGCAAATCTGAGCCATATGCTAATGACACATGATGTCAAACATTCAGCTCTCCATTCAGATATCAGAACACAATATCAGGGCAAGTTCCACTGAGAAGGTGGGATGATCCAAAGAGAGACCAACTGCCAGGGATAAGTGTTTTTTAACTGTGCAAAGTGTTTCATCCTATGAAATCTCCTTTAATCTCTAGGCTAGCCTTGGGAATAATTTAAAGGTCAGGCACATCTTACAGCAGTAGTCCATAAAAAAGGAGTGGGAGTGGAATCTGTCACTGGCAGCCATATAACTGAATGGCAAATATTGCTACCACTGTTACTAGAGGGCTTTCCCAACCAAAAGAGAGAGCATTAAGGTCATCTTACAAAGTATGGCCTAAAGGGAAAGTGACCAATGATTTCCAGGAGGAGAAAAGGCTATAATTTGTCTGCCTAAAAATAAATTTTCTGCCACTGGCATCACACACCTCACTCCAACACAAACACATCAACAAGCGTTCCCATCCTATTCCCACCCAGACAAGAGATTAATAAAGTATAGTAAGCCTCTTTGCTTTACTGTACCAACCTTTGGAGGAAAATATAAAATGGGGAGCTATTGGTCAAGGTCCAAGTATCAAGACTGAGGCAGCACTCTTGATTTTAAAGGGTGGGTCTTAGTAATAATCCTTGATGTACCCATAAGCCTGAGAACAAATCTTTAACATAGTTTAAGACAGGTAAGTCTTTGTCTTTGGATATAGAGTCATATTTCTTCAGTATCCAAAGTCCCACAGTTTTTTGAGAGCCCTTTATAGGTTCTACTAGGAGGAAGGGGCAGAGCACATGAACATGCACCTCAGTGACCATGTGAATGCAAAAGACAAACTCTAAATCTAAACAGGGCTCCCAATAAGATTGTTAAAAACAACGGCAGAGAAGAAAAATCATTTAAAAAGATTAAAAGGATTCATGGAATTTATGAGTGGGAAGGGGAGAAAAGAAGGTAAGAAAGCAACATTTTCTACTTGCTAATACTAGTTTTGTAATGTAGAAAAAAGTTGATGAACAAACTTCTACATCCAACCAACACCTGTGACATTTGCATACTGAATATCTAATAGAATTCAAAAGTTGAGTCCAAATTATGAATGGCAGAACCTTAGTTATTAACCTTGCAAGAAACTGGTTCCACTTTCATTTTAAAGATGGGGAAACTGAGGCCCAAAGAAAGGAAAAAGCAAGAGTCATCAGACCAACTGAGAGAAGAAATCCAAATATCCTAGTCCCTCATCTCCTCCATTATGCCACATTATCTTGGACAGGAAACAACAAAGCCTCTTTTTAGATATTACTATTCAACATCATTTCCATGTTTGTTTATTCAAATGGCAACTTTCAAAGAAGACTGCAGATTCTGAAGCTGAAGGGGGTAATCAAGATGTATTATGTTTAGTCCTTCAAAGTAAAACAAATGATAGCGATTCTAGTGGCTACACAATCACTGGAATCATTTCAGCCTTATTTGCCTTTAAGAAGTTTCAATGATAGTCTGATGCAAAGTGAAAGCCATGTGACCACTGATTGGAGGGGGACTAGTTAGAAAATCTATCCATTTCAGAAAAACAGAATTATGCGGAAAATATTTAAAATTCCTTTTTAAACCTTGCAAACCACAAAACCCAAAAGCCCAAGGTCTCTTGTTCTCATCTGTCAGATCCTTGATGCATACATTCCTTATGGCAAGGACAGGAGTTTAATTCAACTAAACAGGAATAATGAAACACAGTCAAATGAAGTCCACATTACCTGAGACTAACAAGCAAAGCTCCTGAGTTCAGAAAAAGAACAGGAGCAACAAAGAACATACTTAGATATGATTTCCAGTTTTGCCATCTGTTTCTGGAGTTGGAAAGGGCAGTCCATAGTTCAGGAAAAGACAAACAAAAAATAACTCAGAGCTACAAACCAAAAATATTTTAGAAACTAGGGTTTTTCATCCAATTCTACAAACATTCACTGAGTGTCTCCTATGAGCTAGGCACTATGCTGACTGAAGTGACAGAAATGAATATTATGTGATCCTCACCTTAGAGGTGCTCACCATCTGCTGACCTCTCTCCAGCCTCATTTCCCCCCACTCCACATTAACCCACTTGTACTGCAAACAACTAAACAGATAAATGACAACATGATGTTATGAGTTAAGGAAACAGATGAAGGAAAATTCATTAGATTGGAGTGGCATGCCACAGAAAGGGAGCTGAACCTTGGTGTTCAACATGTAAACAGGTAGGAAAGGTATTTCAGGACGTGAAGGAATAAGGATCACAAAAGACTTTTTAATGCCTATGATATAAAGTCAGGAATTAAACCTGTATGCAGAAGAGTAACATGATTGGCAATGGAAAAAAAGACTCCAGGGTGTGATTTAAGAATACCCTTATAGGGACTTCCCTGGTGGTCCAGTGGTAAAGAATCTACCTTACAACACAGGGGACGCTGGGTTGATCAGGGAACTAAGATCCCACATGCCACAGGGCAACTAAGCCCGCACGCCACAACTACTGAGCTCGCGCGCCTCAACTAGAGAGCCCATGTGCAGCCAACTACAGAGCCCACGCACTCTGGACCCCACACGCCACAACTACAGAGCCCATACGCCCTGGAGCCTGTATGCCACAACTAGAGAGAAGCCCGCGCGCTGCAACGAAGAGCTTGTGCACCGCAACTAAGACCCGACACAGCCAAAAATAAATAATAAATAAATTAAAAAAACAAAAAGAATAGCCTTACATATAACAAGCAGATGCAAAGTATGTACCTTGCTTGGACTGTGATTTGAACAAATCAACTGTAAAAAGACATTTTTGAGACAATCAAGTAAATTTAAATATGAGTAGGGTATTTAAGACCTGGAAAGAGTGAACCCTCCTTTAAAACATCTCCATAATTCTCCAGTCAAGATCTTGTACGTGGATTTTTAAAGTATCAGATTATAGTATGAATAAATCAGCCCCTTTTGAATGAAGAGAAAAAGAAAAGAAACAGACATACAATGTATAAACACAGCCAACTATTCTGTCTCCTGAGAAGTCTGAACGAGTTGGGACTTATTCATCCCATATGGCACCCTTACCTGTCTATCTTCTTCACAATTAAGTCCAGAGATGAATGAAAATAAAATATTGCAGCTCTGAATATATCAACAGCTCAAAGTGCTGTTAAGCAACATGTGCAAATGAAGTAAAAAAGATCACCGCAGTAAAAAGGAAGACTTGGGGGCAGGGCAAATGGACAGAGAGCCTTCCTCCTTTGGTGACCCTAAAAAGGAAAACCACTTGAAACTCAGTAGTTTCTGGATAGACTCTGGCCTAGGCCCTGACTTCTCACTGTTGTTTCATTTGTCTACCCATCTATTTGCCTGACTGAGAGGGAAAAAAAAGATGACACAAGAAGAGGTTTCTGCCTACAAGTAACTCACTGCTGTATAACTGAGGACTCTGGACAAAGGTGTACAAGATAAAAACTCCCAATAACTGTGGCATGATCTGTGTCTAGTCAATGGCTCTCAGGCACCTATAGTATAAAGGTCCACAATCCCAATCCCCTTTACAATCCAGCCCCTGCTGATCTCTCCAGCTTCATTTATCACTATTCCCTATAAATACCCATCACTCCTGCCATACTGACTCACCTGTAGTGCAAATATGCTAAGCTATAACATCTACCTGGAATAACTCTTCCCACTACTTCCTTATAGCTTCCACTAGCACTTACTCATCTTTCTGGACTCAATTTAAATATCACCTCCACTGTGAGGTATTCTAAGACTCTATCCTCCCAGGCATCAAATCAGACAGAGTCAAACCACACCCTTCTCCCATGCTGCCTGGATCCCTAAAATACATCATGATAACACAAGCCACCTACTGTTTTTATTTTACAGTTCTGCCTTCCTTATTAGTCTGAATATAACCTCAAAGAGTCAAGCTTTGGTAATTTCAGAGCACAGCCTTGGGTTTAGCATATATCACAGAGCAGGCATTCATAATATGCTAAAGCAATTAGAAGGCTTTTGGTATATGTGTTGTGTAGGTGAGTGGGTGGTATGCATTTTTTAAAAAATTAAACTTAATGGTGGGACTTCCCTGGTGACACAGTGGTTAAGAATCCGCCTGCCAATGCAGGGGACAATGGTTTGAGCCCTGGTCCAGGAAGATCCCACATGCCGCAGAGCAATTAAGCCCGTGCGCTACAACTGCACTCTAGAGCCTGTGAGCCACAACTACTGAGCCCATGTGCCACAACTACTGAAGCCCCGCGCCTGGAGCCAGTTCTCCACAACAGAGAAGCCACCGCAATGAGAAGCCCACGCACCGCAACAAAGAGTAGCCCCCGCTCGCTGCAACTAGAGAAAGCCTGCGCGCAGCAATGAAGACCCAATGCAGCCCAAAATAAATAAATAAATAAATATATTAAAAATAATAATAAAAATAAATAATAAACTTAATGGTGCATTCATAGTCTACTTTCATTTTCACATTTTCTAACTCTTCCATCTTACTTCAGAGGAGGTTTTTTTTCCCCTAGACAAACTCCATTTCAGAGTCACTATGTGTCAGGCCCTTTGTTATATATATATATACTTTTCCTCATTTGTAAACCTACCTGACACTGAATCTTCCAATAATGAAGACCCAGCACTGGTAATAAAAGATTTCTGACCAATATGTCCTATTTACTGAGTTCCTGTATTAGTATGGAATCATACATTGCTGATGATCTTCTGATTAACATATATAATATATACATATATCTGCCACTAGACTCCAAGCTATATGAAGGCAGGGACTGTGCCCCCTATTCTTGTTCACCATTGTATCCCCAGTGCCTGACACAAAGCATGTGCTAAATGAATATTTGTTGACTAGAGGAAGAAAGGAAAGGAGTTGCTTCAGAGAGCAGGATCATGGGGGAGGGAAAGAAAATCCTTTAGGAATACAAATACTCACAAAAAGATTGCCCTAAGCCATTTCTGCAAAGCCAAAACCAGTTCACCCAGCCTCAATTCCAACTACAGTAAATCCTACCCATACACAGAGCTCTCCTCTAACTGAGGGACTGGGTGTAATAAATCGGAAAACCAACAGGACCGGTTGTAAACCGGCCTAGTGGCAAACCTACCTACAACCAATTCTGTCCTTCCTACTCTACTAGAGATTGAACCTGACTCACTGACGATAAGCACAAAGAAAAGAGAAAGCAATAGTGGCTTAATAATCTTACGTTGGGGTACAGCCTGGCTTCAGCTGGCAAAGGGACTGATTTTTATCAAACAAGATATAATATACATAATCATATGAGTGAACTACACATAGCAACTGAGCCCTATCCTAGGTCCTGGAGTCATGGATTGCTCCCCTGAGCTTCACATCTTGATATCCAACTGCCTCCTGGGCATCTCCACAAAGATGCATCTATCATAAGCACCTCAGACATGTCCAGACATGTCCACGCTTTAAAACCTGCTCCTCTTTCTCAGCTGTTTCAGTGAACAGCCTCAACCACCCAAGCCAAAAACCTGGGACTCTCCTTAACTCCTTTCTCCCCTTTAACCCACCTAAATTCAAAACCTATCATCATTCCTATCTTTCCTATCTCCTCAAAAGCTGCTGAATCAGCCACTCTCTAACCATAGATGAGACAATTAGAATATCCTTTTAAAAAATAATTACAATTAACTGAAACACAAATGTTTAAATCCATGAGTTAATAATGACTCTAAAAAATCTGTCACCATTGAAGGATGCTAGGGAACTAACACAGCATATTGGAAATTATTAAATACTAAAAAGGGAAAGAATCAAGTATTTGCCCTGCCTTTTCTAAATGAAATACAGAACAGGGTAATCAACAGCAGTGGAAAATTTTCTCTTTATAGAAACATTCCAGCCAATGAGTGAACAAGAAATACTGGAATTAGAATGTTACTATAATGGCTCCTAGATACTGATCATCAACAGCTACTAACATTAACAAAAAGAGACAACAAGATGGTATATATATTTTCTGATGGAAGAATTCAACATCCCCATGAAGAATTCTTGCCCAGAAAGTTGAATCTGAAGGTGATCATGCCTCCAGATCCAAATACTAAAATTAAAGAGCTACAGAGTTCAGAAAAACACATTCATCTACGTCAGAAGGATGTAATCGGCAAAATCTGGGCTGTGGTAAATTCAACAAGACAAATCACCCAATCTCTTAAATGAGAGGGAAAAAGAGATGGAGGAGAAATCTATAGATTAAAAAAAAAAATCTTCTAGAGATACATACTGGAATATTTATGGATGAAATGATACCTGAGATTTGCTTCAAATAACGTGGGGGGGGGTAAAGATATGGGTGGGATAGGATTAGCCACTGGATGATGATTATTGTTGAGGCTGTGTACGTGGGTTCATTGTACCACTTTACGTATTTCTATGTACGCATAAAATCTAATAATATAAAGCAAAACAAACAGATCTTCCTGAACCCATACATTTATTTTCGTCTCCAGTATCCTGTTCTTGGCCACCATTATCTCTCATCTGGCTTATTTCAAGAGCCTCCTTATAGGTCTCTCTTGTTAGCTCCTATTTTTTTCCACCTTTCTACCTTCCCCCCTCCCAAATCCATTCTCCACTCTGGCTGCTTTCTAAAACTCAAATAAAACCATATACTCCCATTTAAAATTTGTCAATTCTTTCAGAATAAAGCACCTTCCCAAGCTTACAAGAGCCTTCCTGATCAAGCCTCTTGTCAACCTCTCCATTTTCCCTTCTCATATTCCCAGTGCTGTCAACAAACCGTGCTATTTACAGTTTCCCAAATGTGCCTTTGCATGTACTGTTCCTTCTGCCTGGCTAGTTTCCATGAATTATTTAATTCTCAGCTAACTCAGACATTATATCTTCCAAGAAATCTCCAATTCTTACCTGCCCTAAGGGTTCCAATCCTATGAATTTCTACAGTTCCATCCCGTTGGATGCCTACCTGCCCATGGGTCTGTGAGTATTCCAAGAATAGGGACGTGATGTGATTCATCTTTGTATTCCTGGCACCTACCACAAAACCTAGCACAAAATGGGTACAGTAGTCCCTAGGTATCGACAGGGGATTGGTTCCAGGACCTCCATGGATACCAAAATCCACAGATGCTCAAGTCCCTCACATAAAATGGCACAGTATTTGCATATAACCTATGCACATCCTCTTGTATACTTCAAATCATCTGTAGATTACTTATAATACAAAATACAATGTAAGTGCTATGTAAATAGTTCCTGGTATACAGCAAATTCAAGTTTTGTTTTTTGGAACTTTCTGGAATTTAAAAAATTTTTGGATCCATGATTGGTTGAATCCACAGATGTGGAATCTGCAAATACAGAGGGCCCACTGTACTTGATTCATGTTTGATGAATCCATAATTCTAAAGAAACAGCTAACTAAAATAAGAGGCAGCCTGAAATTAGATGGTTTTACAGGTATATACTTGTCTCTAAACTCATCAAGTTTTATACATTAAATAGGTACAGTTTTTTTGTATGTCAATCATATCTCAATAAAGTGATTTTTTAAAAAGACCATTCTCCCTTCTTTAGTCCAGAATTAGAGACAAAGAATTAAGCATTCTGAGCAGTTCAACACTGAGCAATTCCTGTTCTATGCCAAGCTAGAGGTGACCGCATTGAGACAAATGAGTGAAGATTCTGTCCTTGAGGAACTCAAGCCAGTGGGAAAGAATGATATATATGTCTTAGAAGGGGGGCAAAATATAAGGTGTGCTCAGAAGAAATGTGCTTGTTTTAGCTGGGGTGGAAGCAGCTTATCACTGTGTTCTTGGTGCTTAGTATATATTTGATTATTTGATGAACTGAACTGAAAGTCTGGAAGGGCTTCCTGGAGAGAGTGATAGCTGAGTTGTGCAGCTGTATTGTTCAGCTAATCACAGAGACTTTTGCTTTTTGATAAGATTTCCAAATAAAGCTAAACAAGGAATTAAAACCAGATGTTAGGTAAAAAAGGAAGAATTTCCATTTGGTAAACTGAATCACTTCTTTCTCCTGCCCCCCTCTCAGAGTCCATCCAGATTCCAAGGAGTCAACCTTCATTTGGAGCAAAAGTAGTGAATTATGCAGAGCCTCCAATGACCTCACCCTGGACTCAGCTGTATGAGGACAAACCAGTACAGAAATCAGAGAAAGAACCACTTCTAAGCCTGAAGAGACACCAAAGACTTCCAAGAAATGCTTTCCTGGGATTTGCCAAGCATCTTCTCTTGGTAATGCTGCTTGGACCAAAACACTAGCATCTCTGCAGGACTTAAATGGCACTCCAGCCAAAGGGAATAGTATCAGGGCTGTGGGTAGAGGCAGTCATATATGAACATTATGCATTAGTAAACTCCTCTCTTCTGAGTTACCTTAACTGGGTTAGCAGATGGATCAGTTTCAAATTTCACATCAATGTAAGAATTTACGGGGCTTCCCTGGTGGCGCAGTGGTTGAGAGTCCGCCTGCCGATGCAGGGGATGCGGGTTCGCGCCCCGGTGTGGGAAGATCCCACATGCCGCGGAGCGGCTGGGCCCGTGAGCCATGGCTGCTGAGCCTGCGCGTCCGGAGCCTGTGCTCCGCAACGGGAGAGGCCACAACAGTGAGAGGCCCGCGTACCGCAAAAAAAAAAAAAAAAATTTGACTGCCAAGAAATCATATCCTTAGAAATTACCCAATTCCAATGATAACTCCTGTCCTATAGAGAAAGCGAGCTCCTCCATGTATCCTATCAGTGTTAATGCAAAGAAGTAGTTTAGGTGATTTTTTTTTTTAGCATCTTCCATCACACACTCATTATATAAGTTGGTACAACATTTTGAGAGATCACTTTCGGCATTATGTATCAAAACCAAGCCTATCCTTTAAAATGCACATATCATTTTTTAACCTAGTAATTCCACTTCTAGAAAAGTATCCTACAGATATACTTGTGCAGGAATGAGAAAGTATTCACTGTAGTACTGTATATAATAGCTAAATAAATAACAAATTTTGCAATCTAATAAAGCTGTAAGATATATGTAACTATTATAAAAATGAGGTAAATCTTTTATGTATTGGCATGTAAAGAAGTCCATAACATGCTGTGAATGAAAAGAGATTGGTTTGATCCCTTTTATGAAAACTTAAGTACATTTAAAAGTACATAAAAGTTGCAAATGGATCTTGCCTCTGGCCAAGATGGAGTAATGGCAACCAGATTTGGCCTCCTGACTAGAGAAGACTGGAACTGGACAAAGTATATAAAATAATGATTTTCATGTATTGATTTTAGGCAGCAAAGGACAGTGATTCCTGGAAACAAGGAAAGCCCTATGAATATCCCACCTAACTGCCCAGAGAGTTTCCAGGAGGGAGCACAGGGAGAGCTCAGGTAGAGCCGAACAAGTCTTCTCGAGCTGAGGATTTGGAGTTGGGAGTCCAGGAGGCTAGCGTGGCTGGAACTAACAGGGCAGAGGGCTGGAAAAGATAGCGCCACATGGAGAGAGCATGACTGAGGTGTGCAAAGGGTTCTCCTGAGTCTTCAGCTGAGGATGGATGACTGTACACGTACGAGGAAACTACCCAAGGCTAGGGAAAGAACCACCCAAAAGGAATAGGGGAAATTATTTTCAGGGCTCACAAGAGCCAGGAATAGCTCTCGTTCTCACCAGCCAGAGTGAAAAATGTTCAAGATTAGAGAATATATTTCCTGAAATCCTGATTAGTATTCATATATCCCTGACAACTGGCCTTCAGGTATTCTCCTAAAAGCACTGATTGTTTTCTCAAGTTACCTATTGCCATATTCAATTCATACAGGATAGACTCTAAGACAGGTTGTGATGGTTGGTTTGTGGGATGAGATATGGATTATAAAGTCAAGAGGAGCCAGGGCTTACCTGGTGGCGCAATGGTTAAGAATCCGCCTGCCAATGCCGGGGACACGGGTTCAAGCCCTGGTCTGGGAAGATCCCATGTGCCACGGAGCAACTAAGCCCATGAGCCACAACTACTGAGCCTGTGCTCTAGAGCCCACAAGCCACAAATACTGAGCCCGTGTGCCACAACTATTGAAGCCCACATGCCTAGAGCCCATGCTCTGCAACAAGAAAAGCCACCACCATGAGAAGCCCGCGCACCGCAAGGAAGAGTAGCCCCTGCAAGCCACAACTAGAGAAAGCCCGCGCACAGCAACGAAGACCCAATGCAGCCAAACATTAATTAATTAATTAAAAATAAAAAAAAGAAGAGGAGCCAAAGAGATAAATCCAACAGCTGGAGAGAGCAGATCCTAAAACTTTGCCTCAGTTCATCTTGACTTGGACAAAATCCACCACTATAAGCAGAATTCCCCTTTGCAAATTGGCACAAAAATGACTGTAAAGATAACAATATCATAATCCCTCTTAAATGAACTGGTCACCACAATGAAATTCTCCTTTTCTTCTTGGATATTTTTCAAGCCTCTACAACTCTGCCCAAAGCCAACCTTCCCATTCACCATGTCTTCTTTGCAAGAGACACCCAAATGCATTAAAGCAATCCTTTTGAGCATATTCCTGGAAAACAACTCTGTACAATCTTACTTGACCTTTTGGTACTAATGAAATAATTATTAATTTGAAGTCTGATATTGCCCTTTTAATGGTGTTTTCTCAGTCTTGGTGAAGTTCACCTTTCACACAAATAAGATATGTGAATTCCATTGAACATCTCTGTTCAGATCAAGTTATTACAAAGTTGGGAAACTTAGATCCTTTATCATATAACATTGAGAATTCTCAGATAAATGCAGTGTAAAACGAATTTGATAACTTTCCAGGCTAAGACACTGCAGTGCCATTATTTTAATGACCTACTAAAATGAGAAATTAAACAAAAAGAAAATGGGTAGGGTACTTTTTACAGTAAGTACTTCACTATAAGAGTCACAGTGGTATGAAAATCAACACTCAGGGACTTCCCTGGCGGTCCAGTGGTTAAGACTTCGCCTTCCAATGCAGGGGGTACAGGTTTGATCCTTGATCAGGGAGTTAAGATCCCACATGCCTCCCAGTCAAAAATTCAAAACAAAAAACAGAAGCAATATTGTAACAAATCAATAAAGACTTTTAAAAAAATGGCCCACATCAAAATAAAAAATCTTAAAAAAAATA
Source organism: Delphinapterus leucas (assembly GCF_059928025.1). Lineage (NCBI taxonomy): Eukaryota > Metazoa > Chordata > Mammalia > Artiodactyla > Monodontidae > Delphinapterus > Delphinapterus leucas. The sequence continues at coordinate 114,421,415 of NC_143134.1, forward strand.
AAGAAAGAAAATCAACACTCAGCAAAAGGAAAATGCATGATAGACCTCAGAGAGGCAGTTGGTGACAGGCATATAGTTGGGGTTCTGGAATGGGAGCCAGGTACAGAACTGGAGGTGAAATCCTGGTCTATTAAAGACTCACCCAGCTCCTTTAAAATTCTAAATGTATATATGGAGAATTCTACAAAGGCCTGACGCTGGAAACTGTAAAAGGTTATCAGGCAAGCAGCAACACAATATTTATTCCAACTTCATGAAAGCACTATTTCATTAACTTCTAGTTATCCCAACCTTCCAGCTCTCTCTGTCCTCCCACAAAGCACCTAAGAAACATTTGTGAGGCATATTGTTTTTGTTTATTTCAGGAGGATGCAAAAGTTTGCAAGCAGATGCTGAGCCACAAATCTTTTTTAAAGAGATGAACAACAGAAGAATGATTATACGTTAACAGTCAAATGTTCTTGGAATTTGGATAACTAAAAAGAGCCACAGCTAGAATAATTGGAGCCAGAAAAATCTCCATCACTTATTACTTATATAATCTTAATTTCTTCACCCATAAAATGGGGATAATTATACCTGTCCTAACTGAAAAGTGTCCTAGCTGAAAAGTGTTCTGAGGAACCAATTAGAACTGTGGAAGTGTGGAAGTATAGAAGTGTGGAAACATTTTATAAACAGAAGTGTCAAACAGTTATTATTTTTAGTAAAAATAACATGTACTTAAAAAAAAATTGTTAAGAAAAGGACAAATATAATTGGAGCAGAAGGGAGAAGAGAACAGCACCCTGGTCCCAAGTCTATAATCCCAAAGTAATCATTACCAAAAGGGCATATTGATTTCGTTTTTATGATCTTTCTGAATTAAAAATTCATTATTTTTCCTTTGGCAGTAAAATGTGTTGACAGCTCATGAAACAGAAATTTCATGAGCTATAAAAGAACTAATCACATACACAAAAAATGAACTGGAAAATCATTAGAATAAAAAATGAGAATAATGTATTTCTTTACTATTGCGGGGAGGGAAAGTCTACATAACATAAAACCCAGACATCATTAAGGAAAAGACGATTGTATTTGCGTTTACATAAATGTCTAACTTCTGAAAGGCAAAGACACCCAAACATACATACACACACACACACACACACACACACACAGTATTTATAAACATAAAAGAAATCCGACAAATACGGATTAAGTACTATTTCTTATCCATCAAATTGCCAAAAAGTTTAAAATGCTGAGAATATTTCAGTGCTGGAAAAGGCTTGAGAAAATGAGTGTGCTTATACAATGTTGATAGTTGATACACAGCTTAAATACAGCTTATAGTATCTATCAACATTTAAACTGTGCACACTTTTTGACCCAAAGATCCCTCTTTTACACCTCTATCTTACGGAAATACTTACGGTTTACAAAGATATACATATAAGGATGATCACTGGAATATGCTACGATTTTTAAAAGCTGGAAGAAACTCAAATATTCATCAATATAGGAAAAGCCAAGAAATGGGGAAATGATTAAGGAGATAAGAAACCAGACTTTTTAGACCTTACTCGGTCATTTTGCAAGACTCATTCTGGATTTTAGTCAGGCTGTCATTAGTGGGCTACTCCCCCTGTGCTAAACCGACAGCCAAAAATCAAGTGGTTGATCAAAACCTGCTCAACCAGACAGCTGCTTCCAGAGCCCAGGGGCCGTAGGCTCTAGTCCAGGCTTAGACTGAGAAAGGATAATAAACAATCTATCCTATCACATCAGGAATGATGTCTTCCTCAGAGTGGAGCAAAGGGCCTGACAGCGATTGCTTGAGAAACAGGGCTGATCCTGAACTTGCACGACCCTGAGAGTGAATGTTGTCTTAAATTTTGTACTATAGGTATCTCATTTGCCTCATTCTAGTCCTGCTGTTGAAAACTGAGCAATTTACTTGTTAAATGAAAAGGATCAAGATATATGAGTCAATACTTTTTATTCTCATCCAAATGTTATGTAATGAGGTGCTTAGTTTTAGAAAACAGAAGTTGTGGTTTGTCAAAAGGCTCCTTTCCCTCCTTATGGTTCTTTACAAAAAGAAAATCTCAGAAACATAACCTGTAGGTTGTCACCATCCTACTGGGCATCATTTGAGGTAGAGACCTATACCAAGGAGGCAAGTCAGTCTCTCATCAAATCATACAAAGTAATGTCCACACTCTATGTGGCCTCCTATATTATAAAAGAGACTACAGGTGAAAAGCCTGCCTAGGAAGTTCCTGTCACAACTGGGGTACCTGTTTTAGTCAGTTGCTACCTAAGGCACCACTTTATTGTCCTAGGAAATCAGGTCTGAGGGAGGACCACGCATCATAGAAATGTTTGTAGCAGGCCACTCAAATGTCAAGTATTTGTTTCAGGAGAAAATACAGATATACAGCAATACTAAAGAAACACTGGGCATACTGTTTTACTAGCAGTATTAATGAAATATCAAAGGAGATCATCCTAGATTTGACAACTAGTCTTGAGGATTCCAAATTAGCCATTATCCTACATAAGAAATATAATATTTCCCATGGCTGCAATTGCTATATTCTGCTTGCTTTTTTTGTTTTGTGATAAATATTTTCATTCTTCTATGTTGTCTTTACACAGCCAATTTTAGCTCCTGTAAGTACAATCCCGAGTGCTGGACACCTAGGTTTTCTTTTGCCACAACAGATATTACAATGAAAGTCTCTGTACTATTCTAGTGATTGATGAATTATTCTCACAGCAGAAAGTCTTAGGACCGTTTCATGAAACTGGAGACTAGAGAGCTTCATGACTCCGGCTCTATATAGCTTTGTCAGTTCCTCTAGTGATGAGATCCATCTAAACTGCTGTGGGTATCCTACAGTTCACCAGCAGAGGGCAGCATCCCCCAGACTAACAGGGCCTAGGGATGAAGACACCGGGCATGGAGAGTGGAGAGGAAAGGGATAGTCAGAAGACAAAGGCAAAATCTACAGGAAAATTCTAACCAGGGTTCCCAATATCTGAGAGATGTGGTAAGCTCTGGCTCCTGCAAGACAACTGGGGATCATCCACAACTAGCAACATCCAACACTCTTGTGTCCTTGATTCCTTTACTGGAACCAGGATGGAAAAGCTACCTCCCCCTAAACAGGTATATACAGCGCTATATACTGGCCACAGAGACCATGCCAACTTGGATTCTGCCAGCAACAGAAATGACTAGAGCCTTACCTCTGGAGAGACTACAAAAGGATAGCATTAGGCTGTTGGCCTCACTCTGGCAGTTTCCATTGAAGGAAAGAATGGAAATGGTAAGCACACGTATCTATCCCAGATGTCCAAGTTCTCATCTCCCTTCTTCTTGGCTTCACTTTAAAGTGAGTTGGGGGTAAAGACGCAGACCTACTAGAGGATAGACTTGAGGACACGGGGAGGGGGAAAGGTAAGCTGGGACAAAGTGAGAGAGTGACATGGACGTATATACACTACCAAATGTAAAACCGATAGCTAGTGGGAAGCAGCCTATGCACACAGGGAGATCAGCTCGGTGCTTTGTGACCACCTAGAGGGGTGGGATAGGGAGGGTGGGAGGGAGGGAGATGCAAGAGGGAAGAGATGGGGATATATGTATATGTATAGCTGATTCACTTTGTTATAAAGCAGAAACTAACACACCACTGTAAAGCAATTATACTCCAATAAAGATGTTAAAAAAAATAAAGTGAGTTGGGGAGCAAGACAAGGATAGTGTAGGCAGCAATGAGGTGAAAGGTAACCAGCAGGCCAGAGCAGTTAGGGAACAGGCCTAAGAAAATGGAAATGGCTGTGGCTGAAATGTCTTAGTGTTCATTTTAAATCATCAACCAAGTAAGTCAACCTAAATTAATCTGAATTACAGTTTGGGCTACTCCAATATTGCAGCTCTTGAGAGCCTAGATAAATGCCAAATCCTTACCTATCAAAAGGCTGGAAACTACTTAAACTACTATTCACCACTGCCCTTCACTGATATGTTAACTTCTCTCTAGAATGTTTATATGATTGATAACATATAACCACATTACAGAGATAATAATGCAACATTGATGAGGCTGGAAAAACAGGCTCTCATATGCTGATTACAAGGGTGAGGGAATTGGAGGGGGTTATTTACCACCTTCTATGGGGGGGGGTGGTATTTAACAGCACCAAAATTTCCACTTTCACTTGGAAATTTCACTTCTAGGACTTAAGGCCAAAAAAGTAACACAAGTAAGCAAAGTATTATACAAAGGTATTTGCTGCAGCCCTATTCATAATAGAGAAGGAAAAAAAACAGCAACCAAATGTCTACTAATAAAAGACGAATTAAACAAATTCTGGCGCTTCCCTGGTGGCGCAGTGGATAAGACTCTGCACTCCCAATGAAGGGGGCCCAGGTTTGATCCCTGGTCAGGGAACTAGATCCCACGTGCATGCTGCAACTAAGAGTTCACATGCCACAACTAAGGAGCCCACATGCCACAACTAAGGAGCTGGTGAGCCACAACTAAGGTGCCTGCCTGTGCAACTAAGACCTGGTAGAACCTAAATAAATAAATATTTTTTTAAAAAATCCTGGCATATGTATTCATGAAACCATAAAAATAATGATATAGATCTATAAATCCTACCATGGAATAATCTGTAAGACAAATTAAGTGAAATAAAACAAGCTACAGAATAAAATAAGTATATAATTTTTGTTTTAAAAAACTGCAGGGCTTCCCTGGTGGCGCAGTGGTTGAGAGTCCACCTGCCGATGCAGGGGACATGGGTTCGTGCCCCGGCCCGGGAAGATCCCACATGCCGCGGAGTGGCTGGGCCCGAGAGCCACGGCCGCTGGGCCTGTGTGTCCGGAGCCTGTGCTCCGCAATGGGAGAGGCCACAACAGTGAGAGGCCCGCGTACCACAAAAAAAAAAAAACAAAAAAAAAAAACTGCATATTTTGGAAAGTCTGGAAGAACATACACCAGAATGCCCAAATTCAAATTCTGGCTCTTCCACTTACTAGAAAAGCAATTTTACATTTAGTCCTTCAACTTCAGTGTTCTCATCCATAAAATAAGGAAAAACAGTATCAACTTAAAAGGATTACTTCATATATATGCTATACGAAATAACTGAATTGAACTGAATATGTAAGGCAACAATGCCTGGCATACAGTAAATGCTCAAAACACTAAGAAGATGATTATTATTATTATTACCATCGCCACCCCTGGAAAGTGTAATTAGGGAGATGACTCATTTACCAAGTTTCATACTTCCATATATAAAGAATTTTTCAGAACAAGCATGTATTACTTTTATAATTAAAAGATACATCTTTATACTCAAGAGAAATGAAAATATGTCCACACAAAGACTTGTATGTGAATGTTCACAGCAGCATTATTCATAATAATAAAAAATTGGAAATAACCTAAATGTCCATCAACTGGTGGACTAAACAAAACAACTATACAAAAATGACTAAACAAAATGTATGGTATATCCATATAATGGAATGCTATTCAGAAACAGAACTACTCATATATACTATGACATGAACAAACCTCCAAACCATCATGCTAAGTGAAAGAAACAAGACACAGAGAACACATATTGTATGATTCCATTTAGATAAAATGTCCAGAAAGGGCAAATCTATAGAGACAGATAGATTAGGGATTGCCTGGATCAGGAGTTAGGAATAGGACTAACAGTTAAGGGACACAAGGGATCTTACGGGGATGACGAAAATGTTCTAAAACTGATTTATGGTAATGGTTACACAACTTGGGTAAATTTACTAGATATCACTAAATTGCACAGAGTAAAATATGCCTCAATGAAGCTGTTGAAACAAAAAAAAAGTTGGAAAAAGATTTCCTTGAAAACCATGCATTATTCTATGCTCATATAATGCTTTGCCCCTTGGAAAAGGACTTTCACATGCATTATCCTATTTGACCCTCATAAGAATCATGTGAGGCAGAGTAAGGATCATGCCCTTCGAAGAGAAAAGGAAAATAATGTTCAGAGAAGTTAACATAACTAGCCCATAGCCACTGCAGCACGTAAAGCAACTGGAGCCCAGCTCCTAAACATAACTAACTCAATACAAGTGGCAGCAGAAATATGCCAAACCTGCAAGATCCAGGGATAGTCACCAAACAGTGATCACACTTTAGATGAATACTGAAGGACAGAGGCTTTAAAACTTTTTTAAACTTTTTGAATAAGTGTGCATTTAAGAAATTTTATGTAAAAGACGCTTTTCTTCCCCCTTATACACTCTGCTAAAAGTGAGATCATTACAGACCAATTCCCAGAAGCAACAAGATATTTCCTTTTCAGTAGCTCGTAAAATGCTCAGCACACAATTGGGATTCAATATATGATTCTAACATCTATGAAAAATAATTATATATTTTAAAAGGCTTTATTTGAACATTATTCTAAATGTATCCTGCATTTTGTTTTGTATAGAAAAACTGGAGAGAAATAACAAGAGACAAAATTCAAACCATAAGCCATATGGAAGATTCTCTCTCTTTTTTTTTTTTGCCAGATGGTTACTTTTTGGCAACCATTTTGCTAAAAAATATAAAAGGCCACCTGCATCTGCAGTCACCACAGGCTTTCCCAGCATCAGGCAAGGAACTAAGAAAACAAAAACAATGAAAACCTAGTACGATCAACCAATAATTTCCCCACAGCTTTCTCTTACTGACTAGGTGCAGAGAACTACCTAGTAGGAAAGAATTGGTTCTGTGTGAAAAATCCTGTGTCTGTCACACTAAATAGGGTTGATAATGTGGTTGATATTGCTCACTCCCATTGGAAAAATAAGCGCGGGCAGGCAAAATGTCAAGGTTTCTTAGCATTTTCTGTTGATCACAGCTAAAAAGATCAAGACTCCTTGAACTGTTAACTAAAACACCTTGCACTAAACCTTGACAACTGAGATTATTTTACCTAATCACGGTCTCTGAAAAGAAATGCCTAGAGATAACTGGTAAACTAGAAAAGATATAATATCAGCAAGTTATAAATCTTGGACCATTATAATATATTTGGGATTTACTTTTGTCTTTACACCTGACATTATATTCTTTAGGATTTGGGCACCTAACAGAAGGTAAAGACTATCAGGGAAAAAGCCACAAGCCACAAACAAACAGGGTTTTGGAATTCTGGGCAGACCAAGAAAAGCACTAGAAAACCTGACAAAAAAACCTGAGCTCAACTCTGGCTCCTGAGGCCTTCTCATAGAGACATAGATCCAGAACAAGCAAGGCACAATGTACAAGCGGGCTCAATTTTTACATGATTTTATGCATACACAAACAGACCTTAGAAAATAGTTCATAAATCCACGGTTGTTGGGGGTAGTACCTCAGAAGATTCACTGTGATATAACTGTAGAATCTTAACAAGGGGGCTATGAGCCCAACACCAGGCAGAGAGTACTTCTAAAGGTCCAGAAATACATTTCCTGTTGCAGTCTGCCAAATAAAAGGTCTGTCTCTACAGGTTGTGGCAGGATTTTCTTTGCCCCTCTTAGCAGTCAGCCCTCTGCAGAGATGTTGGCATGACAAGAAAAAGAATTGTCAAAATGAAGTGAACTGAAGTAAGTAAGTATACGATGGCAGGATATTAAGACTATCTTTGATTGGTCAGTTCTGAGTTGTTAGAGGATTTCAGAGTGGGGATGGGAACAGGGATGGGGCTGAGAGATGGATGGCAGCTCAGGCAAGCCAAGAGGAACGAATGAAAGGTGAGTCCCTTCACATGACCAAGAGCAATAATCTATACCTTGTGAGCCCAATTTTTTAGAATCATAACACTCTGTCTTAATTTCCCCTTCCTACTGCCTGAGTACTAAGTAAAGAAACCCTAGTTTAATTTTTTTAGCCCTACCTCAGCTATACTATGGGGTCTTGAGGGATAAACCATTTATCTCTGCTTAAACCAGAGATCTAAAGATGTCTAGCCCCCCACTGAGGCCTGTTTGGTAGACAACTTAAGCTCCCTGGCCCCACACACATACCCTCCCACTCCATATTTTTCTTCTACCCTTACTGGGTCCTGACTTTCTGCCTGGCACCAGTGCTACATGTTTTATGTGTATCATCTTACCAAAATCTCATAAGAAGTCTGGAAATACGCTTATTATCCTAATTTTAGAAATAAAAACACTGAGTCTTAGGTTAGATAAATTGCCCAAGGTCAAACAGCTCATAAAGAGCAAAGCTAAAATACAAACCCAGGAATGTCTGAGTACTAAAGGCACAAGCTCTTAACTACCCTGCCATAGCAGTGGCAGCAATTAGTAAAAGACCTCAAGGGTATGGTTACTTACAGGGGAGAGAGCTGAACTACTTGTGAAGATTTCCTTCCAGGCAAATATGGAAGTTCTATCTTTCTTGAGGGTTGTGGCAGTTTCCTCGTACATGGTGGCAGCAGTGGGATCATGGATACAGGTTATCTAGGCTAGCAAATCTGTCCTCAGACAGATGAGAGTATTACCTTCTGCCTTTTTCTAGGTTGATTTTCTAATACCAAGTTGCATATTGATAAGACTCCTTTTTTATCTCATTCTCTCTCCAAATAGGTAATACCCCAATTCATTTCATATTAGGTATCTTCTCTTCAAAATCCCTGTTGGCATCATGTCCCGGCCCAGCCTGGAGATGTGTAGGGACAAAATGCTGAGATGGGTTATCCTAGGACACACCAACTACCTACATAAGAACATGAGGTTGTTTCCCAAAAGCACTAAAATCAAGAAAGTAGATCCCCTGACACAATAGTTTCTCCAAACAACATGAAACAACTCTTTGAGATATCAAATATTGTTCAGTCAAACCTTGTGATTTGAGCCTTGCTATTGGTTGAGTCCCTGCAGTTTGTGCAGTGCCCGGGGTTTTGCTCCAAATCCGTCACATTGCATTAGTGCCCTTCCTCCTCACTGCCTACAGAAATAACAGTCTTGAACATGGCAGCACAATCCATTTGTCCTGCTCTAATTACTTTTTGACATTATTCTTTCTGCTGCCAACGTCCTCCCTCCCTCTTTCTTTCTTCCTTTCTGCCTTAGGGCATCATTAGAATCATTTGAAAAGATCTTTAGGTTCCACCAGTATATATTTTGTTAACTTTTTATCACAAAATGGTTCCAAGGAGGAGTATGATAGTTCCAAGAAGAAAAGCCACCAGATTCTCAAAACCATTTCCAGAATTTCCCAGCTAGCGCAGAGAGAATGGCCAAGAGGAAAATGTCCAGGTTTGAAGTACCTGGACAAATTGTAGCTCTGCCACTCATTAGCTGTGAGACCTTGGGCAAGTCTGATAATCTGTCTCAGTCCTAGTGCTCTATTCAGACAAGTGGAGTTATATCTGATAACCTAACAAGAGCTTCTGTGAAGGTCAACTGAGATAATGCATGTGAAAATACTCTGGAAAGGGCTGCAGTTGTATTATTATTAAGAGACACAAAAGCAATGACCAATATTGATAAGAATCTCTAAGTCTTGTGTTTTTCATTAAACTTAGTGTGATGGTTAGTTTTACATGTCAACATGCCTGGGCCATCAGATCAAACATTTGGTCAAATATTACTCTGGGTATTTCCATGAAGGTGTTATTGAATGAAATTAACATTTAAATTGGTGGACTCTGAATACAGCAGATTGCCCTCAATAATGTGCTTGGGCCTCATCCACATTATTGAAGGCCTGAAGAGAACAAAAAGACTGGCCCTCCCCTGAGCAAGATATAAATCTCCAGGAGACTGCCTTTGGACTTGAACTGGAACATCAGCTCTCCTGGGTCTCTAGCCTGTCAGCCTTCAGACTGGAACTGCAGCGCTGACTTTCCTGGGTCTCCAACCTGCTGGCCCACCCTGCAGATTCTGGACTTGTAAGCTTCCGTAATTATGTGAGCCAAATTCCCTACAATAAATCTTTAGTTATCTATCTACATATACATACAAACACACACACATACCCCATACTGGTTCTGTTTCTCTGGAGAATCCTGACTAATATATCTAGGACTTAGTTTTGTTTAGGATTCACAAGGACCATCCTATGCTCTAATAATAAGGGACAGAAACATCATGGATACAATAAATCCAGAGGTTTATCTCCAGAGCTCTTTTTGCTTCAGGATGACAGATCCTGATTTATAAATTACATATGTTCCAAAAGTCACTTTTAAGCCAGCTGCCTGGAACTTAAAAGGTTTTTTTTCCTCAATAATAAAATGGAGCTTAAAGACAAAGGATTGAGATGCTATCCTTATAAGAGTGATTAACACAGTGATTAATATATGTTTGTTAGGTAAGTGCAAGAATCAATGTTGTTCTATTTAGAAAATACTTTTGGAAGAAAAGAATACAACATTTATGGGCTTCCCTGGTGGCGCAGTGGTTGAGAATCTGCCTACCAATGCAGGGGACACGGGTTCGAGCCCTGGTCTGGGAAGATCCCACATGCCGCAGAGCAACTAGGCCCGTGAGCCACAATTACTGAGCCTGCACATCTGGAGCCTGTGCTCCGCAACAAGAGAGGCCGCGATAGTGAGAGGCCCGTGCACCGTGATGAAGAGTGGCCCGCACTTGCCACAACTAGAGAAAGCCCTCGCACAGAAACGAAGACCCAACACAGCCATAAATAAATAAAATTAAAAAAAAAAAAAAGAATACATTTATTAAACCCTTCTCATGTGTTAAGTAAGCACTGTACTGGGTGTTTCACATATATTGTTTTATTCAACCTTAATACCTGTAGTACAAAGACAATGTTCCCCATTTCCGCAAATGACAAACTGAGCTCTGAAAGATGAGACAATTTTGGCATAGGTCCAACACAACTAGAATGTGGTAAAGTTGGGATCAGAATGACTCCATCGACCCATCTCAGACTGTAGGAAAGACATACTGAATAGTCTCTACCCTTATACATTAAAAAAAGAAAAAAAAGTAGGGGTGATGAACTATGACAGACCTGTTTCCCTTCCTCCACTCATTCCTAGATGTGGGATGGCAAAAAAAGCACAAAAGGTAGAAAATAAGAAGCACTGGGTAAAGCAGGCTTTGGAAATCTACAGGCTGAGGGGTTTTCAGCAATGTCAATGTGAGCACTATCATTATAGCAAAAGATTGGATGTCTTGGCAAAGATTGCAATGTCTTGGCAAACAAGAGTGAGGGTTTTGGTTTTTATTTTTTTAAAGAAAGCAACAGAAAATGCAGTGGTCCCAATGAACTGTAAATGTAGATGGGGGAAAGATGGTTTGTGAGGTGGGGGGAATCTGTTTGGTCTTTGTTGTTAATCTTAACAAGCCAGCACATCCTCTTTGTGCTGACAGCCTCAGGTCCAAGTGATAAGTCAAGCCAAAGCCAAGCCAAAGAGGTCTGTCTCCTGCAGCACTTCCCTTTTCACATCTCAGATGGCCTTCCAGGATCCATCCTTAATTCACATTCTTTCTGCCCCAAATGCACACACTTAACAGGGAAAACTAATTTCACATTTTGTATTGTTGTACACAGCCTGCCAACCAAGGATAGGAACTGGCAGAATGATAAGCAATGAAACAAGAATTGTTTGCTATTAAGCCAAACAAGGTTCATTTCAACTACATTAAAATAGGCCAAGTAGACCAACTGCATGAGAAGATATTTTCCTGCAACAAAGTGTGACAGCAGGTTATTTAAGCATAATTACTGTTGGAATTACATCACTGATAAAATGTTGCAACTCCAGTAGTTTCAAAACATACTCCTTCATCTTGATTGTAAAAAAAATCCACTTATAACCATGACTTCAGAATAACTCTGTAAGAAGGTATCATTACCCCATTTTATCAGTGAAGAAATTGAGGCTCAGAATGGTAGTCAAATGCTTAAGTGGTCAGAGCTAGGATCTGACTCTAAGTTTTGAGTGTTTTTTCCTTTCTCAAGTCAATTTCCCAAAGCTATCAAGGTCCTGTTTTATTAGGCCTCTCACTTTCTTGAGGTGTCTTGCTTCTAAGGACAATGTCAGATAAACACTACTGTAGTTGTAGTGTCTTAGACATTCCAATCTAAAGAACAACAAAGTCATGCCAGCCAAGTTCTAAATCATTTAGCGTGGCTTTTCTAGATAATGTAGTCATTGGCACAGGTAAGATTAACCTCCAATGATACTGATTTTTTTTTCCTCCAAAATTTTGGGCAACTTGATCTCGTTAATCATTTGTGAAATTGTAAACATTTTGTGAACTAAAAGCAAGAACCTTTTCCAGATGAACATTTGAGATGCTAAAGTAGTATGCCACGTTTTCTAAATTTTTTCATTCGTGTAATCAAAAGTGACATAACCTGCAAAATAATAGTTCTAAATCAAAATGAATATTTATAAACACATAGCTATATGTGAATTCTATTTTATGGTTTTTTAGTCTATTTTAGGTACAAATACCTACATAAAATCCCCAATTATATTCTGAATTATTATACCTTTCAGAACTTAGCCATTCCAGTTCTACCAATCAGCTTCTTCTTAAAACTAGTACAGGCTGCACACTAAAGGGGAAAGCACACGGATTCTGAGATCAGACAGATCTGGGTTCCAATTCTTGCTCTACTATTTCATACTTTTGACAAGTTACTCAATTGCTTGGAGTCTCACAGCTTTCTCGTACAAAACAGGGACACCATCCCTTAACCTTTAATGGGTTTTGTAACATATAAAATAAATGAACTACTATATCAGGCAAGCTCAGCTCCTGGGATACAGATGGCGTTCAATGAATGCCAATAGGTGCTTAATGAATGCTGTTATAAATTATTTTTAAAACCCTATAATGAATATGTCTATTGTTCCTCCTATGACCCAGAGAAAGGGAAATGAAGATTAGTGGTATGACATAAAGTAAAAACTTATTTTCACTTCTAGTATTTCTAGCATTTCAGCATTTATTTCCCCCGAATTTGTTAGAATACAGTTGTAACTGGAAGTGGAATTTAAGATGAAATATTTGGATAAAGGGGTCTACATTAGTTGATTAAATTCAAAAATTTAAATATAGTGTGTACTAAATAGTCTCCAAATTGCTACAAAGCAAAACCATTTTCTACACAGCTTGCATTTCTGCAGCAGAGCTTTGAAAGAAAAGAAACCACTGTGTAATCCCACAGATTATGTCTAAAAATAGGATGATAGGCCAGCTGTCAGATGCATACGTTGTAGGGAAAATGGGGCCAAGAATCTCTCCCCAAAAATCACTGCAACTCTTCTGGCATTTGCTCCCATAAGGATGAAAAATTGAAATCTATTCAATTCTAGCAGCTACTACTTTCTTTTCGGACTAGGACAAAGGTTTGGAATTCTGAAGATTTATGAGGCCTTTTGTGAAATCTCTCCAAATTTGCAAAGTGCTGCTCATAACAGGCTTATAACAGAAGTGTTATGATCTGGAATTACTGCCTCAACACAAGCTCATTTAAAAAAACTTTTGCTTTTTTGTGAACGCTTCCTGCCAGAGTTATTTAACCTTAAAAAAAAAAAAAAGATGCAATGATTGGGACTGGGTTAACTTGCTGGATAGCCTTAGGTACAGTAAGCCCTTTGTGGGCCTCAGTTTTCTCATCTGCTTAATGAGAAAGTTGTGGGAACGTCTGTGCAAGGTTATCTTTCAGCTATGATGCTCTAGGGATTTTCTGAGCCTCCAAATTTCCAGACAGGATGAACAGAAGAGAAAACAAATACCCTTTTGGAGCTAACCTGTGTTAAGGTGCTTCAGTCCAAGAGCTCAGCAACCCTAAAAAGGTGAACAGAAGAGATTTCAATATCTTTTCTGCTGACTGTTAAAGAAGCATAGGGCCAGGACTTCCCTGGTGGTTAAAACTCCGCACTCCCAAGGCAGGGGGCCTGGGTTCAATCCCTGGTCAGGGAACTAGATCCCGCGTGCCGCAACCAAGACCTGGAGCAGCTAGCTAGCTAAGTATTAAATAAGTAAATAAATAAATATTTAAAGAAGAAAGAAAGAAAGAAGCATAGGGACAATTATTGTGGGTAAGGGTGGGAAGTGTCCTGGTGAGAAGAAAGAGAAGTGTTATCTAACTGAAAAAAGTGGGCACACGTCAAGGAAATACATACAGCCTGTGTACTATGTAGTCCACAAATACATTCATCCTACTATTATACAACTGACACTTTTCTAGGTGCTAGGGACAGAATGTGAGCTAGATACGCATTCCTGTCAAGAGTCTCACCAGCTTCTCAAGGCAGTCACAGATCGTACCCAGGTCAATTTCAAACCCTGACCCTCAACAGTCAAATGGAAAGACTATAAAAAGGTTCAGCCTCACATCTGGTACACTTAATACGTTCTGGCTATACCTGGAGAATAACTTACCTTACACCAATGCCTTTAAAAGTTGGCAGTTTCAAAGAAAAATAATTGCATATTGAGTTTGAGAGAGGAGCTTTTAGGTGAGATACTGAGGATCAAAATACTATGTCAGGGGGCTTCCCTGGTGGCGCAGTGGTTGAGAGTCCGCCTGCTGATGCAGGGGACACGGGTTTGTGCCCCAGTCCAGGAGGATCCCACATGCCACGGAGCGGCTGGGCGGGACATGCAAGAGGGAGGAGGTATGGGGATATATGTATATGTATAGCTGATTCAGCTTGTTATAATACAGCAGAAATTAACACACCACTATAAGCAATTATACTCCAATAAAGATGTTAAAAAAAATACTATGTCAGCCATTTATAGCACTCATTTCTTGTTTTTGTTTTTTGTGTTTTTCAGGGAATAGTGATATCATTATTCAAAAACCAAGAGCAGAAAACGCAAGAGAAAGAAGACCTAGTGTCAGAGGTGTCTACTCTGCACTGTAGCTCAGAACCTAAAGGATTTCCTTGTAAAGCAAGGGTCCCCAACCCCCGGGCCGCCAAGGACTGCTACAGGCCTGCAGCATGTTAGGAACCGGGCCGCACAGCAGGAGGTGAGCGGCGGAGAGCGAGCGAAGCTTCATCTGCCGCTGCCCATCGCTCGCATCGCCGCCTGAACCATCCCCATCCCCACCTCCCCCAACCCGCCCCCAGGTCTGTGGAAAAACTGTCTTCCACAAAACCAGTCCCTTGTGCCAAAAAGGCTGGGGACTGCTGTTGTAAAGGACAGAGGTTTGGCTACTACCTAACAATGTCACCATGAAGAAACTAAATCTGATATGACATGCTTCTCCCACAAGATTATAGGCTTATTTGTTCCTAAACCTCAGACACACTATATATTGTTGAGACAATCCAAGGACTCGAGGAGTTCATGAGGATTCAATCATTCATTCAACAAATGTTTATTGGGTGCTTACAATCCTCGTGATGGGGATCAGAGCAAACAAGACTGGCATGGTCACTGCCCTTACAGACTAGTAGAAGGGACAAACATTAAGCAGTTATATAAAGAAATATTTAATTATAATTGTGATAAGTGTAATAACTGTCGTAAGTACAGAAAGTATGGGTAACAATTACAGGACCAAACTTGGCCTAGGAGAAGTGGAATAACATTCAAGCAGTGGAATATGAGGAGAGTGGGCAGAAAGCAAACTATCCAGAGAAAAAAACACATGATTTCTTTATAAAAAATGGTCTAGCCTTTTCTGCTCCCAAAGTCTCAGACATGTCTCTCCTCAGTGCTCTTAGCACCCTGTACTTGTCGGCACTACTGAGCTGATTTTACTGCAATGTGACAACCAGTTTTATGAATCTGTCTCCCTTACTAAACTGCAAACTCCTCCAGAATAGGGACCTTATCCAACCTATTTCTGTGCCTCTAATACCTAGCATTGGGCTAGATACTCAGTATGCCCTCAGAAAATGGTAATTATTATTACTGTGATTACTGCCCTTCAGTGACCACTAGATCATTACACAAACCATACAGCTTTGTTCTGTTAATTGAGACCTTTGTCCCACTTCGTAGAGAGACCCAAATAAGTGAGTCCCAGGAATATATCACCTACCACTGATCCCAACACATGCCACTGCTCTCAGCTCCTTTGCAGTGGTGATTTTTGCTTGTTTACATGGATGATTCAGAGCTATCTTTTCCACTGTTCTGTGGTGACTTCCAATTCAAGACTATCAGCCAAGAACAGAAATGCCTTAAAAGGTAGTGATATGAAGATCACAAGTTAGGAAAGGGAGAGGGGGGTGAAGAGAATTAGGACACAGCTGTAGTGTTCGTAGGCTAAAACACAGACTCAATGTGTCACAGAAAATTAAATCAGAGGCTGAATATTATTCCCGGTCTCCTGAATAAATGTAAGCAAGGGCCCTGGTACTCTGTCACTGGCTATACTGTAGCCATGCTAGGTCCTCAATGACATCCAGTTCTACACCCTAGAATCATTCTGAACTGGGGAGGCAAGGTCATTGCTCCTCCAGGCTAAATTCTACAAAGCTCCATTTGCCCCAGACAGAAAAAAGAGGATGTCAACTGCTAAATCCATTTTGATAGCTAGAGGAGGATTAAAGAAACTGCACACATGGTGATGTCCGAATCTGAGCAATGAGATTAACCTCCATGTGGACTGCCTATATCTCATAGAGGTTTAAAACAAACAGATCTGCCATCACATTTTCCACATCTAGAATTCAAACTGAAAGGGAAGCCCCAAGTGAGATATAGTAATGCACTCTGCTGCCCCAGATTCTAGAGAGACACTAAGACAGGGTCACCGTCCTCTAGAAAGTGTGGAGGAGAAAGACCAGGAAATTATCTACAGTGCCCAAGAAAAGCACAAACAAGGTGCTAAGTGGGAACTCACAGGCAGGAGTGATAAATCTATGTGGAGTGGGGATAGATCTGATGGAAACTTCACAGTCAGAAGTGGCATTAGAGCTCAATTTTGAAGGAGTAGACTACCAACAAGCAGAGAAGGAGGAGGAAGTGGCAAGTGCATTCTAGGCAAAAGCAACAGCAAGTACAACGACATGGCAGCATAAAAGCAGAGGTTATTTTGAAAATATGAATACTTTTGTGTAGCGTGGGTTTAAGACACATGACAGTGAGTGGCAGGAAAAGAGACTGAGGGACACTGAGGAAAGCCAGATTTAGAAAGGTCTTATATACTAGGCTAAACAGTTGGACTTCTTCCTGCAGGTGGGAATAACATACATTTAATATTATTACAGTTTATTTATTTTGTTAAATACCTGCTATGAAAAAGGCAAGGTGTTTTACATACTTTAGTGCATTTGATGTTCAAAACGCCTCATTGTACACACAAGCAAAAAGACTCAAGAGAGGTCAGGTAACCCAAATCAGGTCTGTTTGACTTCAAAGACTACACAAAATCTCCCAAAAAAGGATTCCTGGTATAGGAACTCCTAGACTTCTGATTCCAAACAATCTAGGGCTCTTTCCAACATACTATGTACGTTATAATGTAAGTTTCAGAATGCTCTCACTTGGGCCTACAGCAAACTGGTGGTATAAAAATGTTCAAGGGGGCTTCCCTGGTGGTGCAGTGGTTGAGAGTCCACCTGCCGATGCAGGGGACACGGGTTTGTGCCCCAGTCCAGGAGGATCCCATATGCCGCGGAGCAGCTGGGCCTGTGAGCCATGGCTGCTGGGCCTGCGCGTCTGGAGCCTGTGCTCCGCAACAGGAGAGGCCACAATGGTGAGAGGCCCGCGTACCGCAAAAAAAAAAAAAAAAAAAAAAAAGAAAGAAAATATGTTCAAGGAACCCTTGAAATCACTGGCATCAGACCACGTAGGTTCATCTACTCATTCTTAGCAGTCTCTAAAACACAGGAATACTAAGAAATCTAAGATCAATTTTTCTAATGGTCCTTGTCTGAAGGTTTTCTCTCTCCTGACATTACTGCAGTATTTTACATCAACAGCTATTTCAGAAGACAAGGTAGCCAGGTTCCCCAAAGCAGAAATAGGAACAGAATGAGACTGTGGCTTAGATACCACCAAATCTGACACCTGGCCGTGAAAATTCAACAGTGAGGACACACGACTTTGTTGAAACATGTCTAGGCTCTGAAGCGCATTAGTTGGTTGAATTTTGATTATGTTATTTAACCTTTCTGAGCCTCAAGTTCCTTATATTAAAAATGTAGTAATAAACACTACCTTTCAGGATAGCTATGAAAGCTAAATAGTATAAATAAGGTGAAGAAGGAAGGACTCAAAGCCTAGAGCATGGTAGGCACCCAAACCTACCTTTCCTACACACACATACATACTTAGCTAGCATTCTGTCTGCCTACTTCATATGATTTTTGTGAGGCTCAAATAGGGTGATGTCTGTGAAAGTCCTTAATCAAGTATCAGTAAAAAATAACTGTCATTATAACTAAGCTCAAAACTCTGCTCAGGGCACAGTGATGACTACTTTTTATAATCCTTGTCTTCAAGGGGCTAACCCTCAGATAAGTGCGCTACAAGTATACAAATGAGTGGAATATAGGTAAGAAGTAGTAGAATTAGTAAGTGCTAGAAGGGTGGTAATAATAGCTAACATAATTGAGCACTTAGCATGGGCCAGATCTAGTCTAGGTGCTTTACCTATATTATCTCATGTAATCCTGAAATAAGCCCTATGGAGCACATGCTATTATATGCATAGATATGGAAACTAAAGCACATGATGGCTAGGTAATTTGATTAAGTTTACACAACTAGTAAGTGGTGATACCAGGATTGAAATGCATGAATTCTGACTCTACAGCTCATACTATTAGAGATGCAGAGGCATGAATTAAAGAAGTGGAGAAATAATATGGTAACAAATAATGGGGTCTATTAATGAACTCATTGAGCACTCATATTGTGCCAGGCCTGGGCTAAGCACTTCACATGTGAGCTCTTACTTAATTCCAAAAACCCTCTGTGAGCTAGACACCATCCCAATTTTACAGATGAGGCAACAGATTTAATGATGTTGGGTTACTTGCTCAAGGTCTCACAGCTAGTTAGCAGAAAAAAACAGATCTCAAACTTAGCCCTGTCAGTGTGTAAAAAGCACATGCTCTTAACCTCTTTGCTCTTTGGATCAGTGGCAGGCAGTAGTGTTCAGGTTGGGCCCTGATGGCCAAAAAGAATTTGAATAGCTGATAATGAGTTGTATGGGAGTCCAAAGGGCACAGCATGAACAAAGGATTACACAGAGGAAGTCTGGGGGCTTTACAATAAAAATACAATCATTTTATTTTGTAATCCCTAAATCATAAGACAGGCTGGATATTCTTTTCTGCCATTAAAAACAACCTTTTAGGGCTTCCCTGGTGGCACAGTGGTTGAGAGTCCGCCTGCCAATGCAGGGGACATGGGTTCGTGTCCCAGTCCAGGAAGGTCCCACATGCCGCGGAGCAGCTGGGCCCGTGAGCCATGGCCGCTGAGCCTGTGCATCCAGAGCCTGTGCTCTGCAACAGGAGAGGCCACAACAGTGAGAGGCCCGCGTACCGCCAAAAAAAAAAAAAAAAAAAAAAAACTTTTAAATTAAAACAGCAGTATATATGTTATAGAATATTGGGAAATATATAAAGAAGCAAAAATAAGAAAATAAAGCATGTCTTAGAAAAGATGTCTTTGAAAAGAAGAGAGTTATGGAAAATTAGTTGGAAAGGTACTTCAGGGACTGACTGCAGCAGCTTTGGCCTTAAATGCTGGACTGGGGAACCAAAACTACATTCCAAATGCATTGGAAGATTGTGAGCAGAGAGGGAGTATAATTAGAGACTTAAGCCATGTTTAAGACAGACTTAAACGGAGAGACAAGAGGCAAGAAGATCAGGAAGGAGCCCATTATAGTAGACCAGGTAAAAGCTAAGGGTCTGAGTTATGAGCAGGCTATGTATCATGACCACTGTAAGCTCAGACTGAGTCAGACCTAAGTTTGAACTTGGCTCCATTACTTGCTAGCTATGTGATGCTGATTAAGTTAACTTAAACCTTGTGAGCCTCAGTTTCATCATCTATAAAGTAGGGATAATAAAACCCATGTAAAGAGTTGTTGTGAGGACTAAGTAAGCTATGAAACAATTAATGTGATTCAGGTTTCTCAACTTGACACTATTGACATTTTGGGCCAAATAATTCTTTTTTTATGGAGGAGCTATCCCTGTGCATTAATAGGATATTTAGCAGCATCCTTGGTCTCTACCTACCCGTCCCCTCCCCACCCGCCCTGGCCCCCAGGTTGTGACAACCAAAAGTGCTCGATCTTCCTTTTCCGGTTAGTGGCCTGAGGTGACCTCTAAAAATGGTTCACTATTCACTTGACCCAGAAAATGCCACAAAATCATGCAAGTCGAGAGGTTCAAATCTTCCTGTTCACTTTAAGAACACTCGTGAAACAGCCCAGGCCATTAAGGGTACGCATATCCGAAAAGCCACCAAGTATCTGAAGGATGTCACTTTAAAGAAGCAGTGTGTGCCATTCCGTCGTTACAGTGGTGGAGTTGGTAGGTGTGCCCAGGCCAAACAGTGGGGCTGGATGCAGGGTCGGTGGCCCAAAAAGAGTGCTGAATTTTTACTGCACATGCTCAAAAATGCAGAGAGTAATGCTGAACTTAAGGGCTTAGATGTAGATTCTCTGGTCATTGAGCATATCCAGGTGAACAAAGCCCCCAAGATGCGGCACAGGACTTATAGAGCTCATGGTCGGATCAACCCATACATGAGCTCTCCGTGCCACATTGAGGTGATCCTTACTGAAAAAGAACAGATTGTTCCTAAACCAGAAGAGGAGGTTGCCCAGAAGAAAAAGATATCCCAGAAGAAATTGAAGAAACAAAAACTTATGGCCCGGGAATAAATGCTGCAAAAAATAAATGCAAATAAAAGTAAAAAAAAAAAAGCGCTCGACATGGCCAAATAAACTCCGGTTGATAACTACCTGGCATAATTTCTGGCATATAAAGTATCAATAAATACAAGCTTTAAAAAGTTGCAGGGAATGAAGGGAGGGGAAGGTGGTTACTCAGTGATGAAAACAGAAATGTAAAAGTAAAACAAAGACAGGTAAGATGAATTGCCTGGCTGACTGGATATGGAGATCATGAAAGAAGAAGGTACAGGAGGTTGCCACAGCTTTAACTCTGTGTGATTCATCCAACCAAAACAAATAAGGAAAAAACGAGAGTGTGAAGGCTTAAGGGGCCGAGAGACATGCAAATAAAGATATTTGAAAGGATTAAGAATTCTGGTCTTTAGCTAGGGAGAAGGGTCAGTGTAGGTCTATGAATCAAATATAAAAATCACTCTTTATGTTTCCTGAGCTTTTAATGTTTTCAGTTATAGTTCCAAAGTGAGTACTAGTCACAAGCCTTAATTGTAGAGCTCTCAGGAGAAATAAACTTAAAAGACATGTTTGACAATGAATATGTATTGTCATTAAAATCAGAAAAAAAGGTATTCTCTTTTCAGAAGGAAATATAATCAGAAAAAATATATAAAGCAAATAAGACATTAAAAAAAAACACTACAAATTTGTACAAA
The DNA here is from genome assembly GCF_059928025.1 of Delphinapterus leucas. NCBI lineage: Eukaryota > Metazoa > Chordata > Mammalia > Artiodactyla > Monodontidae > Delphinapterus > Delphinapterus leucas. Next base: position 114,442,941 of record NC_143134.1, read on the forward strand.
GTGACAGACTTTGTTAGTGTTCCATCCTTTCACCAGAAAACTGAAAAACTGGTACGTACTGATCTTCCGAAGATTAAACCAACTTCAGAGCTTCTAGTATGTGCCATATATTTTAGAGATATTGGTGAAAGAAAAAAAGTTGAATCCAAACCTATGCATGTTCAAATTCCAGTAGTTTGATACCTTTCGGAAAAGTCAGATCTATCTGGCTCTATAGCCTCCCGGTCCCCAGGAGACCCCCATGGCAACTCTTGCAGCCTTTGCCAAGCCACCTGAGCAAACAAGTCTGTATCCCTGCTTGTCACCTGCTACGTAGTCTATTCCACGGCCCTTTCAAGCACTAGTCAAAGCAGAAAAGCACTGAAACTGATCTGACACATCTACATACAGTGACCGTACTTTGATTTTTTCCAAGATTATTATGTTCTGTGGTCTCCATGAACCAATGTTCTATAAATTCCAATATTCAGGAATTCAAACTAAATCTCCATATAAAAAGCCCATGTGATATCATGACACATTTGTCGAAATCCATAAAGTATAAAATATGAAGAGTGAACCCTAATGTAAACTATGAATTTTGGGTGATAATATTGTACAATATCAATGTAGGTTCACTGATTATAACAAATGTACCATTCTGGTATGGGATGTTGATGGGAGGAGATTGTACAATATGTTTGGAAGTGGGTATATGGAAACTCTGTACTTTCTGCTCAATATTGCTGTGAACTTAAAACCTTTCTAAAAAATAGTCTATTTAAAAGGGGAAAAAAATTTCATGTGAGATCTGTTGTTCTGATTTTGGATTCAGAAAACGTGATCCTTGTAGATGTGCAGGAGCAGATGTCAGAGAGAGGACTTATGCTAAGGGACAGAGACAAGGTCTGAGAAGCAAGCTCTGAACTCCTGGGATTGTCATGAAGAAAATAAAATTTTCCAGTCAAAAAATGCAGAAATCGGGCTTCCCTGGTGGCGCGGTGGTTGGGAGTCCGCCTGCCGATGCAGGGGACACAGGTTCGTGCCCCAGTCTGGGAGGATCCCATGTGCCGCGGAGCGGCTGGGCCCGTGAGCCATGGCCGCTGAGCCTGCGCGTCCGGAGACTGTGCTCCGCAACGGGGGAGGCCACAGCAGTGAGAGGCCCGCGTGCCGCAAAAAAAAAAAAAAAAAAAAAAATGCAGAAATCCAAATGGTGAGCTTTCTCATTGCAGCTGGATAAAGACTCCCATTTTTGTCATGGGGTAAATTTATATGTGCCAAATTTACAAAGAGGGGTGTAGAAAGTGAGTAAATGCCTCGGCAGGAAGCTCTCTAAACTAAATGACAATTTTTGGATAAGGTTAAAAGTAGGAAGAAATGACATCCCTATCTCAAATTCTTTAAAAAATCAATACCACTTCCAGTTTCCAGTCTGGCCATGTATGGAGCTTAGAAGTTGCCACTCTGTCCTAACAACAAGAAAAAGCTGAACAAAGTGGAAAATCAACAACTCTTCATAGATGTGGCAGAGAAGTGAGGTCAGATGGCAAAACACTGTCCCCAAAATTGGAGAGACAGATACAGTTAACAGAGAATCACAACCTACTAAAGCTGAAACTCTTGAGCAGAAAATTCCACAGGAACCAGTGCCAGAGTAAGAACACCTAAGCTGTAGTTGATGAATTGTTGGAAGCTAAGTGCGGCTAACTCTGAGAGTTAAAACTCCAGAGGGAGGACTTCCCTGGTGGTCCAGTGGTTAAGACTCCATGCTTCCAATGCAGGGGGCACGGGTTCAATCCCTGGTTGGGGAAGTTCCGCATGCTGCATGGCACGGCCAAAAACAAAAAACTCCAGAGGGACCCAGTCACAGGAGGGCTCCACACTTTTGTGAGTTTTACCTCCAAAACCTCTACCAGGACCTCACAGTGAGTATCAGAGAAAAATTCCTTCTTGCTTCCAGAAGAGAGAGGGGAAAAAGACCCCTGAAATATACCAGAGCATTCTGTTCTTAACAAGGCCTGCATTCAGGAAAAAATTATTTTATTAGAGCCTAACTTGCTGGAGTTTTATCAGAGCCTAACCAACCTAGGAGACGGGAAATACCCAACTCTAGCTTCCTCTAACATCCTACATGAAGAAAAAGGAATAACCCAACTCCAGCCCACCCAGCCATCCTGTCCCACCTAAGGGGGAAAAGAACCCTGAGAAGCACTAGTAAAGTTCGCTGTTCTGCAGCACTGGCTCACCAAAACACTGAGACCAAATCAAAGGACTATAGAATGCTTCCCCTTCCCCACATGTTACCACTACATTACTAAAGGCCTGTTTATAGCAGTTCCTTTTACCTAGTACACCACATTCAATTTTCAACAAAAAAACCCCACAAGGCATACTGAAAGGCAAAACAAGCATCAGAAATCAGAGTCAGACACTGCAGAAATGTTGGAATTATCAGACCAGGAACTTTAAAGAATATGATTAATATGCTAAGGGTTTTAATGGAAAACAGACAACATGAAAGATGGATAATTTAAGCAGGGAGGTGGAAATTCTAAGAAAGAATCAAAATAAAATGCTAGAAAATAAAAAATACTGTAATAGAAATGAAGAAGGCTTTGATAGGCTCAATAGTAGACTGGGCATGGCTAAAGAAAGATCTCTGACCTTGAAGATATGACAGTAGAAACTCCCAAAACTGAAAAGCAAAGAGAAAAAAGACTGAAACAAACAAAAGAACAGAATCTCCAAGGACTGTGGGACAACAAAAGGTGTTATGTATGTGTAATGGGAATACTAGAAGGAAAAGAAAGAAACAGAAGCAATATTTGAAGTAATAATGACTGAGAATTTCCCCCAAATTAATGTCAGATACCAAACTACAGATCCAAGAAGCTCAGAGAACACCAAGCAAGATCAATGTCAAAAAAACCCCACTACACCTAGACATCATATTCAAACTTCAGAAAATCAAAGGTTAAAAGAAAAAAATCAAATCTTGGACTTCCCTGGTGGTCCAGTGGGTAAGACTCCAGGGAGCCCGGGTTCGATCCCTGGTCAGAGAACTAGATCCTGCATACATGCTGCAACTAAGAGTTCGCATACTGCAACTAGGAGTCCACATGCCACAACTAGGAGTCCGCACGTCACAACTAAGAAGTCCACATGCTGCAACTAAGAGCCTGCATGCCACAGTGAAGATCCCACATGCCGCAACTAAGACCCAGAGCAGCCAAAATAAAATAAAATAAAATATAATATAAAAATTTAAAAAGGGTGACATAACTTAAAAGAAAAAAATTTTGAAAGAAGCTGGAGGGAACAAACATCCTACCTATAGAGGAGCAAAGGTAATAATTACATCCAAGTTAACCTCAAAATGATGCAAGCAAGAAGGGAATAGAGTAAAATGTTTAGGGTGATGAGAGAAATAAACCCACCAACCTAGAATTCTTTATCCTGTGAAATTATCCTTCAAAAGTGAAAGAGAAATAAAGAATTTCTCACACAAACAAAATTGGAGAGAATTCATTGCCAGTACACCTGCCTAGCAAGAAATGTTAAAAGTAGTTCTTCAGAGGGAAGGAAAATGTTAATAAAGTCAGAAACTCAGATCTACATAATAAGAAGGAAGAGCACTGGAGAATAAGGTAAAATTAAAACTTATTTTTCTTATTCTTAGTTCTAACAAGTAACAGTTTAAAATAATAATAGCGGGCTTCCCTGGTGGCGCAGTGGTTGAGAGTCTGCCTGCCAATGCAGGGGACACAGGTTCATTTCCCGGTCCGGGAAGATCCCACATGCCGCGGAGCAGCTAGGCCCGTGAGCCATGGCCGCTGAGCCTGCGCATCCGGAGCCTGTGCTCCGCAACGGGAGAGGCCACAACAGTGAGAGGCCCGCGTACCGCAAAAAAAATAGTAATAGCATGTATTCTACTGTATATACTTACGTGTAAGTGAAATGAATGACAACATGATATAAGGGATGGGAGGTAGGAAATAGGAATATTTTGTTATTATAAGGTATGCATACTACTTGTGAAATAGTATAGTGTTATTTGAAAGCTGACTTAGATTAGTTGTAAACGTATATTGCAAACTCTAGGGCACCACTAAAAAAAAGTTAAAAAAGAAGTACAATTGACATACTCAGAAAACAGAATCATATAAAATGCTCACTTAAAACTGCAAGAGGCAGAAAAAAATGTGGAAGACAAAATTAAGGACAAATAATAAGGGCAATAAATAGAAAATACTAACAAATATGGTAGATATTAATCCAACTATATCAATTATCACCTTAAACATCTTAAATACACTAATTGAAAGACAGAGATTGTCAGAGTGGATCCAAAAACAAGACCCAACTACATGTTGTCTACTGGAAACACACATATAGATTAAAAGTAAAGGGATGGAGAAAGATATATCATGGTAACATCAATCAAAAGAAAGCAGGTGTGTCATCAAAAAACAAGTGTTTTGATGTTTGATGTGTTTTAAGGACACCCCTGCCCTGCTTTCTTTTGATTGGTGTTACCATGATATATCTTTCTCCACCCTTTTACTTTTAGTCAAAAAGACAATAAGTAAGTCTTGGTGAAGATGTGGAGAAAAGGTAAATCTTGTGCACTGTTGGTGGGACTGTAAACTGGTGCAGCCACTATAGAAAACAGTATAGAAGTTCCTCAAAAAGTTAAACATAGAACTGCCATAAGATCCAACAATTTCACTTCTGGGTATTTACCCAAAGAAAACAAAAACACTAATTTGAATATACAGACATACATAACAATCTTCATTGCAGCATTATTTACAATAGGAAGATACGGAAGCAACTTAAGTGTCCGTCAATAGACAAGTGGGTAAAAAGATGTGGTTATGAAAAAAAAAAAAAAGATGTGGTTATGTATATAAAATGAAATATTATTTGGTCACTAAAAAAATGAAATCCTGCCATTTGTGACAACATGGATGAATCTAAAGGATGTTATACTAAGTAAAATAAGTCAGACAGAGACAAATACTGCACAATCTCACATTTGGAATCTAAAAAACAAAACAAAATGAAACAGACTCACAGACACAAAGAACAAATAGGTGGTTGCCAAAAGAGGGGGGTGGTGGAGTGGATGATATTGGTGGAGTGGATGATACTGGTGAAGGGGATTCAGAGGTACAAACCTCCAGTTACATAATATAAGTCATGGGGTTGTAATATATACATTAAGGAGTACGGTCAATAATATTGAAAGTTGTACAGGAAGAGATGGTTACTAGACTTACCATGAGGATCATTTCACGATGTATACAAATGTCAAATCATTATGTAGAACACCTGAAACTAACATAATATTGTATGTAACCTATATTTTTTAAAAAGTAAATGAATTGACAGATGGGTAGAGGGACAGATGGATGGATAGATATGGATTAAAGCAGAGTGAAACAATGGGAGAATATAGGAGGTGGGCATATGAGTATTCACTCTACAGTCTTTAACTTCTCTGGTGTTTGAAATTTTTGTAATAATATTTGGGGAAAAGTTTTTTAAATACTTCAAAAAAGTTATAATTTTTGGAACTGACTGATGAGTACATCGGGGCTCTTTATACCATTCTCTTTACATCTGCATATATTTGGATATTTCCACAATAAAATTTAAAAACTTTAAAAACAAGTTAACAGGCTAAAAAAAAAACTAAGAATGGGTATATTAATTTCAGACAAAGCAAATTTCAGAGTGAGGTAAGTTATCAGGGATAACAAAGGGCACTACATAATGATAAAGGCATCAGTACTCCAAAGATGACATAACAACCCTTAATGTGTATGCACCTAACAACACAGCATCAAAATATGAGGTAAACTCATTATTTAAATTTACAATTCTTTGACCCAAAATGTGGTTGAATACTTATTCATAGTTTCATTTTTAAATATTTATTTATGTCTGTGTGTCCAATTTTTATTGTGACATATATCAAAAGTATGTGTATGTATAATTTAAATCATCATAATAATATAGTAAACACTAATTTTTTAGCTTATGAAAAAATATGAGGTAAAAACTGATATTGATAGAACTGCAAAAAGAAATAGATTTGAATCTATTATTATAGTTGGACACTTTAACACCCATCTATCAGAAATGGACAGATCCAACAGCCATAAAATCAGTAAGAACACAGCTGAACTAAACTGAACTACAAATCAACTGAATATAGTTGATATTTACAGACTACTTTATCCAACAACAGCAATATTACACATTCTTCTCAAGCTCATGTGGAACATCCACCAAGACAGACCACATTCTGGATCATAAAACACACCTTAACAAACTTAAAAGAACACAAATCATACAGTGAATGTCTGCTCTCAGATCACAATGGAATTAAACTAGAAATCAATAACAGCAAGATAGCTGGAAAATTACTTAAAATATTTGGAGATTAAACAATACAATTCTAAACACATGGGTCAAAGAAGAAATCTGAAGAGAAATTTTTTAAATATTTTGAAATATTTTAAAAATGAAAATACAACTTATCAAATGAAATACAACTTATCAAAATTTGTAGGATGCATCAATACAAGTGCTTAAAGAAAAATTAATAGCACTGAATGTTTTAGAGTTGAATTTGAATTCAATATTAGAGTTGAAAATTGAATATTAGAAAAGATCTAAAATCAATAATCTAAGCTTCCACCTTAGGAAACTAGAATATGAAGAGCAAATTAAACCCAAAGCAAGCAGAAGAAAAGAAATAATAAGAACTAGAGAAAAAAAAAATCAATGAAATCGAAAATAAGAAATCAATAGAGAAAATCAACAAAACCAAAAGCTGGTTCTTTGAAAAGATAAATAAAATCAATAAGCCTCTAGCCAGGCTAAGAAAACAAGGGAGAAGACACAAATTACCAAAATCAGAAATGAAAGAGGTGACATCAGTACAGATCACACAGACATTAGAATAAAGAAATACTATGAACAACTTTATGCCCGCAAATTTGATAACCTAGATGAAATGGACCAATTCCCGGAAAGACATAATCTCCCAAAACTCACACAAGAAGAAATAATCTAAATAGGCTTATTATTAAATTAAATCAATAATTAATTATCTTCCCAAACAGAAAGCACCAGGCCCATATGGGTTCACTGGTGAATTCTACAGAACACGTAAGAACAAAATTATACCAATTTTCTATAATCTCTTCCAGAATACAGAAGCAGAAGGGATATTTCTTAACTTATTATGTGAGGCCAGCATTCCAAGACCTTGTAAGAAAATTACAAACCAATTTCTCTCATTAATACGGATTTAAAAATCCTCAACAAAATACTAGCAAATGGAATCCAACAATGTAAACAGAAATATACATCATAACCAAATGGGATTTATTCCAGGTATGCAAGGCTGGTTTGTCATTTGAAAATTATTAATATAATCCATCGAATCAACATGCTAAAGAAAAAAAACACTTGATCATATCAATAGATGCAGAAAAAAGCATTTGACAAAATCCAACACCCATTCCCAATAAAAACTCTCAGGAAACTAGGAATAGAAGGGAACTTCCTTAATGTGATAAAGAACATCTGCAAAAAACCTACAGCTAACACCAAACTTAATGATAAGAAACTCAAAGCTTTCCTGCTAAGATCAGGAACAATGCAAGGATGCCCCTCTCACTACTGCTTTTCAACATCACACTGGAAGTCCCAGCTATTGTGATAAGACAGCAAAAACGAAATAAAAGGTATACAGATTAGGAAGGAAGAAATGAAACTGTCTTTGTTCACAGATGACAAGATCGTCTATGTAGAAAATCCTAAAGAATCAACAAAAAACTCCTGGAACTAATAAGCAGTGATAATAAGGTTTCAGGATACAAGGTTAATAAACAAAAGTCAGTCACTTTCCTATATACCAGTAATGAACAAATGGAATTTGAAATTAAAAATACATTACCATTTACAATAGCACAACCCTCCCAAAATGAAACACTTAGGTATAAAACTAACAAAATATGTACAAGATCTATATGAGGAAAACTACAAAATCCTGATGAAAAAAATGTCAAAAAAGTACTAGAGAGATATTACATATTCATAGATAGGAAGAGTCAATATCACCAGATACCAGTTCCTCCCACCTTGATTTACAGATGCAATGCAATCTCAATCAAAATCCCAGCAACTTATTTTGTAGATATCAACAAACTGATTCTAAAGTTTATATGCAGAGGCAAAAGACCCAGAATGGCCAATACAATATTGAAATAGAAGAACAAAGCTGAAGAACTGACACTATCTGATTTCAAGAATTATTATGAAGTCACAGTAATCAAGACAGTGTGGTATTGGGGAAAAAACAAATAGATTAATGGAACAGAATAGAGAGCCTAGAAATGGACCCACATAAATACAACCAAACGATCCTTGACAAAGGAGTAAAGGCAATAAAATGTAGCAAAGTTAGCCTTCAAGAAATGGTGCTGGAACAACTGTATATCTACATAAAAAAAAAAAAAAAAATCAATCTACACACAGACCTTACACCCTTAACAAAAATTAACTCAAAATGGATCACAGGCCTAAACGAAAAACACAAAACTATGAGACTCCTAGAAGATAACACAGGAGAAAACCTAGATGACCTTGTGCATGGCAATGAATTGTTGGGTACAACACCAAAAGCATGACCCATGAAAGAAATAATTATAAGCTAGACTTCATTAAAATGAAAAATTTCTGGTCTGCTAAAGACAATGTCATTAGAATGAGATGACCAGACTACGAGAAAATATTGGTAAAAGACACATCTGAGGGCTTCCCTGGTGGCGCAGTGGTTGAGAGTCCGCCTGCCGATGCAGGGGACACGGGTTCGTGCCCCGGTCTGGGAAGATCCCACATGCCGCGGAGCGGCTGGGCCCATGAGCCATGGCCGCTGAGCCTGTGCGTCTGGAGCGTGTGCTCCGCAACAGGAGAGGCCACAACAGTGAGAGGCCCACGTACCGCAAAAAAAAAAAAAAAAAAGACACATCTGATAAAGGACTGCTATCCAAAATTATAAAAGAAACTCTTAAAACTCCACAATAAGAAAAAACCCTCAACAATAAGAAAATGAACAACCAAATTAAAATATAGGTGAGAAACCTTACTAGACACCTCACCAAAGAAGATACAGAGATGGCAAGCAAGCATAAGATGTTCAACATCATCTATCATTAGGGGAGTGCAAGTTAATATGACAAGATATCGCTACACACCTGTTAGAATGACTCCCACACCAAAAAAAGAGAGAGAGAGACAATATCATATGCTGGGGAGGATGGTGTAGAGCAACCGGAATTCTCATTCCTTGCTGGTAGAAATGCTACCTTGGAAGACAGTTTGGCAGTTGCATACAAACTAAACATACTCATACCATATGATCCAGTAACCACCCTTGGTATTTACCCAAATGAACTGAAAACTTATGTCCACACAAAAACTTACATACAGATGTTTATATATAGCAGCTCATAACTGCCAAAACTTGGAAGTGGCTAAGATGCCCTTTGGTAGGTGAGTGGATAAACTGTGGTACATCCAGACAAAGGAACTGTTATTCAGTGCTAAAAAGAAATGAGCTATCAAGCTATGAAAAGACAGGGAGGAAACTTAAATGCATATTAGTAAGTGAAAGAAGCCAATCTAAAAAGGCCACATACTATATGAATCCAACTGTATAACATCTGGAAAAGGCAAAACTATGGAGACAGCAAAAAGATTAGTAGTTGCCAGTAGTTAGGAAGGAGGGAGAGAGAGGTGAATAGGCAGAGCACAGAGAATTTTTAGGGCAGTGAAACTATTCTGTAACATACTGCAATGGTAATACACATCATTATCTATTTGTCAAAATCCACAGAACGTACAATACCAAGAGTGAAATCTAAACTATGAGGACTTCCCTGGTGGTCCAGTGGGTAAGACTCCGCACTCCCAATGCAGAGGGCCTGGGTTAGATCCCTGGTCGGGGAACTAGATCCCACATGCATGCTGCAACTAAGAGTCCACATGCTACAACTAAGAAGTCCACATGCCGCAACCAAGAGTCTGAAGGCTGCAACGGAGATCCTGTGCGCTGCAACAGAGATCCCGCGCGCCGCAACAAAGACCCCCCGGTGCTACATACATTCATGAATGTATGCATGCATGCATGAATAAATAAATAAATATATTTTTTAAAAGAGCAGTGGCTGAAACCAGCAATGGTCATTTTATAAATAAATAAATAAATAAATAAATAAAATAGAAACTATGGATTTTGGGTGACAATGATGTGTCAGTGTAGGTTTATCAACTGTAACAAATGCATCACTCTGGTAATGGATGTTGATAGTTGGTTGGGGGTCATGCACGTTGGGAACAGGGAGTATATTGGAACTCTCTGTAGTTTCCACTCAATTTGGGGGTGAACCTAAAGCTGCTCCAAAAATAAAGTTTATTAGTTAAATAAAATACATATGAAAGAAAAAATACTAATTTTCTAACTTTTCAAGTATTAATAGCTATTGCCTTTAGAAGCCTGGAGAAAAAACGGCGGTACAATTTTTACAAAGAACAAAACCATATATTCACAATTTTTGAAGTTAAAAAAGGCTCCCTTAAAACTGCTTAAGTGAATTAATCCCTGCCATGTTTTGTCAGTGGGCACTTATGACTCTAATGGGAATGGTGACCATGTAAACTTCTAGAAAGTGTGTAATTTCAGTGGCAGGTATCTCCTGAACATGGCCTCTCCATATATTTAAAAGGTTAATAGGGACTCCCCTGGTGGTCCAGTGGCTAAGACTGCGTTCCCAATGCAGGGGGCCTGGGTTCAATCCCTAGTCAGGGAACTAGATCCCACGTGCCACAACTAAGACCCAGCACAGCCAAATAAATAAATAACTATTTAAAAAATAATAATAAAGGTTAATAAACCTGCTTGGAGAGGCCTAGTAGTAATTACAAATGGTAAGTCAGGCCAAAACACTGGCCACCAATGGCCTGCATCTGAACCATATCCCTTGGGAGTGCTGGTACCTGCCTAGGTTCAGCCCTCTGTGACCTGGAATTCAGCTCTGGCTTCTTCCTGTGATACAGCCTGACCCCACGTGGGCTCAGCCCATAGCCAAGTACCTTTTTGCCCTATCACCTTCTGCCCAGTAACCATGTGGCTCTGGATCAGTGGATATTCCAAATCTCAACAGCCCTAAGTCCCTCAATGTTACAATCAGCTCCTGAAGATTTTGATGCCCTGAATTTTTAAATGATGTTGAAGTCACCACAACACAACTCTGAACTGAATTTCTTTTTAAAGTTAAAATGCTCAAGAATGATTTGATACTTTAAAGGGAAAAAAGGGGTATAAACACCACCACCATTCTCTGAACACTGGCAATGCCCTTGAGAGGCACTGGAAGTGCGTTAGTGAAGATAGCAAATAGGTAATACAAAGAGACAGCTTTGGAGCCACACCAAAACAAAAACAAAATCCATACACACCAAAAACAAAACAAAACAAAACCCCACAAAAAACCTGAGTTAGATTACTGGCTCTGTCTTAGGAATCTTGAAGAAGCTAGTACTTAACCTCTCTGTACCTCAATTTTCCTCATTTGTATAAAGGAGGAAATGACAATGCCAACTTAGTAAGGATGTTATTAAGAATTCAAAGTAACAGTTCTGCATAACAGTTTTGCAAAGTCCCATCTTTACCCTTGATGTGATCCATGAGAAGACAAAATGGGGGAGAAAAAGTAGGCCTTATCATATATCTAAAGAAATTATCCAAAATCCCTGCTTTAATTATATTATATTATAAATTATATATAATATATATAATTATATATTATAAATTATATAATCAAATGACTAACATTGGACCAGTCTCTTCACAAAAAAATGAGCATTTTCTTGGCAGCCACAGGAGTAATGTTTTATGACCCATGCCTTCGACCCAATCCTACCCACGTGATTTAACCCTTTTCCCTAGCAGACACTGGGGCACCTGACTAGTTTTGCCTACCCAAGAAACAAGGAGGTCCAGAAGCTTTGGAGAGCCAACCCAGTTCAAGCTCAAAAGAGAAAAAAACCTATGTCCAAGTCATGGCAGAAGAAAAAAAGGAAAAACAAAAACAAAACCCAGCAGGTTAATAAAGGAAGCTAGCAGAAGATTAAACTCCTGTTTTTCACTGAAAAGCAACTGCATAAAGACTAAAAACATAAATCTGTACTGATTAAAAAAGTGTTGGAGGTGGGACTTCCCCTGTGGTGCAGTGGCTGAGAATCCGCCTGCCAATGCAGGAGACATGGGTTTGATCCCTGCGCCGGCAGGATCCCACATGCCACGGAGCAACTAAGCCCGTGTGCCACTGCTACTAAGCCTGCGCTCCAGAGCCCTTGAGCCACAACTACTGACCCCACGTGCTGCAACTAGCCTGAGTGCTGCAATTACTGAAGCCCGCACACCTAGAGCCCGTGCTCTGCAACAAGAGAAGCCACTGCAACAAGAAGCCTGTGCACTGCCACGAAGAGGAGCCCCCACTCACCGCAACTAGAGAAAGCCCACGAACAGCAATGAAGACCCAACGCAGCCAAAAAAAAAAAACAAAAACAAGTGTCGGAGGTATCCTAGACAAACCCCACACTACACAGGAATAAGAAAGCAGCTCTATTTCCACAGTGTTGGGTTTTCAAAGGCTTCCATCCTATGACATAACCCTTTATTCTTAAAGCCTAGGAATGTCCCCTTCTACACAGTCTCATTAACTTAGAGCTCCAATTCGGCTCTGAGGTGAAGGTACAATTTTTAAAGGTAGGTATAGTGTAGCTTCTATCCCAACCTCAGCCACTACCTGACTTTGTGATTGTTTAAGAATCATTTCTTTTCTCTGAGCCTCAATGTTTCTTTTCTGTAAAATAAGGATAATACACAAAATAGTTTTTTGGGGCACTGTAACTGTTCTGTGTCCTGATTGTTCTGTATCCTAATTTTAAGAAATAAAAATAATAAATGAAAACAATAGGGATAATAACTTTCCCCTCACAGAACTGTCATGAGAATTAAACTAAAACCTATGTCAAAAGGGCCTAGAGGGCTTCCCTGGTGGCACAGTGGTTAAGAGGCTGCCTGCCAGTGCAGGGTACAGGGGTTCGAGCCCTGGTCCAGGAAGATCCCACATGTCACGGAGCAACTAAGCCCATGCACCACAACTACTGAGCCTGCGCTCTAGAGCCCGAGCACCACAACTACTGAAGCCCATGTGCCACAACTACTGAAGCCCACATGCCTAGAGCCCATGCTCCGCAACAAGAGAAGCCACCGCAATAAGAGGCCCGCGCACTGCAACAACAGTGGCCCCTGCTGCTGTAACTGAAGAAAAGCCTGCATGCAGCAACGAAGACTCAACACAGCCAAAAAATAAATTAAATTAAATTAGATTACAAGGTGGGGGGGGGGGGTAGAGCAGCAGTCCCCAAGCTTTTTGGCACCAGGGACCAGTTTCCTGGAAGACAATTTTTCCACGGACCGGGGTGGGGGTGTGGGTGCAGAAATGGTTCAGGCAGTAATGCGACCAATGGGGAGTGATGGGCAGCGGCAGATGAAGCTTTGCTTGCTTGCCCGCCACTCACCTCCTGCTGTGCGGCCTGGTTCCTAACAGGCCGTGGACCGAGGCTTAGGGACCCCTGGCCTAGAGTACAGTGCATGGCTAGCTCATAGTAAACAACAGGCATTAATTCCCTACCCTTTCCCTTTGATACAGCCTTATCCTCCAGCAGGAGAGGACATGATTTCTCCTTTCAGCAAAATTAACTCAACCAGTACCGTAACCAGGTCAGAAAACGGCAGGGCTGGACTCAGATGCTAGATATATTTCCTGTCTTGTATCTGAGCACTGACTCCAAGTTACACTGCAACAGCTCGCTTTTGAGAGGCCACATTCTCACTCTCATAAGCTAGGTATCACACAGCTATTATTTTAAGAAGCCAAGATTAGCTCAGGGGTAGGCTGAGTAACGAGATACAAGTGCTTTGGGAAACTGCTGGTTCGCAGTACAACTAATGAGTAATATCAACTGCATGCTGTCCAAGATATGGAAGACAATGCCAAGTGGCCAACAGCTCTTTGAAAAAGGCAGAGGACATAATCAGGGGAAGAATATTTCTGTCCCATCCTACAGCCTCTGCTTTGAAAATTTACATTTTATATAATCATTATTAAAGGTCAGTTTTGGTGTTTTCATTTTTGTTCAGTTTCACTGAAGGTTATAATCACTAGAAAAGCTATACAATGTGGTAACAAGGAAGGGCTTTGGAATCATTAGCAATGGTTTAAGTCCCAGCTCTGCTACTTCCTTGCTATGTGACAAATGACAAGTCATAACCTCTCCGAGCCTCAGATTTCTTCCCTATAATGTTTTTTCAAAGTTCAGATTGTCCCTTCAGTGGGTTTTAAAATCAATTTAGTGGCTTGTAAATAATATTTTTTAAGTAAAAAAAAAAAAAAAAAAAAAAGTAGATGACTACATGTAATAAGGACAAGTACTATACCATCAAAGTATGGTTTCAGATATAGATATTGATACATAGATATATATACAAGTACGTGTATAATGGATTACAATATAAAATATCTTTCTTACAGAGGATAATGGTCAAAACCATTTGAACACAACTGACCTATAAAATGAAACTATCAGGTGTGTAATGTTATGTTCGGTATTTTTCACAGTATTTGAAAAAATCAAATAATATGGGATAAATGTTAGCAATTAACCCTACTAGAGTCAGAATACCTGAATACAACCTTACTTAAGAATACTGGGAAGGGGGGACTTTCCTGGTGGTCCAGTGGTAAAGAATCCACCTTACAATGCAGGGGGCGTGGGTTCGATCCCTGGTCAGGGAACTAAGATCCCACATGCCGCAGGGCAACTAAGCCTGCAGGCCACAACTACTGAGCTCGTGCGCCTCAACTAGAGAGCCTGAATGCCGCAAACTACAGAGTCCACGCACCCTGGAGCCTGCGCACCACAACTAGAGAAGAGAAAACCTGCATACCACAACTAGAGAGAAGCCCGTGCACCACAAAGAAGAGCCTGCACACTGCCAACAGAAGATCTCGCATGCCTCAACGAAGATCCCGCATGCCACAACTAAGACCTGACGCAGCCATACAGACATACATACATACATAATCTTTAAAAAAAAAAAAAAAAAAAGAATACTGGCAAACGGACTTCCCTGGTGGTCCAGTGGTAAAGAATACGCCTTCCAACGCAGGGGAGGCGGGTTCAATCCCTGGTTGGGGAACTAAGATCCCACATGCCACAGGGTAGCTAAGCCCGTGTGCCACATCTACTGAGCCGGCAGGCCTCAACTAGAGAGAGAAAATAGAAGGAAGCCTGCATGCCACAGTGAAGAGCCCACGCACCTCAACAAATATCGTGCATGCCGCAACTAAGACCCGACACGGCCAAAAAATAAAAAGAATACTGGGAAAGTTCCTCTTTACTTGTCAATTTCAGATTCCCATCAGTATGCCCTTAAGTATATCATATAAATGAAACAGCCATCATCAACTGCCAAGAACACGTCCTTCAAAGTTACTGACACAGAAAGATCAGGTCTAATTAAGAACTGAATTTTAGCCTAAATTAATACAGAAAACCAGCATACAAAACCTTATCCACACAACAGTGATGTTGTGAAAACAACAAGACTCCTGTTGAACGAGCCCTCTTTGATGTGGAAAGAGCAATGAAACCAATGGTTGCCCCAGCATTCTTGTAAAAGAAGTATCATTCTGCTAGGACACCTAGAGCTGGCCACTAACATGCGAAAGCCTTGGCAAAGTCTCCAGCTTGGGAAGGACTCCAGTTAAAGGTAGTGTCAGGGGAATTCACTAGCAGTCCAGTGGTTAGGACTCTGTGCTTCCACTGCAGGGGGCACGGGAACTAAGATCCCGCATGCCTCCCAGAGCAGCCCAAAATAAATTAATTTAATTTAATTTTAAAAAAAAAAAAAGGTAGTGTCAGGAGGACTCTTATGCTTAAAACCTTCCAATCTCCTACCTTTGGGGAAAAATCTAAATTTCTTATCACAGCTCACAAGGCCCTACATGATAGGATCCCCTCCTACCTCTCCAACATTATCTCCTACCTGCATTCACTCCACTTTAGCCATGCTACTCTTTCTGCTCCTCAAACACACCAAACTCAATCCTATCTTAGAGCTCTTATATCTCGTTCTCATCGCTCAGATCACACTTCTTTTAGCTCTTTATCCTCTAGGATTCTTCTTGTCATCGTTTGGCTCTCAGCTTGTATATTTTACTTCCTCAGAGAAGCCTTCCTGAGTATTTCCTCATTTAAGGAGTCCCTCATCCAAATCTACCCCCAAGGCATTGTCCGTCATCACATTACCCTATTTTATTTTCCTCACAGCATGGTTTCCTGTTTTACTTTATATTACTTTGTAAACTTATTTTTCTGTCTCCTCACTAGCATGCAAGATCCATAAGAATCTGTTCTGGTTTATTCTTGACTCACCCTAGCACCTAGAACAGTATCATTCATATATGTATGAGGAACATCGATTCATTTGTTCTAGTGCATTCACTTAACTGCACTTTCAAAATAACCTAAGAAAGAGAATTTACATACACAGGAATATCTGTGAACTGAGTTCAACAAGGGGTTGTTCAGCTAAAGATCTATAATGTGCAAAGCTTTCCTCTGAGTATCCACTCATGAACCATCTCTATCACAGGGCTCTAGCTCCTGATGCCTAATGAAAGAATATCTGATTTGGAATCAACGCTTAGCCTTAATCTCCTGCTTCCAAACCCACTGATCATCACCTCACTATGGAGTTTGCATAATGGCTCTGGAGCCAAAAGAGACAAGGGTTCAAATCTCAGTTTTATCTTTTACATGCTATGAGGTCCTGAACAAGTTATCTATTAAATGAAGATAACAATACTTATCTCAGAGCTGTTTTGAAAGTTAAATAATGTAAATAAAACATCTGTCACAGTGTCTTGCCTATAATAAAAATCCAATAAAATTAGCTATTATTCTATTATTATTCATTAATTCACATTTTTTTCCAACTAATTTTTATTGATGTCTACTTCCTAAACAAGAGGCACAGGCACAATTCAAAAGGAATTTACTACAGTCCCTGCCCAGGAAGAGCTCACAGTGTAATAGGAAAAGATAAAGCCATAAAAAATAGATAGAGAGAATTATGTTTTAAGTCTCATCCAAGAAGGCTGAAAAGAATCTGCCCTTCTCTAGCAAATCTGGTATTAGGGCCTAGTTAATCTCTAAAGTAAAAAGGCATACCAAAACCCTTCCAACTGATAAAATGGAATAGCTTTTAAGATGGGTCAGACAGCTCTGTAAAGAAGCCCTCACAAGATTACAAGAAGAATGGTCAAGAATAATTGTCTTAATAGCCAAAAGGTGGGAGCAACTAAGTGTCTATCGACAGATGAAAGGATAAACAAAATGCAGTCTATACGTACAACGGAACGGAATATTATTCAACCTAAAAAGGAAGGAAATTTTGACACATGCTACAACATGAATGACCCTAGAGGACATTAAGCTAAGTGAAGTAACCCAGTCACAAAAAGACAAGTACTGTATGATTCTACTTTTATGAGGTATCTTGAATAGTCAAATTCATAGAGACAGAAAAAATGGTGGTTGCCAGGGGCTGGGAGAGGAAGGAATAAGAAGTTAATGTTAGGTACAGAGTTTCAGTTTGGGGAAATAAAAATATTCTGGAGATAGGTGGTGGGGATGATTATACAACAATGTGAATGTACCTAACGCTACAGACTACAGACGTTAAAATGGTAAATTTTACTTTACGTATATTTTACCACAACTTAAAGAAAAAAAGGAATGATTGTTCTGTAGTTTACAGAAAGAGAGGGTGTGCATCCCTTCTTTTCTGACTTTGATCATTGTTATATCCCATAGCATATCAACCCAGCTTCTCCAGGTTAAGACAAGAGAAAAATTCCTGGGCAGTCCCCATATATAGGATGCTGTGTAACATCTAAGAAATTACAAATACTTAAACATCCAAACCCAGAATTTACAGCAAAACAGACAGACGCTATACACTGACCATGGATTTATTTCCACAAGTGTAAGAGAGGCAGAAAATAAAACAGTATTTATATGTCTAAACACCAGTTTAGGATTATATAAGCTAATTCCTTTATTGCTTCAAATTTTTAAAAAATAGTGTTAATTTGCATTAAACAAAGCAACTTTCATATACTAAACAAAAATGTCACAACCGACAGTCCAAATAATGGCCTCATTTCCTAGTGGCCCAGAAAGACAGGAAATAATCCCAAGGACCCTAGTTCAGACAGACTAGAGAGAGTAGACTGTGCCTATCTTGCATAAAGGCTATGTCACAGTTCAGTGCGATCCTATACTTTGGTAGCTTCCCCCTAGCAGTCCCCTTTGTGACTAAGGGCTAGGATAAGAGTGACGGCTTCACAAAGGCGATAAGAGATAAAGTTTCTTCCTAGCACATTCAAAGACTCCAAAATCCAAAACTTAACTTCTCTGCTGTCCATCCATCCAATTTTCATTAAGAGCAATCTGTATCATCTAGGAAGCTTCAAAGTCAAATGTTACCTTTATTTTTACCTTATCAAACCCATAAAATCACGGCCAGGGTGTGCTCTGGACATGGGCCTTGGTTAAGGTCACAAAAATTCTCAAATCAAATAATTGGGTTAAGTTAGAGCAAAGTTCATCAACAATAAGATGACAGAATTCAGGAAAAGTCGGCTTCCTTCTTGCATTTCAGGAAGGCTAGCATTGTTCCTAATACTAGTACATAGGTGTAAGTAACCTCTGAGTGGGTAATGCCACCAAACAAAAGCAACACCTTCAAAGTCTCTCCCAGTGACTAGAGGCAGCCAGACACTTAAACTGCCAGTCCTGAATTACGGCCTCTGAATGGTGAGGGCTTCACATTTCACTGATCAGGGCACAGCCCAATCAGAAGACAAACCCCTGCACTGCCAGGGACCAGCAAATCCGCTTTCTTCCAGTGTGCACATGACTGAATGTGCTTCTGTCCATCATCTGGGTCATATATAGTTCAATGCGAGCTGAGCAGACAGGGCTGCAAGGAAATCTGGCGCGGTTCAATACCTCATCTAGTCTGGGTTCCAGTATATAATTTTTTTTTTACTGACAAACTCATTTCTCTACCGGGACAGGATGCTGTGCTGGCTGGGAGTTCCATTTCTACAGCAAGAATCCTATCTGGAAACAGAGAAGTTGTCCTCTAAGCCACAGCAGCTCGAACTTTTTTGATTGTTGTTGCTGCTTTCTCCCATCACCCCCACCCCCTTTTGACAAAGATCCAACTGTAAAAAGTCTTACGTAACAGTTCAGGACTACTTCGGTTCTTTTACTGGGTAAGCACTTTCAATTTTTTTTTTTTTTTTTAACTAAAAACCATTTTAACATTGAATCTGTTGAGAGGCTTGACTAAAATCTTTTAAGTAATTTGTGTGGTGAAATACTGTCAGTGGATTTTTTAGTCTCATTTCTGCACGTGCTCCTTTGTTCTCAGAACAGAAGCTTTTTATACACACCCCATAACGCAGCTGGAGAGAGTTATGAAGTCAGTTATTATAAGGAACACAAAGGTTGCTTTGCATTCTTTGCCTTTAGATAATTAATTTTGTATTTGTTTCCTTAAAACGAAGTATTAAAGAAGAGAGAAAGTGAATAAACAAAAGAATAAACTGTTGGAGAATCTAGCAAAGTTTGAAGTTTTTACCACCTTTTTTCTATCTGTAGTTTTGTGTAGCCAAACACTTGTGCTGCCTGGGGCGGTGGGGGTAGAGGCAAGCATAGACAGAGAGGAACTAAGCCAGACATGGACAAAGGCATGAGCCAAAGCCAGACAGTCCTGGCCGTTCGATAGGCCAGCAGTGGGTGAGACAGGTCAGCCAGCTGCAGGGGCGGGAGAGGGGGGAAAGGGGCATGGATGTGTGAGGTGCTCATGCGTGCGATCGTGACTAGATTCTGAAACTGCCAGCCATTTTCCCAGCTATGCTTTGTGCAATCTAAAGGAATGCATCTCCTCTGAAGCAGTCTTGCCAGAGCCCAGTGATAGCGAGGAGTGTGATAAATACCACAACATATGTAATCAGAAAATACTGGGATCTGGGGTGGGCAAGAGGGAATGCAGAGGGTGTGGAAATTTTTTAGTGATCTGGAATGTGTTGAGTGACAGGAAGTGCCCCAAGCTCTCCCCCCCCTCAGCTCTTCTCAGTCGCGCCTGCTTTTGTCTAACTCTTGTAATCTACACACTACTGCTTACAAAGCTGTCTGAGTTTAAGACAAAAAGAAACATAAAAGGCTCTCCCGTCGCACAGTACCTGCAATATGGAAGGAATGTAAAAAGCATGGCCCTTTTTAAGCCTGTGGACATTTTTTCAGGCGTACAGGAGAAAGATAATATAACAATTTCCCAAGGATAATGAAATTATGAATTATAGTCAAGCTTCCAAATCTAATTTTTAAAATCCTGATTCTGCTCTACTTACAAATGCTTAAGTTGGTTCCTAATTTGAAGGAGGCTTGTTTGTTTGGTTAATACATCGCATTTGAAGTTGTTTCTATTTTCTCTTTATAAATTTGTGCTTTGGGAGGAAAAAATGCAAATAAGTAGAATGCTCTGAAAAAAAGGAGATTTTTCCCTTCAATGGTTGGAAAGTATTTTAAAGGGTTGGTTTCTTGGAAAAAGCAGCTCCCTCTCTCTCATTTTTGCAGGTATGCTATAAAGATAACTTTATGCCATTATAAATGTAAGGTAGAAAACTTTTGACAGAAAAAAATAGTGTTCTAAGAGAAAAACAACTTAGCATTTTCCCAGACTTCCATATTATCAACAGAAACACTAAACTTAAGAGAAAAGTAGCCAAATAGTTCAACAACTAACTCTACTTTTGGAAGATGAAATGGAAAATTAAGTGTGAATAAAATGATACTTGGGAATGTTTCTACCTCCTACTACAAAAGATGTTAGTGGTCAGCCCAGGAGTTAATCTTTCCTAGTGTGGCTCTGAGCCTTCATGCCGAGCAGACGTTATTCACATGACGATTCGAAAAGTCCATTCATATATCTCACTACCTGGATTTGAATAGAAACCAGACAGCAATTCTTTAGTTCCAGCCACCATTCGCCCCACTGGACAATAGCGATTTGTTAGCACAGAGTCACAGGCTGTGGGACACAAAGCTTGGAGCTGCAAAAAGATGGGGGATTCAGAGAACAGGAAATTACAGGCCCGATGCACTCACTCCTGGCAGCTTTAAGAATACAAAAAAAAAAAAAAAAAAGGCAACACAGCGATGCCATGTTTAAGAGCTACTTCTAGCGTTTTTAACCACCTCCAATGTCATAAAAGCTCTATTGTTGGAGTACATAAAGTCACGAGTTCCATGTGCTCTCTTTTCTCACTACAGCGAACTTCATTCAATGCCTTGGCATAGTCAGAAAAATCAAAAGCACCCAGAGTCGATTAGTTGTGAGCTCTGATAGAAAGGAGAGGAGCATTTTACAACTAAAATGACAGAGAAAAATATGCTACTTAGTAACACATAATAAAATTAATATATTTTACAAATTATTTCATAAGGCCAGACAATCAAAATGAAACCAAATCTATCAAGACTCCAGGGAAATGAATTTTTCTTCAAAATATCATATGAAATCTACTATTTAATTCCATCAAAAGTTTCTTCAGAAGACATATATCAATTTAAAAACTCATCTTACACAGAACATTTCTGAGTCCTGGGTTGTATTTTCCAAAACAAAGAACTAAAATCAAAGCCCTGAGGATTTATTTTGAAATATTAGAAAGGAAAACTATATTTTCTTTTGTTGGTTATCAAATTATTATAGCTCCCTGGCTAAATTTAGAAACTGTCTCTACTTCCCTCTCTTTAGATATAAAAAATGAAATTAATGGACATTCTAGGTGAGGGGAGAGGGATAATTCTCCAATCTCAATGAGCAGTGGAAAACAGTTCATGGGTTCCTGTCCAGGCCCTCAATCCTCAACCTGAGCATCAAGGGGCCAGAATGGTGTCCATTTCAACAGGAGGAGCCCCTGCACAAGAAAGTTGTAAATGGTTTTGTTCTTCTGTGATCCATTAGCAAACACAAGTCCCAAATGATATCATACCTGAAATACTCATCAAATGAGATCATGAATAATCAAAAAGTGCTTTAGAAATATGAACTGTTGTATTCTACTTGGTCCTATGGCTTTAGGATAAACACATGCCAAAGTTTATGTTGCTGGAAAACCAATCAGCAACTTTTAAACTACTAATTATTGGATTTCCTCAAATTCTATAATTACTCATCAAACACAAGAATCAATTACTACCTCAAACTGTGCTATAATCACATGTGGCTATTTTTATTTGAATTTAGTCAAAATTAAATAAAATTTAAAATTCGGTTCCACAGTTGCACTAGCTACATTTCAAGCACTAAACAGTCCCACGTAACTAGTGGCTATTATACTGGACAATGCAGAAACTGGACATTTCCAACTGCAGGAAGTTCTATTGGACAGTATTGATCTAGAGCATATTTATATCCAGAACACCTGTTTTCAACTGCACATCCAGCTAGACATGAAAGAAAGTGATCTCTAAGCAAAAAATACAATGACAAGACAAGGTACCTAGCACTATGATACTTGAGAGATGTCTAAAAGAGCATTTTGAAAACAAAGGTTTCATTTTTTTCCTTGGTCTGTAATAAAGGTTATGAAGAATATTAAGACGGTAGCAGCAGACAGGTAGCAGTGGCCAGAGTAATTAAAATGTTCCAGAATGGCATTTAGTGTTATGACTACATGTCTTAACCTCCAAATCTACCATCAAATAATCAGACATGATAAACATGAATATGAGGTCCTTCAATTTGGATGCATTCTCAACCCATCCTATGCCTGCTAGATGGAAGAAACTGGGTCTTAGGGTCAAGTGCACATGGGTTGGAATCCTGGCTCTGCCACTTATTTACTATGTGATCCTGAATAAGTCACTTCCTCTCTTTGTCTCAGACTTCTCATGTATAAACCACGAATATTAATGCCTTCCTGACAGTCGTTTTAAGGTTCAAGGATCATATATATAAAAGATCTTGAACTGCTCCTGGCACATTGGAAAACACCCTGGAAATGTCGATTCTGTAAAAACACAGTAAGGGCTTGAGGTTCAATTCATTGTCTGAGACTCTTCCCAAACACAGAGAATGGAAATAGAAGGGTTGCAGGCTGCTTTATAGTACAGGCCATTCTCTGTTTAAATTTTAATTAAAACAAACATGAAGATGAAAGCTGTCAACACTGCACAAAGAATCTCACAAAGTCTTAGAAATATTAGATGAACTGACTGAATGATTATAGGAAAATTATCATTTGAAAAGTGACGTGGAACATCAGATTTTAATATCATGAGGTGTATTTAATACTGATACTAATTTAATGCTATTACATATATAAGAATCCTTTTCTTAAATTAAGAAATAATATTTCCTGGAGACTTTTTTGGAATAAGCTTTCTACTAATTCTTCTTGGTGATTAAAACAGAAACATGAAAATTCTAATATTGCCTATGACTAAGAAATTAAAATAGCCTCCTGCAGGTATGGGAAAGAAAATTCATGTCTTTTAAAATCAAAGCCATACACTTGAAACTAACACAACATTGTAAATCAACTATACTCCAATAAAAAAATTTTTAAATAAAATAAAACCAAAGCCATAGAAGGAATTCCTAGGCAAGATCTATACTACATCTGTAGACTCATTTTAAAGTTGAAAGTAATCTAGCAGAAACTAGAAAAAGTAGGTGTTTCTTAATGATGATGCCAAATAACTGAAAAATGTTGAACGTGCCACAAAATCTTTTCAGAGTACGAAAGGCAAGAGATTTTCCAAAGCAAACAGCAGAACAACATTATAGGGGAGATAATGTGGTACAGTGTAAAATCTGAAAAGGTAGGTTCATAATCCCAGAAACTGGCTGGATTAGATATGACATGAAATTTTAGCTCTGCCACTATCTAGCTAGGCGATTTTTAACAAAGTCACTTCCAAGTCTTTGTTACCAGTAGTGATCCAAAAAACATATCTATACTGGAGGCTAAATAACAGACAGCAATTTCGATTTGCAAGAGGGTATTCAAATATCTATCAAGCCCAGTGCTAGACCCCGGTTGAATGATGAACAAAATAGATACAGAAGCTGCCCTCTTGGAGCTGATAAGCTATTAACTGAGATAACCATGGCTAGAGACCATCTCATTTAAAAAATGGTAGGGATCTGAGTTCAGAAACTTTGAGAATGGACCCAATGATTTGGAGAAACTGCCATGCCATCCTTCGAAGCTGAACTAACATAGTTCATAAGAATATGAAAGAAGGTACACCCTCAGCTCCGTTTGATTCAAGCAAAGAGAGATGGTAAACTACAAGACCTTAATGGATTTCAAGCCATTATGGAAACAAAATACTGGGTTGGCCAAAAAGTTCCTTCGGTTTTTAAATAAAAATAAAAGACACATTTTTCATTTTCACCAAGAACTTTATTGAACAACGTATTCACCGTTTTGTTCCACTACCTTCTGCCATTTTTCAGGCAACTTTGTAATTCCATCTTCCCAAAACTTTTTAATCTTTTTGAGCAAAGAACTGTTCCAGGTGCCTTTTACAGTCTTCCACGGAATTGAAATTTTTTCCATTAAGAGAATTTTGTGGTATTTCCCTGGTGGTGCAGTGGTTAAGTCTCCGCACTCCCAATGCAGGGGCCCGAGTTCAATCCCTGGTCGGGGAACTAGATCCCACATGCATGCCACAACGAAGAGCTCACACGCCTCAACTAAGGAGCTGGCAAGCCACAACTAATGAGCCCGCCTGCCGCAACTAAGACCCGGCGCAACCAAATAAATATTTTTAAAAACAACAGATTTAAAAATTTAAAAAAGAGAGAGAGAGAATTTTGTAAAGACCAAAATAAATGGAAATCCGAAGGTGCAACGTCTGGTGAATATGGCGGATGAATCAGAACTTCCCGGCCAGCTGTAACAGTTTTTGCCTGGTCATCAAAGAAACATGCGGTCTTGCGTTATCCTGATGGAAGATTATGTGTTTTCTGTTGACTAATTCCAGATGCTCTTCGTCGGGTGCTGCTTTCAGCTGGTCTCATTGGGAGCAGTACTTGTTGGAATTCATCGTTTGGTTTTCCAGAAGGAGCTCATAATAGAGGACTCCCTTCCAATCTCACCATATACACAACATCACCTTCTTTGGATGAAGACCAGCCTTTGGTGTGGTTGGTGGTGGTTCATTTCGCTTGCCCCACAATCTCTTCTGTTCCACATTATTGTACACTATCCGCTTTTCATCGCCCGTCACAATTGGTTTTAAAAACGGAATGTTTTTCTTATGTTTAAGTAGAGAATTGCATGTGGAAATATGGTCAAAAAGGGTTTTTTTGCTTAACTTATGTGGAACCCAAACATCAAAGCGACTGACATAACCAAGCTGGTGCAAATGATTTTCAACGCTCGATTTGGATATTTTCAGTATGTTGGCTATCTCCCACGTGGTATAACGTTGATTGTTCTCAATTAATGTCTCAATTTGATCGCTATCAACTTCAATTGGTCTATCCGACTGTGGAGCATCGTCCAGCGAGAAATCTCCAGCATAAAACTGCGCAAACCACTTCTAGCACATTTGATCAGTCACAGCACCTTCTCCACACACTGCACAAATCTTTTTTTGCGTTTCAGCTGCATTTTTACCTTTCTTGCAATAATAAAGCATAATATGCTGAAAATGTTGCTTTTTTCTTCCATCTTTAATATTAAAATGGCTACATAAAAATTCACCAATTTTGATAAGCTGTTTTTTTAGATGCACGCTGATACGACAGCTGTCACACTATAAGCTAACAAAATCGTTTCGAATGAGGTTAAAGACAACTAAGCGCTACTAGAACCATCTTACAGAAAAACCGAACGAAAATTTTGGCCAACCCAACACCTTCAAACAAACATAGGGTGGTTTCACAGTGACCATTACTCAGATCTGTGGCAAACCACTATCTCATACAAAAATTCAGTCTCCTTCTGACAGGTGATGATTAAAAACAAGAAAATTTCTGGAGGGGAAAGAGTAAAGGGTGTCTGAACGTAGAAAAACAATCCAGGAGCAGACCGTGATACACTGAAGCATTAGGTGTGATACATATTTCCCTTCACCCCCTTCCTTAAGACTAAATTCCTAGCACTTACCATTTCCTTTAATGGCGCATGCTATGACATCACGACCACACAGCTAGCTAGTACTCAACCCATGACTCAGCTAGCTCTTAGCAACCAAGAATATTTCAGACATGGATGATAAACATGAAAAGAAGGCAGGGCTAGGGCTAGAGTCAAAACCGGGCTTCTGTAACAATTTATCGTACAAACTAGTACCATGTCTATGAGGTATCTAAATATTAACCTCTCTTCCAATTGGAATTTAGTCTTTGTTGTCATAGGACTATATAAGAAGTTGCTGTTAACAATAAAGTATCTCCATATACCACAATGGCACAATGTTATTTCCACAGAATCTGAGGCTCCCAGTACCCAAATCCCAATCAAGAAATTCCCATTCTTGTTCCTTGACACTTACAGAACTTGGGTTTCCACAGATTTTTTTCCCCCACCGGCAAGGACCCAATATCATGTGTATTTTGCTTTTCCTTTGTTCACTGAATAGCAAGGTCAACTGGAAAAGAGAGCTGGCAAATGTACTCAGAACAAATTATACAGTTAAATCAAAAAAGAGGCTCCCGGGCTTCCCTGGTGGCGCAGTGGTTGAGAGTCCGCCTACCGATGCCGGGGACACAGGTTCGCACCCCGGTCTGGGAAGATCCCACATGCCGCGGAGCACCTGGGCCCGTGAGCTGTGGCCGCTGAGCCTGTGCTCCGCAACGGGAGAGGCCACAACAGTGAGAGGCCCACGTACCGCAAAAAAAAAAAAAAAAAAAAAAAAGAGGCTCCCAATCTGGTCATCTGTTACTATGACCTAGATTTTGTTAGAAGTATCTCCATTTGGCTTTCTAATAGCATTACATTTTATCAGGCTCACTTCTATGTATAATCCTATATTACTAGAACAGACAATCTCTTCTGCTTGGCCACTTAAAAGCTTCTAGGTATATAGTTCATTCTTTCAAAGGCTATCTGTTGAATGCTTAGTATATGCCAAGCGTTGTTGTAGGCACTGAATATACAATGGCAAACCAGACAAAGGTCCTGTCCTTCAGCATCATAGTCACAAAGACTGGAATCCAGTCTCAGCTTAAGCACTCACTGACTGCGTGACCCAAGACAAATCTGCCTCTCTGAACCTTAGATACCTCCTCTAGGAGAAAAAAGGGAAAATAATACTACTTCAAAGAACTGCTGTGAAAAATGTTTGTCAGTGTCTAGCATAGTGCCTGGAATACCACAAATGTTTGACAAACATAGCTAAAGTTTTACAAATAGCGGATATTACTATTATCCATTCTGCTTTTATACCCATGTATATGAGAATCACTCTAGTTTTTTGAAAAAAATAACAGGTTTTGAAGGCTTATGTATATCTAAAATATTTATTTCAGATGTTAAGAGCTAAGCAGAGCAAGATCCATTAATGGGTCAACTGCTACTTCTGATTGTTGAAAAGTTTCTGGTTGTATATGCTAAACACAAGATAGCAAGAATACTGTGAGAAAAATACTTTGAAGTTGGGATGTTAATGGTGAAATGCATCACTACACTCACACAGATTTCAAAAGGTAGAGCACTTTATCTCCAGCAGTATTACTATTTCAGTTAATTTAATCAGAAATTGTATAGAAGAAACATAACTAAAATTTGGAGGGACTTCCCTGGTGGCGTAGTAGTTAAGAATCCGCCTGCCAATGCAGGGGACATGGGTTTGATCTCTGGTCTGGGAAGATCCCACATGCCACGGAGCAACTAAGCCCGTGAGCCACAACTACTGAGCCTGTGTGCTTCAACTACTGAAGCCCGCGCCTGCCCTAGAGCCCCTGCTCCACAAAATGAGGAGCCACCCCAATGAGAAGCCCGCACACCGCAAGGAAGAGTAGCCCCCACTCGCCACAACTAGAGAGAAAAAAAAAAAGATTTGTATTCTCAAGTCTACCAAAGCCATCAAGCAGGGCAAAGAAAGTATGTCTTTCCCCTAAAGATCATTATGGAAGTCTCATAGAGAAAGAAATGTCTCCGAAAGAAAATTCCTGGTTGACTATAGTGATATACTTTATAAAATAACTTATTTTTTCATCTTATAAAAATAGTATGCTTACTGAAGATAGACTGAGAAGCACAAAAAATATGAAGACAAAAAGTTATTCATAATCTAAAAAAAAGTTATTCATCATCCCACTATCTAAAGATAACCACTGTCAATAAATTTCCCTCTAGTCTTGTTTTGTAGTTATCAGTGATTTTTAAAATACCAGGAGTTTTTGTCATTATATTCGTAACACCTGATCTATATAGAAATTTGGATAATAAAAAAAATGTAAAGAAAATCTGTCACCTATAACGCCACTTACAGAGAAAATTCTTACTAATATCTTGGTGTAGTTCATATACAATGGAATCAATTCTTTATATACAATTTTATATTCTAATTTGTTCCCTTAAAAGCATTTTTTAAAGTCTGTAAAAATGACATTTTTTTTAGATATCCAGGTGGTTTCTAGTTATTTTCTATTATAAGTAATACTTTAGTGAACATATTTATACAGAAATCACTAACTACATTTCTGATAATTTTTTTAGTTTGACCAATTTACACTCCTACTAACAGGAACTGATAGCACCTGTCTCACCCTAAGCTCATAACACTGAGAATGTGCTATACATAATTAGCTGGTACCGAAATATAATAAGGTTTCCATTTCTTCAATAATGAAAAAAGAAGAGTTCTAAAGGAAAACTCAAAGTGAAATAAGGACAAGAAAATAGAAGAAACCCCCTAGTAAGATAAATTATACACCCTTGAAAATGATAGGCAGTTGACAGAAATCTTGAAAACCTTCCAACAGGATACAGGGAAGCTGAACATTAGGCTCCCCAAATCTCAGAAGTAAAAACAAATCAAATCAAATCACTCTATCTTGTAGATGTGTTCATTACTTGGAAACAATGACATGAATCAAGAATTAATCCCACTTTTGCGAGAAAAACAACATGGAAAACTGTGGTAATAAATTAAAATGCACAAAATCAGTATTTTCACATCTGAATTATTTTCAAATTTTAGGAGTGAGCAAAGAGTATTAACTATGGATATAAATTTTTGGTTTCCCAAATTTATAATAGAAATTACTATAAATTCTTTTTTTTTTTCTTTTTTTGGCTGCGTTGGGTCTTTGTTGCTGCGCACGGGCTTTCTCTAGTTGTGGTGAGCGTGGGCTACTCTTCCTTGCGGTGCACGGGCTTCTCACTGCGGTGGCTTCTCTTGTTGCGGAGCACGGGCTCTAGGCTTCAGTAGCTGCGGCACATGGGCCCCAGAGTGTGTGGGCTTCAGTAGTTGTGGCACGCCGGCTTAGTTGCTCGACGGCATGTTGATCTTTCCGGACCAGGAATTGAACCCGTGTCCCCTTCAATGGCAGGCAGATTCTTAACCACTGCGCCACCAGGGAAGTCCTATAAATTCTTACCAAGACAAGAAAATAACCAATAATATCACTTATTCAACAAAGCTTTACTGAATGACAACTTTGTTTCAGGTACTTTTATGTATAAGAAGAGGTCCAAAGTCATTAAAAAGAGTTCTTTCCTCAAAAAGCTTGCCTTTAGTATGCTTCCCAATCTGGCCCTCTTACGTCATGTAACATTTGCCCTGCCTAATTGCTGAAACATTAAATATTTCAGGCCTTAACTAGAAAAAGGAAAACCTTTGAGGACACACACTGTACTGAATAATCAACTTAAAAATCAAAATTTCTTAAGAAAGAAAAAAAAAGCCCAATGTCAGTAAAATCCAATTGAATAGATTCCACTTACATGGCCTCATACCAGCACAAAGTAATGTTTACCCAAGTACCTACAGTCAAGAGGAATTCAAACACTGACAGGAAGAAAAAAAACTTTTACTTCCCACAGAATAGCTAATAAAATTACTATCAGTTTTCATTTCTTTGTAATTTTCCCTGTAAATCCTGCTTAATTTCAGTCTGACAAGACGGATTTCTCCTTAAGAGAAAATGACGCCCCAGGTTTCCTGCAGATATTTGAGAATATGTATATCACACAGAAGAGAAATTGTCACAGTAACGGCATGGTCCAAAAATGAAAGCTGATCAGCTCGGTGTGAAAGGTCAGATTTCTGGTAAAGCTTCCCATCTGCTAAGACTTTGATACTTATATATACCTAATATGTTTCAAAAATACACCCTCCCCAAATAATAGCAAATAACATTTACCAAGGGTCTACTACATGTCAGAACCTGTGCAATGTTTTTCTAAACATGTCATTTAATAATCACAACCATCTACAGAATCCAGTACTGTTATTAGCACCTATTTTACTGATGAAGATATTGAAGCTTGGAAAGCTTGTCCACTGTCAAAACTGCTAAGAAACAGCACAGTCCAGGTGACTGGTTCCTAGGGGAACTGCTCAGTTCACTATAGCAGTTTGATTTTCTATGGTTTGGTGGGACTTTTTCCTTCTTTAAAATTTTTCCTTTCAAAGACTAGATAAATTTTTTTCTGCTTCTAACTTTGAAAAGAACTAGTTTCTAGGATCACAAGAATATGGGACAGTACGATGTAATTTTACATATGATGAAAATAGATTTCTGAATGTCAGCAAGTATGCAGTCTAAACTATGCATGGAACTTTTAAAAATAGCTAGATATCATTTATTTATTAGGTTTCAAGTCTCCAGAAAAAGTAGAAAGAACTATATAATCTCTCTTAAAAATTTACTTAAGTATAAACAATATAGTCTAATTTGGAGAAATACATTCAGTGTTTGCTAAAATAGACTAGTGTCCATTGCACCATTGCTCTATGCTTATATTGTAATGTTATTTAAAAGGATATATAATATCTTAAAAGAACAGCATCTCTGGATTATTATATGTGAATGTGAAAGCCTGTTGTAAATAGTAAAGCAAAATTATCATTAACATTATTTTAAGGCACTTGTTCTGCTTTAATAGTTCCTAGAAATTCATGGTTACCTTTTGATAACAGATAACTAGAATTCACCAGAAAAGATCCTTAATTTTGGGCAGGCAGTAAAATGTAGAGAAAAAAGCAGAGACAGTATGAAAACATGGGTTTAATCAAAGAATTTCTAACTAAAATTCTCTGAGCCTCAGTTGCCTCAGCTGTAAAGTGGGAAAATACTAAGTTCCTCATACAGCTGAATGAGAGTCATAAATGACAAAGTGCCTCACTAAAAGTCATGATTCACTGTCAACAAATACAGATTGGGAACATGAAACAGTATGATCAAGAAAAAAATTAAGATGTGTATCTAGCTTGGGAGCAAACAGTGTACCTAGTTTGGGAGCAATAAGGAAACGGATGTGATTTAGGAACTAGTGTATTAGGGCCCCATAGTGAAAGCCTTAGTCAGCTGAAAGCATTTAGATTTTATTTAACGGCAGTCAGGGCATCAAGTTTTAAAGTCAAATTTGCATTTAGCCACTGGGTAGAAGGTAAATTAGAGGTGGGCGAGACTGGAGGCAAGGAGAATACTGAGGCTACTGCAATCATTCAGATGAAAGAAAATGATGGTTTTGACCACAATAGTGGCAGTAAAGACGCAAAGGCTGTCACATGCTCCAACACAGATGAACCTTGAGGGCATTATGCTAAGTGAAATAAGAAGCCCGTCAAAAAAAGACAAGTATTGTATGCTGCCACTTATATGGGCTATCTAAAGTAGTCAAATTCATAGAAACAAGTAGAATGGTGGTTACCAGGGGTTGGAAGAAGGGAAAATGGGGAGTTGTTTAATGGATACAGGGTTTCAAGTTTCCAAGATGAAAAAGTTCTAGAGATCTGTTGATCAACAATATGAACATACTTAACACTTATGAACTATGTATTTTTAAAAAGTTAAGATGATAAATTTTACGTTATGTGTTTTTTACCACAGTTTTGTTGTTTTTTTTTTTTTTTAAGATGCAAACAGGAGGCCAGGGCTTGTTTTGTTTTATTTTGACATTTTGCTCTATTCAACCTCTGAGCAATTCTCTTGCTGTTTTACTGAACTGTAAAATAACTATGGCTAAATGAGATCTGATTTGCAGGGCACCTAAGTTCCACTTGACCTCAAGTATCTTTCGCTATTACTTGTCATGCTACTTACTTAACCTTTCCTTCATTAAAATTGCTTTTTAAAAAAGCATGCTTAAAAAATTATTGAAAAATAACTCAAAATGTGAGAAGTACTAAACAGAATAAAAGGTAAAACCCCACCAGTTCTCTCACAATCCTACTCTTGGCCCAAAGTATTATTGGTTTGGTGTGATTCCTTCCAGCCCTTTACTGTAAATTTTAAGAAGTTATAATTTAAGGCCTCTCTTAAGTGACTAACTCCAAGTCATTAACTAGAAATGGTCTCTTAACACAAGTCCTTGAGCCCTATGCTTCCCCTCAAACTTTTAAACCAAGCTTCCGCCTAGCTTTTTAAAATTTGTGTTTGTTCCAGTGTAAAAAGTAAAGCACACTCATCTCAAATGTACAGTTCAATGAATTTTTACAAAGTGAACACACTTGTGGAACCAACACCCAAATCAAGATATAGAGTATTACTAATACCTCAGAAACCTCCTTTGTACCCCCCTCACAGTCATTATATCCTCAGTAAACGTAACCACTATTCTGACTTCTATCACCACAGATTAGTTTAGCCTATTTTTGAACTTTACATAAAGGTAATCACATATTATATAATCTTTTGTGTCTGGCTCCTTTTGCTCAACATTTTGTATAGGACATTCATCCATGCTGCTGCATACTGTGACAGTTTGTCTGTACAGTATTCCACTTTACAGATTATACCACAATTCATTTACCCATTCTATTGTTGATAGATATTTAGTTGTTTCCAGTTTGGGACTATTACAAATAATGCTGTTACAAACATTCTCATAAATGTTCTTTCAGCATACACTTTATCCATTTTTGTTGGGTATATGCCTAGACATGGAATTGCTTATGTTCAACTTGCAAAGGTACTCCTGAAGAGTTTTCAAATGTTTGTACCAACTTACACTCTACTTCTGCTGGCAGAAGTTGAGTGTTAGACAGTTGTTCTCTGCAATGCTTTAAATGGTCAGTTTTTTTGTTTGTTATTTTAATTTTAGCCATTCTGGTGGCCATGTGGTAGTATATTATTTTAATTTTTTTTCATTATTCTGATATCTAGTGATGTTGAGTACTTCGGGCCAGAGTTTGATAGGTATTTGGGAGGTAGATTTAATAAATCTAAGTGACCAACCGCTTGAAGAGAAAGAAGAGAAAATCCAGAATGATAGAAAAGGGAAATATATTTAGAACAGGAAGAAGGGACAGAAAACATACTCATTTCTGAAATTATTAGATTTGACTCTGCCAATGGAAATGGGTGATACATGAGATTCAAGACTTGAATGCAACTACAGAGACTCAACGGGACAGACACATAAAGGTTCTCACATTAAAAATTAATTTAAAACAAACAAAAATCTCCAACACCACATCTTAGGTGGTAAAGAAAATAAACTTACAATCCAAAGGAAGCACGATAAAGATACACTAAAGTGCAGTATTTCAAAAACAGAACCTCATAGATGCTTATGATTTCCCCCACTATAACTTCTAGAAATTCCTGTGAAGACAACAGAAACAAATCTATAAAGAGTGATGAGTCCAGCAAATGCAATTAAAGAAAAATTCAAAGCCTTAATAAAGGACAAGTTCACTAAATCAGATAGACAAGGATCTCCTGTGTTCAGACAAGAAGACTATCTGTGACACCTCAAGTTTCTCTATTATGAGAACATGAAGAAGAAGAAAAGGCAGGCTCACAATTAATCAACAAACTATGTGAGGATTAAAGACGAGAAACAGATTTGGAGCTAGGCTCAGTCTTCTGAGATTCGCCTTATCATTGTAATATCTATAGCTAATTACTGCTTCTCTTTAAGTATTATGTGGTATCAAGAGCTTGGGGTCTGGAGACAGGCAAACCTGTATTTAAATCTTAACTTTCTATCTCTCCTTAGCTATTTTTTTTTAATTTTTTATTTTATATTGGAGTATAGTTGATTAACAATATTGGTGTTAGTTTCAGGTATACAGCAAAAATAGGCAAGAGACCTCCTTAGCTATTTTACTCCAGGAAAGTGACCATCTCTAGCTTCAGTTTTCTCATATCCAGAATGAGAATAGTAATGATCCACAGAACTACTGTGAACATTAAATGAGATAATACAAAGTAAAGCACTTAAATACAATGCCTGACCCATAGTTAGGTTCTCCATAAATGTTGATATTATCATCTGCAAAATGGGACCAATTCACATACCCATTAAGATTGAAAAGAAGTAAAGTGACATGTATAATGCCTAGCTATAGGAGGCACACAAATGGTAGATATTATTATTATCCCCTACTTTTAGGGAACTCTGTATCATTCAATGTCAAACTGCATATGAAATGGTATAGTGCACTGATTAAGAACACAATGGGTCTGAAACTCCTGAATTTAAAGCCTCTGCCACTTAGCTATGTGATCTTGGGCAAGTTATTTACCTTACTTTGCCCTCCTGTTTTTAATCTGTAAAATGGAAAAAATAATAACCATCTATCTCACTGGACTGTTGTGAGGATGAAACAACCTTCTTTATAATTGCTTTATTTGTAAAGCTCTAAAAACAAAACCTGGAACATAAGTACTATATAAGTATAAGCTGTTATTATTTTAATACCAGCAGTATACATGTTTTGTCTGAGACTTCTGCATCAAAGAAATGGGGAGGGGATTCCCTGGTGGTCCAACTCCATGCCTTCACTGCTGAGGGCCTGGATTCAGTCCCTGGTCGGGGAACTAGGATCCCACAAGCTGCGCAGCACGGTCAAAAAAAAAAAAGAAATGGGGAAATAAGTTCGGACATAAACAA
The DNA here is from genome assembly GCF_059928025.1 of Delphinapterus leucas. NCBI lineage: Eukaryota > Metazoa > Chordata > Mammalia > Artiodactyla > Monodontidae > Delphinapterus > Delphinapterus leucas. The sequence continues at coordinate 114,478,247 of NC_143134.1, forward strand.
TTTAACATTCTTCTTATGGATAAGAGAAGCCCAATGAAAATATTCACATACTCATCCTCAAAAATGGAGGGAAAAAGCCTGAAAGAATAACAAGTTATACACAAGAACTGTTATCACTACTAAGGAAATATGACCTCATCTGTCCAGAAATAGTTAGGGGGAAAAAAATGTGCTTTCTGGCTCTGCCCTAACTGTGCAACAATTCAGATGAAGGAAGCCTACATTGCACAGAGAGAAGGAAATAATTTTTCCTACTTTTACCTTACAAAAGCCTGATAACCAACAGAGCTATCTAGAGAGACTGGTACATCCTCCTATCTTTTTTAGATAAAGACTACTTAGAACAGAATAATCAATTCTGGAAGCCTTTTTAGAAAGGTCTTTTTGCATTATTCTGACATCTTTCCACACTCCACAAATCTTCATTCCTGGGCAAGTCAGAAGAGGTATCTAAAGAGGCAAAAATGCCAGCGAGTAGCATATTTTAGAATTAAAAAGAAATCCCATGCTTGTTCTTAGGTCACAATGTCAATCCTGTGGACTGGTTCTTGTAGCGGACTCACAAAATGAACAAAATACTGAACTGCATCGACAACAAATAAAATCAATGAATTGTAGCTTATCTGTTCAAGAGTTTATGCCTTCTACCAGACTGTGGGCTTCTTGAAAAAAGATCTTATTCATCGCTAGCATCTAGTACATTGCCCAGTACACACAGAGAGTTCAATAAATGGTGACTGAATTTAGTCATTGAGCACCTCCCCCTTGTAAAAGGTACTATGTTAGGTGCCAGAGAGCCTGTAATGGTTCACTTATGTTGATGCCAAAACATTTTAGACTATTTAAAAATTAAACAAGGCCAGATTTGGTTAAGGAGCTGCAGCTGCAGTAGCACCCGCTCTCATCCCAGACTTAACTCCGAACAGCAAGGCTATCCTCCTCTGCATGCCTGTGGAAGCAAATTAAATACTTCCCTCAAATGATGGAGAGCCTCTTCCCATCCAGCTCTGGTGTGGTGTTCTTTCTGCTCAGCAAAGGAGGAAAACTCCAGAATCTCTGGTCATAAAAATGTGATGTTAGCAAGAACAGGTGCTGAGTAAGCCTGGTACGCTTCCAAATGAAGTCTTGCCATCTAGAATTCTGAATTGAGGATGCCAGACTCAAGACCATCTGGATTTGCTCCTCTGGCTTTGAGCTTTCTCTAAGAGAGGCCGGGAGAAAGTATGCTGTTGCCAGTATGTGTAATGTGTAATTGCATACTCAAATACTGTACTTTGGATAAGAGTCCAAGACTTGGCAAAAGGATGGAATGTAGCACGTGGAACTTTCTGAATAGAGAACCATGCAAAGGGAAGGGTTTCCTCACAAAACATAAACTAGGCAAGGTGTGAATTGCCCCTCAGTGTCACATTTTGGAAAAATTCACGCAGGATAATAAATACTTGGGAGTTGGGTGGGGCGGGGGGGGGGGGATGCTCAGAAGTATGTGAGAGGCAAAACAGCACCATTACCTCAGAAAGCAGTTAAGTTTATCTAACAATAATTCTTTATTTCCCCTCCCCCAATGAGATAAATATATGTGATTATAATTTGGTACATACAGAAAAAAATACCAAGCTGTGGACTCTGGCAGACAGACGGTGTTGAAATTAAACAGTGTGAGCTCTGGCAACTGCACTATGTACTCTTTCAAATTCTGACATCATTACTCTGGTGAGGGCCCTGTACCAAGTTGGCGTGGGTTCTAATGTGGTTTAGAGAGAGAAGTTCTTGCCTTTTTTAAAAAAGATGACCTACAAATAGTCTTTTTCATACAACAGGTAAATAAGTATTTCCCTTTACCCCAGATTTTGTTTTAAAGGACAAAGCCATGTTGCCAAGGTATTAAGAAAGTGTTAGAAATGATTCTGAGATTTTAAAGGCCACTCAATACAAGCTCTAAAAAGACATCTAAAACAGTACATGAATGTCTCTTAAACTAGTGATTATCCTTTTGTGGTAATAAAGAGTCAATTACAAAGAATGCTAATTTTCTTCATATTTATACTCTGACATTGGCAGCTTAGGAATCCTTTGGAGGCCAAGAATGGGGAGCCCTCCCTACTTCAGCCATGAGAACTTGGACAACTTACTTGACATCAGATCCTCAGTGTCCTCAAATGCTAAGTGAAACAGTAACATCACCCCACAAGATACTCCTCACAATACCAAATATATGGCAAATCCTCAATAAGTATCAGATAGACTTATGAAAGACCCTTTAAAACTGATGCTAAATTAGAACTTAATAGAGCTAAGTGGTCCGACTTTTCTCCACTCAGATTCAAGAATGGAAAGAATTTACATATAAGCTGGTTTTAAGATCAAGACCGGATTTGTCCTCTTTCAACAAGTGATATTACAAAAACAAGATTTCATTCTCCTCTCCAGTAATATCCAATAAAACACAAAATTCCAAATATGAAAAATGACAGGTTAAAGAAAAGAGAGAACAAAAAACCACTTGTAGCTCTCATAAAGTAGATGTAATTTGACTTGTTTAGAGTGACAGGATTTTTCATTTCATTTTTATCATGAAACATTTAAAATTTTCATAAAAAGTGATAATAGTAAAATGAACTATCAACTCCTATTCAACAATGATCAAGATTTTGCCACATTTGCTTCAGAAAAGATTATTACTATTTTACTTTTTGAGGTATAATTTACATACAGTAAGGTGAACAAACCTTAAATAAGTCTGATTAATATTTACATATGTATACATACATGTAACTACCACCCAGAACAAAATTATGGAACATTTATAGCAGCCCACAGATTCCCTTGTAACCTTTTCCTCCCAATGTATCTAATACTGTGAACTCAGATAGCATTATTCTTCACTTGTTAGGTTTTCCTTTCACCATTAATAATCAGATCTAGGCTTTACTTTTCTGTTTTCTTAAATAGTTTGCCAATGTCTATTTCAATCGTACATTTTTAGGCCATAATGATCCCATTAAACATAAGAAATTTATGCAAGACTCAAAGTAGTAATAGTAGAAACAGGCAAAAGACCTAAAAAGTGTAGTTTAAAAAAAAAGTCTACATATTTAGAATGCCCGTAAGCCCCCCAACATTTTAAAGGGGGCAGAAGACTGAGAATGCTAGCATAAAAGTGACCAAAAGGAAAAGTGGAATTCATTTTGATTTAAATAAATCCTAAAGAAAATACACTAGACAGTTTTTTAAATAAGAAGGTCTGTACATTTCTAAGCCTTTTTTTTTTTTTTTTTTGCGGCACGCGGACCTCTCACCCCTGCGGCCTCTCCCACCGCGGAGCACAGGCTCCGGACGCGCAGGCCCCGTGGCCACAGCTTACGGACCCAGCCGCTCCGCAGCATGTGGGATCCTCCCAGACCGGGGCATGAACCCGCGTCCCCTGCATCGGCAGGCGGACTCCCAACCACCGTGCCACCAGGGAAGCCCCTCTAAGCCATTTTTAAAAGAACATTCAACTGAAAATTTAAACCCTTCATATGTTGATTTTTATTGCCTGTCAATGTCTGAATAAATCCCACCCCAATTACATTTTCTTTAAAGTTCACAACCATTTTAAGGCCATGCTCTCATGCCTAAAAGCTGACATTCTTCCTAAATGAGCCAGATCCCTACACAATATTAGACCTAGTACACATACAAATTTAAAGCTAATCAACAGCTTTTTCATGGAGTAAAGTCCTATGTTTGGTATGTACATCTAACCCCACCTGTCAGTTACTGCATAATTTAGTATTTCAATCAAATGACACAACCTAGTTGATCTGATATATTTAGCAATATGCACCACTGTTAAATTAATATAGTCATGTGACTGGACAACATATATACTAAATTACTTTGGTATATGCAAACCAAGCAATTCTAGGGTCAACTGGAAAACAGTGGAGTGGGACAGCATATCTCAGTGCAGTGACAAATGCAATAACCACTACCTTATCAGAAGTGTTGTTGGAAGCATTAACTAAGATAACACAAAGAAAGGGTGTTACTTCTCTCACCTCCTCAGCACTCCTCACTCCCTTCGATTTACATGGACTAAGCTGTGATTTGCCAGAAATGCCCTCTCCTCATCTCCACATCCTAGAGCAACACAAATATTCTACTTCTAAAAGCCATAATTTTCATGAATTCATTTGTGTAACCAAGTATCTCTGAAAGACTTAGAATTGAACTTAGGGATAAATTCCTTTAGTTGGTTTGCTTTCATATAACTTAGTTAAGACTCCACTGGAAATAAAAATTTGAGATGGTATTAAGAAAGCCCCAAAGGGAAGAACTCCAGCCCTAAGTACTTCCTAGAAACAAAAAGATAAGCTGAGGGTTTATTAGGAAGCAAAGACACCCAATTGGCATGTGGCTTACAAAGAACTGACAACTAGTCTCCTTTCTCTACCCAGACCTCAAGTTTCCACTCACAATGCTAGCTAAGCATTTATGGTTAGCCCCTTATACAGATGTTACTCTTTAAATAATCTTTTTATAGAGACTATACAAAAATAGAACAATTATCATACTGGCTGCTTCTGATTACTGTTTATTTTGGAGACATAAATAACCCCCTGCCAGTTACTGGCTTTATTGTGACTGACACCTTATGGAGGGTGCTTTGATCTCTAAATTGATTTATTAAGCTGCAAACTGACTATCTCTTATGTTAAAAAGACTAGCAAGCTGAACTTTTACAACTTTCTTCCATCTGCCTTCATCCAAAAAGTAAATGTAGTATCAACTCAAATCAGCAATCCCTCCCCAATTATCTTATCATAGAACCATCTCTCAGGAGCCAAAAAGGGTACTACTTAATCAACACTAGCAATATGAACAAAAATCTTCATATTTTCATTGCTTTTCAAACCTAGGAGTTGCAAATAAAACATGTGAACCCACTCCGCTCCACCAAAACAGATGCATACTGCAACTTTTAGAGTAGACAGATTATAGGGTTATTAGTCACATCTCAAAAGGAAATATTAAGCATATTTTAAAAACTAACTTAATATATATTTAAATGATTTCATTTATATACTATTTAGATAAACAATGAATTAAATTTAATTCACTGTTAATAAAATATGTTTATATAAATATTTATCAAGTGCCTGATACATATCTGAACAAAATGCTTGTTTTCACTGAGTTTACACAACTGTAATACAAGGTACACCATGAGAAATGTTATAGAATCAAGGAGGAAAGACAAGATACCAGGAAGATGTCTACGAAAGCTTTAGGAAAAATCTGGCATTGGGAAAATAATTAATTCTACCCAGTCCGGCCCATATTGCTTTCACCCCTCTGAGCAATTAGGCATATACTGGAAAGTTTGGCAGCAGACAGACCAAGGTTCTGTGGCATTGAGCAAATCATACCCCCTATTAGAGTCTCATGTATAAAGTAAGTGTAATACCAAATACCTGGCAGAACTGTCGTGAAGATTAAATGTGGATGATTTACATATTTATATAGATTTTTAATATACTACATATACATATATAATACATATCTATATACTTTATCTATTTATACAAACTTTATTGTAAATATATACTTACATATATGTGACATGTTGAATACAGTATATTTATGTGTGTGTGTGCATATATGTATATGTACAAAAAATCACAATGGATGGTGAATGTTAACTAAGCCTAATGTGGTAATCATTTCACAATATATGTAAATCAAACCATCATGCTGTACACCTTAAACTTACACAGTGATATATGTCAATTATTTCTCAATAAAGCTGGAAAAAAATCACAATGCCTGACACTGAAAGGATGCTCAAGAAAAGGAAGTATTTATTATAAATACCTACTAAACACTGAACCCTATGCCAGGTACTATTCACCTCTGCATCTGGACAGCACTTGATATGTTGTTTAACTGCTTATTTTCCCCAAGATCATAAAAGAGCAAATCCCATGTGATTTACTTCTTATCTACCCACAAAGAGAATAAAACACACATAGTAACACATGTCCAACTGCCATCTGTTAAGTAAATTGAACTAACTTCGTTATAAAAAGGTAACTGAACAAACAGAAGGATCAGCAAGACTCAGAAAATACACGGTGTTTACCATGAGAACATAAAAAAACTGACTTTTTAAGTACAGCACAAAAAAGAAATTGTTAGATATATTATTTACGTAATTTATATTGATTGATCAACCTATACTGAGCTCCACTACATGCAAACTAAGCCCTTTGGGGATCCCAGAACAGGCTGTCTTCTCTCCAGCAGCCTACAGCAGCCCTCTGAGTCTGATGGGATTAAGGAAGTTTCTACCACTTGCCTAGAGTTTCCTAACATTTGGAGCTCCACAGTAGTGGTTCTCAAAGTGTGGTTCATAGATGTCCCCAAGACCCTTTTCACAGAGTCTGCAAGATCAAAGCTATTTCTGTACTAATTATAAGACATTATTTTGCCTTTTTCACTTGACATTTGCACTGACGGGGCAAAGACAGTGTTAAGTTAAATGGCTGGCCTTAGCACTAATTAAAGCAGTGGCACCAAAATATACTGATAGTCATTGTATTCATCACTGCCACACACTGGGGGGTACAGGTGCGGCAGGGGAGGGGGGAACCCAGACATTTTAACTGAAGAATGTCTTTGATGAAGCAATAAGATTTATCGGTTTTATTAAATCTTGATGCTTGAGTACATAATTTTTTTATATTTTGTGAAAAAAATGGAAAGTACACATAAAGCAATTCTACTGTACACTGGCTGTCCCAAAGGAAATGCACTTTGAGCTACTGTTTGAGTTGTATACTCAACTAGCCAATTTTTTCATGGATCACCAATCTACTTGAAAGAACAACTAACAGAAAATTATGGTAATTCAGACTTGGATGTCTGACAGATTTTCTTGAAAATGAACAAAGTGAGCATGTCATTTCAAGGAGAATAACTGACAGTCTTTGTTGCCAATGATAAAATTCAAGGCTTTAAACAAAAATTAGAATTTTGTAAAATTTATATCTGCCACTGTGTGCTTCACACAGCTTCCCAATATTTAAAAGTGTTTCCAGGGACTTCCCTGGCTATCCAGTGGTTAAGACTTCGCCTTCCAATTCAGGGGGTGTGGGTTTGATCCCTGGTCAGAGAGCTAAGATTCCACATGCCTCATGGCCAAAACACCAAAACATAAAACAGAAGCAATATTATAACAAATTCAATACAGACTTTAAAAATGGTCCACATCAAAAAAAATAAATAAATCTTAAAAAAAATAATATATACAATTATCTGAAGAAACTATTAAAATTCTCCTCCCTTTTCCATATATATGTATGGATAAAGGCCAGATTTTCTTTGTATACCTCAGCCAAAATAACATACTGAAACAGATAGAAAGCAGATGCAGATACATGCAGATATGAGAATTCAGTTGACTTTTATAAAGCCAGACATTAAAGAGAGCTGCAAAAATATAAAATAATCCCACAGTTCTCACTAAGCTTTTTGGAGAAAAAAATAACTACTTTTATACTTTTTTTTTTTTTTTTTTTTTGCGGTACGTGGGCCTCTCACTGTTTTGGCCTCTCCCGTTGCGGAGCACAGGCTCCGGACGCGCAGGCTCAGCCGCCATGGCTCAAGGGCCCATCCGCTCTACGGCATGCGGGATCTTCCCAGACCGGGGCACGAACCCGTGTCCCCTGCATCGGCAGGCGGACCCCCAACCACTGCGCCTCCAGGGAAGCCCTATACTTATTTTTATTTTAAAATGTTATTTATGTTGGTATGTAATGGGTTTGTTTTTATTTCAAATGAATTAATAAATATTTTAATTTCTCAGTTTTAATTTCTAATACAGTAAAGTGACAGCTATAATCCAAATAAACAAAAGCTCCTGGAAACCTCAATAATTTTTACAAATGTAAAGAGTTTTTGTATGACAAGAGATCTTAGAGATCTGACCTTGGGTTTGGTTGATATAATTTTTCTTAATGGAAAACTATGAAAACTGAAGTAACATACAGCATAGTCAAGACTGGGTCTCCTGATTTCAATTTTACATTCATTCTGGACCACGTTTCCTGAATTCACTAAAACAATAATTTAGAAGCCCCTCATTCCATTCTTCCCAGTAAGCAGGAAGTTTGACCAAATAATTAATTACAATAGTAACAGTAACTGAAATTTGCATGTTATGTCCTAGCTATTTTTATACTGCTGCTTTCACTTAATTCTCACAAGCCTGTGATATAAGTACAATTAATTACTAACCTCTAGATGAGAAGCAGAAGTTAAACCAGAAGTCAGAGAGCTACTTAATGGCAGAGATGGGATGTGAAAATAACACTTCTAACAGAGAGATATATCAGCAAAAAAGCTTTCTCGTAACTCTCAATCAAAACATTTGTGTGGTCACCCGCAGGGGCATTTAGGGAAATACAGGACCTGTGACTCTGGCCCAGTACACCTTCAGATGTAGGCAGAACAAAACACTAGCCTGGAGTATGGCCACACAAATTTAGTTCTACACTAAATGGCAAGAAAACAAGCAAATAGGGAGATGTGCTAGATATATAACCAAGTGCCTCTCTTCCTCACCCATCTAGCGACTCTACCATCACCCATTAAAAAGAAGTGACAGGAGTCAAGGGTGAAGGATTTGTTACTGACACACAGCTGGGGCAGTGAAAACTCCTGGCAGGTGTTCTCTAAGCTATAACTCCTCTCCTATGCAAACTAACCCCCAAGCTGAGTCCTCCTGGCTTTATCACACTGAGGCTCGACAAGAGCCATCATTAGTGTCCAAACTCCACTTTTTCCAGGCTGATGACATGTGTCAGACCTTGATTCCTGGTGCTACTCCTGCCTGCCAACTCCGGAAAGACTTCTGTAATGGCTTTGGGTTTTTAAAAAAATACTTCAAGTCACAAGGCAGCAGCTGACACCAACTCCCTCCTGAGGATGGACACTTGGCCAGGAGCCCAAGCTGAAGTGGATTTGGAGATTCTTGATCTTCTTTGAAATCATTCCTAACTTCTCGCTGGCAATTAAAATAAAATCCTCCCCAGAGAACAGCCAGAGGTTGGGCAAGCCTCTTCCATCCAGTGGTAGTCACCTTTGATTAGAGAAAAGTGTTAAAGTGTAGCAGCAACTGATAAATGTCAGAGCCTGGAGGGCCTTCAGAGTTTTGATCACTTACGGCTATTTCTCATTTCATACCATGAACAGTTTCTAAGCCAACACCACTCAGCATTGCTTACTTAGTCAAATGCTTCAGGTCAGCATACCAAACTCAAGTCAATGGTCCGTTTGCACTAGTTCTGAGTGCCTCCCTAAGGCTAAGATGTTTGACTTGCCAGGCAGATGACCTGACGTGCTCTGCACATGCCCAAGAGGACATTAGGAAACATCCACAAAAAAGTGGCCTTTTCATGGTGGAGAGGTAGTGTGGTATAAGTGAACACACAAAAAATGCAAGCACACACACAGAGTCAAGGATTTCAATTTTGATTCGCTGTGTGACTTCATTTCCCTTCAACATCTGTGTCCTTATCAATTAAAGAAAGATCTTAGCCTAAATCAGAGATTCCCAAATGTCTGTGGAATGGCTACATCAGAACCCTCCGAGGGCTTGTGAAAACTACAGAACCTATTCCTAAAGGATCTGATTTACTAAGTCTAGGGTGATACCTAGGAATCTGCATTTTTAGCAACCTATATTCCCCACCACCACCACTTTTAATTCTGATGCAAAGTCAGGTTTGGAAATCATTAGACTAAATGACCTCTAAGACTCCTGATAGCTTTCAAAGTTATAAAACTATAGACTGGAACTTATTTTCTATTCTTTCATCCCAGAATGTTTTCCCCTATCCACTATTAGCATTCCCACTCAAACATCAGGATTGTCTAATTTCAGGTTAGCAATGGAGACATAAGTCTAAGAGCAGTATGTCAAGTATTAATAGCTTACCCAACCAAGTACACTGCTATTTCATTTATGAAAGTAGATCTAAGCATCGCTTTTCTACACAATATACATAGAAAAATAAAACTTTTAACACATATTTTGCAAAGATTCAACTATTTGCTGGAAACAGTCAAGAAAAACAACATTTAAAAAGCATTTTACCTAAATGTTATGAATAACTAAAAAGTTATGGCATGAATATACTTAATTAGTACTTGTGACTCATGATGCCTTAACACAAAGCTATAATCTACCTGAGGCAAAAAGAATTTTATAACAATAGAGGTCAAGTTTTTAAAGCATCAATAATAAAGTACCATATGATTAAATTTTTAACCCAATAAACTAAAATGGGCCAGAGGAGAAATCAAAATCCTACGTTACTGATATATCAACAGGGTTTCATTATAAAAAAGGAAAGATTGAGTCCTCTGATCGCTGTTCTTGTTTATTTCATTAACTGGTTGTTGCAAACACACGCCTGTTGCTCTAAAGGACTCTCAAAAATCTCCTCCAACACTTTTCACACACTGTAATGAAACCCAATATTCTTTCCAGCTCATTCCTTAATTCCCATGAATATTAGCTACTGCATGATTTGGGCTCCTATTTCTTTTACAACTTTCAATGCCTAACTCATTTATGTACTCATTTATCTCAGCTAGACAACAATCCTTGGTACAGAGTTACTTAGAAGAGTTCACTGATAACAGATATCCTGTGAATTAATTTACCATGGAAAAACAGAGTCCTGCTTCCGGTGGGTTTGCAAAATAATCTAAAATAGTAATACCTCAAAACACATGAAGTCACTGTAATTAAGGGATGGAGAATTCAGGTGGCCTCTAGAATATTTTGATAGGCTTTGAAGTGTGCATCCCATAATGCCTTTGGCACTTGACCAATTTGCTATCTCACTGAGTTGGCCTCCCCGCTCCTGTCTTCTAGACTCATCTGAAATAGCTGAAGAAACCTGATATAAAGTTGCCATGTCAAATAGTAAAATGTTCCAAGCTATTAAGTTTAAGCTTCTATTCCTACCTCTCAACTCCTTGGTAAAAACCTCAAGCAGGCTAAATATAATAAAGACCAATAATTCCATATACAACTGCAATCTTTGGCAGACTCTTTTTTCCCCGCTTCCTAATATTCAAGTAAATACTCTGAATTTAGCAGCCTCCTTTGTAAGCTTTGCCTTGAAACAACACAATTTTTCAGCCTAACTTAAAGCCAGAATTAGTAGTCAAAGTGCTGGAATCAGATCCAAACCAAATGGTTGCTGGGGAAGTTGTTGCAGGGAGGCAGGAGATAGGGAACTGCTGCGAAATAAGATAAATTCATTCAAATATTTGTGTTAACTTCTCTTCCTGCAACTTATTTTAGAAAGTTGCTAACTGTACAAGCACAGAGTTACTAATTAATGATTGGTACCTGCAATTCGTACAAAACTTGATGAAGTCTAAATATCCACTCTTCCAGAGACCATCATTATATTACATCTTTATAGTTATCATTGTCCTAGGTTATACTGCACAGGTTATGCTATAGGGAAAGGTGTGACTAGATGATGGTGAGTCTGCACTACTGCTGGCAAGCAGCCACTCCTAATAAGATGGAGATTGAGATTTCCAAAACTAGCAATATTACACCAGTGACAACAGATTGCAAAATCTTGGTCTAAAGCTCTGGTCAGGATTTCTCATCCTGAAGTTCGTAGGGAGGCTATGGATGGGTTCTTAGATTCCATAAATGAAACTCCTTTCAAATTTTTGTGTTTACGTGCATGTATTTAGGGAGAGAATCCATAGCTTTCCACAGAGTTTTAAATTATATACCTAACTTAATCCTCACAATCAATATGAGATAGGTACTAACATTATTCTCATTTTTACAGATTGAAGAAATTGAAGCTTATAGGAGATAAAAACTTTACATAAGGTCACAAAGAAAGTGGTAGAGCATTAATTTCAAAAATGTCTTTAAAACACACATATACATATGTATATTATGTATTGGCTAGTCAGACATTGTTTTAATTATAAAAGGTTTTTACATTAGTGTATATGCACTGGAAACCAAATTCTGGGCAAAACATGCAATTTTATTTAGTAACATAAATAATAGTTGTAAATGATTTTAACAATTTAAATCATTTTGAAATAACTTATATAAAAACACAAACCTGACATGTATTACCTCATTTAGTCCTCAGAACAGTCCTATGAGGTAGATACTATCATTATCTCCATTTTATAGATAAGGAAACAGAGAAACAAAGAGGTTAAATAAGGTCACATAGCTATTAAGTTGCAAAGTCAAGATTCTGGCTCTGAAGTCTGTGCTCTTTTAATAGTGCTTCCCCAAACAATTAATATACGAAAAATGTAAACTACAGTCACTTCAAAGGGGAAAAAAAAAGCCAAATAAAAATCAAATTGGAGAAGTCTATCATGATAAGGTACTTCATTTATTCTATTTACCACATATGAACCAAGAGCAATGAGAAGAGAGACCTACCAAATACATTTGCATGCTACTTTCACATACATAACCTCCTGTGATTTTCACAGCTGTGTGCACAGGAAGAGCGAGTGCTATTTGTCCAGCATCTTAAAGATGAGTTAACTGAGGCTCTGAGGGGTTACTCTCAATACTATTCACCATTATCTGAACTTCCCTGCCTCTAGGATTTCCTGTACAGAGTTTTGAATATCTTTCCTTCTTAGTCTAGTAAAAATTCAACTAAACCTTCAAGGCCCAGATCAGATGTGACCATTTAAAAGATATGCCTTTCCTGACACTCACTCCTAGGCAGAATTAACCCTTCTTTTCTCTATTCTCCCTTAACATAGTTCATACCATTTCGTCAGCACAGCAATCATCCTCTTTGTCATCAGCTGTGTCTATGTCTAGTTCTCTGCGTAGACACTGGGCTCAGTGATGGCAAGGGCTGTATGTAGGAGAAAGGGTTCCTAGAAAAGATTCTGCTGTTGAGTTAGTAGAAGGATGAAGCAGAACATTGGCAGTCTGGCTAAGAGAAACATGGATTCATGCTGACATTTTGTTGTCATCTTTATAACTTAAGACTTTGTCCTCAAGAATAGCAACATTACCTCAAACACTTCTAAAGATGTTCCCTGTATAGTGTTTGGGAAGTTATGGGCAGACAGCCACCTGAGACGGTGACTCCCCTTCTATGCTACTAATCTCTCAAATACCTATTGTTTTATTAAATTTATGCTTCTTGTTTCTTTCAAGTATATCAAGAGGCCTCAAGAGGACTATGAAAACATTTACATCTCCAACTCAGAGCAATGTGGGTTTCACAATATTTCGTAGTACCTCTGGAAAAGGAAAGAAAGGAGGTAAGTGAAACAATAAAGGATGGCATGGTGAGTTTTGACAAACTCAAAACCAGTCTAAATGAATTTATTAATTTGGACCAATTTATTAAATGTGTAGTAGCTTCTATAATCTGGCTAATTTAACCCTCAACTTTTTTAACCCCTAGACTTCTGCACTGAGTACATACATCTCTTGGCCAAACTCACTGAAAAGATCCAATGCGTGCCTTAAATTTGCTTGATGATAAAAACTAAACTTAAGGATTTAAAGCAAATTGAAGGAATGAAGATAACGAAGGCCTTTATTGCCCTGAAAATTAACTGTCTCAAACACAATGGGAAACACCCCTACGTCACTTTAGAAACCTTTCACTCTTCTCTAGTTTTTCAAGTCTACGAAAAGCATTCTTTTTAGAATGCCATAAATTTAAGAAATCGTATTTTGTAAACATCTAATGGTTTGGGGGAGCAGAGGTCAGTATTTTTTTAAAGCCTGACTATTATCAAAATGGAATAAGACATTGACTTCTCTTCATATTATCAGGCCAAGGAGAAGACCATCTAAAATAAACCCATTAAAGAGTTTTTAAAATACCACACAGTAACAGTTGCTTGATGTTTTGTTGTCGATTGTATACAATTTACTGTCATAATACTGAGGACTCAACAAAGCTGGCTAACTGAAGTGTTTTGACAGAGGGTGAGATAATTAAACTGATGTAGAACGTAAACAGTTTATATCCAAACCAAATTCTCAGTGGCTGATTTTTTTTTTAATGTGTACCATTTGGCTATTTAAAAATGAATTTGAGAACAGTCAACTTTTAATATTTAAACTTAAAGCAAATGGTAATAACTATCCCGGATTAAAGATTAACCTCAATTCAGCCAGCAGTTCTATAAGCACTTTTTCTACGGAGCATGCCTGGATCCCTCCCATTATAAACCCTATATTCTGAAAAATTCCATGTAATTAATTCATTTTCCAGATTTTTCATCAAGGACATTCAACAGGCAATAAAAAATAACCAGTATGTCTACAATGCACTGATACCATTTCTGCCAAAAGCTAAGACACCTGACATTTTAGTTACCCTCTGTGACCTTACTGAGGAGAAATGCAGGCTTTCTATTAGGTGGTAGAGTTCTTATTTTTTGCTTTTTCAATATGGAAAATAGACTACCCCTGAACCTCTGTGGTAACTTGGTGATCCAGGATCTCAGCTAGAGAGATCACCATTTATAAAGGTCAATTTTTTTTATCTTCTTCTATGAAACATTTCACCTACTATTATTACAGGCAAACAAGAAGAGGATGTTTACTTGTTTGACTTAGATCTCACTGAAGGTCCTGCCCCCAGATATACAACAGTAAGTTTTGTGGTGGTCAACGGAAGAGGCAGTACGATCAGTGAGTTTTTGCTATCATAAAGTCCAGTATTCAAGGTCTAGCTTGCAACCTTGGCTCCTGGCTATGTAACTTTGGGCAAATCACTTAAGACTCAGTTTTCTCATGAGGTCAAAGTACGTTGAGAATTTAAGGAGATAAAAATATATAAATCCCAGTATACAGTAAGTCCTCAATATATGTTAATTTCTTTCTTATCCTTGCCCTTTAATAATTAAAGTACTACTATAAAATGGGATATCTGATATGTTCAGAATTACAAAATTATACTATTCAAAGCTCTTTTCTCAGATATCCATTTGAGTCTGCTTATATATAAATAACTGCAGCCTCACAATCCTGAAGTTTGTTAGCTCTGCGCTGTACACAAAGTGATTTCTTAAATACTCACAACTTCAAACCCGGAAAAGAATGTGAGAGGCTCCATCAGCAGTGGTCTCTCAGGCTCATTGGCTCCTGAAACATGGGTGCAGGCTGAAGAAGGGCTGCCAGGGCCAGGACCCAGTCTTCAGAGGACTCCAAGGAACATTCAACGCTGTCGGTGAGTTTGGGATTTGAAAAAACCACCGACCGTTGACTGTACCTTGGGGTCCTTATAGACAACACTATATTTCCTGAAGCAAAGGAGCATGCTGTGCCTTCACATATCACATTAGATCACCAAAATCAGTCCTGCTCCCCATCCCCCAGAGGTGGTCCAGTTAATTTTTTAAAAGCTCCCCTCTATTTCTCTTGCCCATTGTTCCTTGCTTTTTGTTGTGTTTTCGACAAACAAGTATTTCATTTCAACAAGATAAGGAAAGCTCCATGATAATACCTAACGTTTTTAAATGTCTCCTAGAAATAGGCCATTCTGGAGAGAAACTGGATGTAGCAAGAAGAGAATTATTAAAAACATGTATTTCATTTTGGAGTAAAATCCAGTTAAGTATTTTATAGCCATTTCTCCCATGTCCCCTCAAAACCTTTAATTAGGGACAAGGGGAGGATTTAATAAGCAAAAATAGCACAGAACTGTCCAATGTCTGCACAGTTCTTAACACATTCTACCTCCAATTACAGTTAATGTAGTTAAGTTCTGACAGCCCCATTAGAATACGAGCTGTTTGAAAACAGCAACTGCCTCACCATTTCCATCCACACATAAGCTGATTTCCATGTTCGTTAAATTCAAGTAAAAAGTCACGTCTGGAGTCAGAAGGATCTGGGATGAATCTTGGCTCAGAACTCCCTAACTAGCTGTGTGACCCTGGGCAAGTGTCCGAGTCTCAGCTTTCTCATGTATAAAATGGGGGATAATAAGTATCCCTACCTCATAGAGTTTTGAGATTCAATAAGATAATATATAAAGTGCTTTGTACCATTCCTAGCACACAAAAATGCTCAATAAATGTAAGCCATTATTATTTAACCCAAAGCATAATCTGTGCTAATTTACTTTGAAAGGCACTCATAATTCTCAGTTCAAAACAGAGAGAAAGAAATAGGGTCCTCAGCTCTTGTTTATACCTACCAGTATGCAAGCACTGCCTGTGTAGTCACAGAGCTACCCGTTAGCTTTTCCAAGAGCTCCTTCCCTTCCCTGAACCATAGTTTCTCCATCTTTAAGAATCTCCCAGCTCTACTGTCAATGTTATCTATAATTATGTGGATCCTCAACAGCCGGCTGGTTACTAAGAGAGATGCCAGAACCAGACCTCAAAAATCCAGCGTGGAAAAGAAGAGCCAGGAGTTGGGACAGGCCAGGGCAACTCCACCAACTTGAAACACTGATGGCTGCACTCAACATTCATTGCTGTCGGTGGGTTTGAGTCTGAGTCAACTCACTGATCAATGAATGCAAACTGCGGACCAAACAACCCAAGGGAAGCAAAATCGTGTGTAGAGAATCACCCAAGTGTATCAGCTACTGTGCTGGGTGGGAGCTGCTGCTCTCTCCAATGTACTGGCTAAAGGCTTTGGTTCTAATACAGAGTAAGCCCTCTAAATTCCTAATACTTTTCTTCGCCCCCCCCGCCTTTATTTTTTTAAAAAAACGATGTTTTAGAATTAAGGGAATATTTTATAGAAAGAATAAACATCATACCATATTTTAAAAAACAATGTTTTCATAATTTTTAAATTTAAAAGAATCACATGCTCATTATTTAAAATTCAAATAAGAAATAAATAAGAACTGAAGATCCCTTTCCTCATCATCTGCAATCATCTCCGCAATGGAAATCACCCATAACTATAATAAATCAGTTTAACAACTCGTTTAAAATAATAAATATAATTATAACAAACTATTTATTATATTATCTATCATTAAAAGGATAAATATCATAAGTAAACGAAATATTTATTTTATTTCCTTGAAGACCTTTATCCATGAACATATAAACAGATACATACCACAACTTCGTGGTTTTTTGGAAGGTGGCTTAAAACAAAAACTACCTCATTTTATTTTATTTTATTTTTTATTTTTTTGGCTGCACCGCATGCCTTGCAGAATTCTCAGTTCCCTGACCAGGGGTTGAACCCAGGCCACAGTAGTGAAAGCCCAGAATCCTAACCACTAGGCCAGCAGGGAACTCCCCAAAACTACCTCATTTTATACTTACTCCCACACAATCTTCTTTTTCACTCAGATATACATTACAGATAGCCTTCCACAACAATCTTGTTATAGTTATATTAACTATACAGTTATACGCCTTAGTATGAACACCCTGGTTATTATTGTTCAAATATATTTAAATATTCTCTTTTGACCAAAACTATAAGGTCCATTCATTCTGACCTTTGCAACTCCCATCCCTCAATTAAGAGAAAAAAACAAGTGAGATGGGAGATTCACTTCATTTCTCTTAGCAAAAATTAAAATATAGTATCAACTCTCTGAATCCTTTAAAATAAGATAAGCCACTAAATCTTTCATGATAATGACAGGAAAACAAATGCGTTGGTCATGAATAATTTATCATACACATAAGTCTGAGACAGAAACAGATTCTCATAGCAAAAGTCAAATTAAATAAGGCAGCAGGAGAAGAGGCTTGTCAACTTAGCCTTCTGAAAATTTTTTTCTCAGAGGTAGGAAGGAAGGTGAAGTGCAGGTGAAGTGAGACAAGAACTAAAAAGACAAATCAAAGCCAAAAGAAAAATGCAAAAAATGATGAGAATTGGGACTTCCCTGGTGACGCAGTGGTTAAGAATCCACCTGACAATGCAGGGGACACAGGTTCAAGCCCTGGTCCAGGAAGATCCCACATGCCACAGAGCAACTAAGCCCATGCGCCACAACTACTGAGCCCGCGTGCCACAACTACTGAATCCCGCATGCGTGGAGCCCGTGCTCCGCAACGAGAAGCCACCACAATGAGAAGCCCGCACACCACAACAAAGAGTAGCCCCCACTCTCTGCAACTACAGAAAGCCCATGCACAGCAACAAAGACCCAACGCTGGCATGCATGCATGCATAAATTTATTTAAAAAAAATGATGAGAATTCAGGAAAAATATGGGGTTCAGGCCAGTGTTTCCCAAACCTGGTTGTACATCAGAATCATCTAGAGTTGCTTTTAAAAATGCAGGTTCCTGAGTTCTACCCAGATCACAAGTAGGGCCCTACAATCCGTATTTTATTATAACAAGTTCACCAGGTATTTAGAGCCACCGAAGGCTGGTTTGAAGCAAAGCCAAGCCCACCAACTTAACACTGGATTCTGACCACCACACTTCATGTCATCCACTTCACAACTATTGCCCAAACTTCTGTGCCACCATCTGATACTGCCACTAGTCTTCTGAATACAGAAAAATATAGCCATACTTACGTTGCTATTGAGTAACTCTCTTCAGAGTGAATAAAACTTTGCACCATGTTGTGGCAGCCAAACAAATCAAATTGTGTCTGATGTTTTATAGAAACAGATGCACTTGAGTTCCTGTTCTCTCAAAAACTAAAACCTACCTAAAGAACCTAATGAATGGGACCTTCCCTGGTGGTCCAATGGTTAAGAATCTGACTTCCAACACAGGGGACACAGCTTCGACCCCTGGTCAGGGAACTAAGATCCCACATGCTGCAGGGCAACTAATCCCGCGTGCCACAACTACTGAGCCTGCATGCCACGACTAGAGAGCCTGTATGGTGCAACTACTGAGCCTGCATGCCACAACTAGACAGCCCACGTGCCGCAACTACTGAGCCCATGCTCTGGAGCCCGCGCGCCACAACAAAAGATTCCACATGCCGCAACGAGGATCCCACATGCTGCAACTAAGACCCAACGCAGCCAAAAAAATAAATAGAAAGAATGTCTGACATGTTCTTTGAAAAATGTACAACTAAACAAGCATGCCATTTATTTACCCAGACAATCAGCAGTCTCTATATATGCCAATGAAAAAATTACATATTTTAGCCACCAAAATCCTCTATAGTTTCTATTAGATAAAACTAAGCGCTACAGGAAGGGAGAACTTATGTGAGTTTGAGGGTGTTTCCTGCAGATGGGACTTGTAAATAAATACCTGCAACAGAGAAAATATGTGGCATGTATAGTGGACAAGAGCAGAATAGTTCAGAGATTATGTTTGGGCGCACTGAAAAAGTAAATGACAGATGGTCTTGTGAGCCAGGCAGAAAAGTTTAGAATTAGTGCAACAGGAAGCCACTTTAAGTGGTCAGCTCTGAAAGGAGATAACGAAAGCAAGACTTTGGGAAGATTCACCAAGCAGATGAAGTAGGAGGAAAGGGAGGAGAGATCTGAGACAAAAAGAAATAGAAATCTGTTGCACAAAAGAGCTAAGCTAAAAGGGAGGCAGCAGGAATAGACAGAATGTAAAGGATATCTCAAAAAGGCATTTTAGCTTTTGGTTTTGGTTGCTTTTTGTTTTTCAAATAGATTTTTTTGGGGGGGGGGTACTACGTAGTTACTGAAAAATTCATACATAAGAGAAAACTAAAGTCCACCAGTTGCCCCCGCCGCTCGCATCATTCTGTTCAGTGTATTATTCTTCCAGATATTTCAGAGATATTTAAAATATTAATATATGTATTTATATTTAGAGAAAATATCACAAATTACACATAATTTTCCATAACGCTTTTTTCACTTAAAACATTGTGGCCATCTTTCCAGGTCAAAGGATTAGAGCCATCTTGTAACTGGCTCAAACAGAAAAGATACTGACGAAGTTCAAACAGACTGGAAGCAAAAATGTTAACAGTTGCAATCTCCAAGTTGTAGGACTAAAGATGATTTTTAAGTTTATAATTTACAACTCATCTATATCTTAGAAGCGTTTGGCAATAAATATGAACTATTTCAACAATTAAGAAAAATTATTTAAATGCCTCTTCTTAAAAAGCAAAGATTTCTTTTAGATGCAAGATATACCTATGTTTGACTGAAAATCATATGGAAGAATCCACAGAGGGAAAGGAAGAAATGACGGACTATTTTTATTAAGAAAGGGTACCTGCAGAAAGCACAGCTGCAGGGACAGTGGAAAGTAAAGGGCTCCAGGTCCATGGTTGAAGTGGTCACTTTGGAGGGCAGACACATCAGCCTCAGAGAATGAAAATTACAAAGCAAATTCCAGCCTACTTCTGTTCTCCTCTCAGGCTATATCTCAATAGGATCCAACTGGGTGATCCCAAATCTTGCAAGGGGCCTGCCATGGAATAGACATTCCATAAATGGTTGCCAAATGAATTCCCTTATGTTTTATGACACAATTATGTTTATAACTTATGAAACTCCTTGAAGTAAGCATAGGATACCTTCAAACCATCTGTGCCATGAAGTACAGTTCCAACGCAGGTATAATTTTAATATCTACCGGATATCAGGACAAAGCTATCTTGATTATACTTGCTATAGAACCCCTGAATTTACATTGTAGCCCAACTTCCCCTCCTACTCTTCGGACTAACTAAATCTACTGAAAACTACATGCACAATCCATCAAAATCACATGCCCCTTTCTCTTCTCTTCCCAGTACAGTGGGTCCTCCGTATCCAAGATGTGGAGGACCAAAGATACTGCACCATTTTATATAAGGGACTTGAGCATCCTCGGATTCTGGTGTCCAAGGAGGATCCTGGAATCAATTCCTGTGGATACCAAGGGACGACTGTAAATAGCTGAGGCAAAACAGTACAGTAAAAAAGAAATAAATGGTTTGGGATAGTATGGAGTTAGAAAACCTGAATTTAATTCCAATTTCTGCCATGGTTATGTGTTCTTGGACAAGTGAGTCACCTCTTAAGCCTTAATTCTCCATGAAAGAGAGACTAAGTATACCTCCCCTATCTTCACAGGATTGTTGTGAGGCCTCAGAGAGAGCACAGTGAAAAAATGTGCTGCAAACAGCACACAGCAGTACAGCCCAATGCATCCTGGCCTTTGACGGTACTACTCCATGGCTTATCCTCACTTTTAGTAGATAAGATTCCCTCACTCCCCAAACTCTCACCTACTTGTCAACCAGAAGCACGTATCTGCAAGATGTCTAGCTGAGGTTATTAATCTATAACCTGGGGCTGAATGCAGGCATTTTTCTGTGTATACGTGTCACCAGCATAGACAGTCCATCAGAGCCACAATCTATTTATTTAGGTCTTTGTAAACTTCTCTCAGAAATATTTTAGTTTTTAGTGTACAAATCTTACACTTCTTTTGTTAAATTTATTCCTAAGTATTTTATTATTTTGATGCAATCGTGAATGGAATTGTTGGACCATTTTTGGACCATTACTAGCTATAAAAATACAGCTGATTTTTGTATATTGATCTGGTATCCTGTGACCTTGCTAAACTCAATTAGTTCTACTTGTTTTGTGGGGTTTTTGTGAATTATTTAGGATTATATATAGGATTATGTCACCTATGAATAAAAACAGTTTTAAGACATCCAATTTAGATGCCTTCCCCACTAACCCTCACATTACTGTACTAGCTAGAACCTCCAGTGAATGTTGAAAAGAAGCAATAAGAGCACATTCTTACCTACCTTATTCCCAATCTTAGGGGAAAGGTACTTATATTTACCCAATTAAGTATTATGTTAGCTTTAGGCTCTTCATGGATGTTCCTCGGTCAAATTGCGGAAGTTGCCTTCTATTCCTAGTTTGTTGGGAGATTTTGATCATGAATGGGTATTGAATTTTGTCAAATGTTTTTCCTGTGTCTACTCAGATGATCATGTGGGGCTTTTTAACCTTTATCTTATTAGACTTATTTTATGGCCCAGAATACTCTTAGAGACTGTTCTATGTGTACTTGAAAAGGATGTTTATTCTGCATGGAGTATTCAATAAACATGAGCTATGGTAAGTTGGTTGATTACTTCTCAATTTGTTATAAGCGTATGGTTGTTGTTGATAGTTTTATTCAGCTTTACAGTTGCTTTCTGGGGACAGGCTGTGTTGACCTTCTGACTCACTCATGCCAGAAATGAATCTCCTCCTCAGGTATGTTTTTACAAACCTCATAAGTGATAAAATCCTAATCTTGGTGAAACCAAACAGCTAGTCTGAATTCCAGTCTATTTTCCTGAAATTAGACCCAAGTACCATAACAAACTGCTCAAATACAACTCAATCCCAAAATACACTTAGGAGGAAAAACTTCCTGAGGAAGGCAGAGGAATAAATTCACTCTGGAATATTGGAATGATTTTCAAATCCCAAAGGCAACAATACAAAAACTTGAGTATCAAAGATTTATCTTCAGTTTCCACTACCAAAAGCCCTAACTGTTGGAGTCACTAGTACCTTCTATGTGTGTATACAATCTGAACCAGCCCCAGAGTCAATCATGGCTAGGGCGAGAGTACCTGGACAGCCTCAGATCTTGTCACCAGGTAGGTACTCAAATAGGTGTTATGCAGTGAAGTATACTGAGGGCTACAAGCGGCCCTGGCCACTTCAGTTAAGCTATCAGCTCGCTTATAACTCCCAGCCAATAACTGAGTGGTTTGAAATTATCTTTTCTACTTGCCAAACTTCAACCATTACCTAATGCCTGGATTTTCACTGCAGTTGCCAGATCCCCATCCTTTCCCACCACAGGGCTAGCAAATAATTCCTAATCAACCATGCCCCTGAATTTGCCCTACCTTTGCACTATCCCTCAAATACCGGACTTAATGGGGAGTTTCTACAATCTCCATGCTACCTGTTTCCTGACTGAAACTATCATACCAGGAAATTTGTCTGCTCTATTAATATTCTCCTTAGAATGCACCTGCAGCTTCTACTGAATAGTCAGTGGCCATAGCCCCAGGTAAATGGATATCTGGACACCAAGCTGGGTTTATCCTCTTTCCTGAGTATTTAAGATTTGAACACAAATGCTTCAGTTAGTCTGTGTTGAGCATGGCTGCTGGAAAGACATGACAAGGCAGGGCAAATCAGGGGCAGCCATCTTCCATCATGGACACAGAAGCAAAGAGTATCAGTCTGAACAAGAAGAGAAATATGAAACAGAAGCACCAGAGAAGCAGAGATAAGCCTCCACAGAGAGATGGGAAAGAAATCCTGGTCTTGCTCCTTCATGAAATCCAACTGAATGCTCCCTCCTTGGGCCCCAAGAGAAACCCTGTATTTTCCACCAATGTCCCCATTTTAAACTAGTTTAAGGAGAGTGTCTTTCTTACAATTTAACTACTTAAGTCAACACCTCTGGTTTTCCTCCCTTGCTACCAGTCTATATTTCCCAGGCACCAGCACTGTTCACAAACTTTCGTGTGTTACTTCGCCATAATACAGCTCCCTGTGTTCAACTCATGTTTTTCTGACTATGTCAAGTTTCTTTACAAACCTCTAAGACTAGATCATATTCTCAAAGCTCTAAAGTTTTCTTTGGCTATGATGAACAGGGGAATGAAAGGCAGTGTGGTCTTAACCTTTTAGCCTTAGCTTCTCATCTGGGAACTACCACCTACTACATAGAGTTGTGATGGGGATCATATAAGGTGAGAATAAAGTGCTTAGCACGGCATCTGACATATGGCAAGCCCCACTAAACGTAGCTCTTTTCTATAATAGCTTGATTAAACTTGTACACACTGAACAATAGGTAAAAATCATATCACTAATATTTAGGATCTAAATGGCACCAAGTATATCAAGAAAACTAATCAAGAGTAATTCCTGCCGGGCAGCAATCTTTTTACATGACAGCACTACACCACTAACATGTGAGCAGCCGTATCAACTCCCAATCAACATCTATTTCTTCCAAACTTGTTTCTAGCCCCACTGTACTTTTGAAGCTTTTCAAATTACCCTGTTATCTTTCATCTGCATTTGTAGGATCATTTCCACTAATTTACCAATGTTGCTTTTGAGGTTTGTTTGCTCGGTGATATTTTTATCCAAGGTATTTCAAAAGAGAAAACAAAGGTCAGAGGTTGAAACTAACTGGTCAGACTTAAATTATAAAACTTAAGAGAATATATTTTTGGTAAAAGATAATTAAGGATCAAAATTATCATGACTATTAGGAAAGGGTGACTAAGGTATTTTAATTTTAAGTTTTTGTCTAACAAAACCTCTCACAAAGAGAAAGAGAGACAGAGAGAAACAAAGGGACAGAGACTAGATTTCACAATTAAGATTATCTTGATGAAAATGATGTTTAGGGCCTGGCTTTTACTGCATCTTAGTTATGGTGAAAAATTCCTGGACAGCTGAGATGCTAAATAATGCACACACCAAAAAACATCAACAAAAATCCCAGCACAAAATCATTACATAAAGGATTTTACTTCCTTCTTGATTACCCTTCAACATAAGGAAAAACAATTCCTAGAAGAATCATTTGTTGTTAGACTCACGTAACAAATAATTCTGTCAATAAGACTGATCACATGAGTAGTAATTCTATCAACAGTATTGGAGCCATTATCATAAACATCTGCGCATACATAGTGAAGACACACATTCACACACAACGGTGAGATTTTGCTTTAAGTCACAGAAGACATATATTTTTTCTATTTCACACCTAGCTCCAAAGGCCCATTGCACTGAGCCTTCTTCTAGCTAGCCTGTGGCTGTTTTCTACCCTCTCCTCCTTCCCAACCTTTTAGCCCCATGATTCTCAAGGTATGAATTTAAAGGATCCTCATGGTATATTAATCCAACTTTCATCCATCTTATGAGTGCCTGATGTTCAGTTCATTTCTACTTATGAATAAAGGCTATAAGTAACTTGTTAATGGACTGTCAATAAAATTTGGTGTTTATAAACTAAAAGTAACAAGAGACTCTTTAGCATTCTACTAATAAGCCTGGCTGCCACAAAATGGATGGCAATGGTGCAAAGATCCTACTGCAAACACACACAGAAAATCAACTGGAAATCTTGCAGTTCTCTGAACTCCATTATCATTGTTGAGGGAATTAGTGGTAGTTTTCAATTACTGTTATTCTTGCTTTTTAATCTTCATTATGGCTCATTCAGCATCATTTTCAAATTAGTTTGATACATGCTGTGTATGATAGTACACCAACAGTATCCTTATTTTAAAATTTTCTAGTACTGTAATTAGACTTTGACATATATATGCCATGTTTCAAATATGAACCATACCTCAATTGCTAATGCACATTTATCATCCTCCCTCCAAATTTATTTGCACGTCATAGTCCATTGTCAATGAATTTTCAACTGGAAAGCAGGAAAAGGAAGGTTAAGTAGATAATGGGGTCCTGCCTAAGTGAGCTGTGTTTCTAACCTACGTAAGTGACTGAGGTCAAAAAAGTTGGCATCCATTGCCATAATCAAGCAAGCTGCAACAGGCTGCCAGGTCACTCTGCTTCCAGCCTAGTTGTCCTCCCAAATCTTTTCTCTTCTTAACTACTTCAGGGAGCATTAGAAACTCACCCCACCCATCATCTTTTAATTTTCACAGCCTGAGAATTCTACTCATGGCTTCTTAGAATCTTACATCCCCTTAAACGACCTTCTTCCTTCACTACTACCTTAAACAAATCCTCATTCAGGAAAATTTCTGTTCTCTCAATTTCCATTTTTATAAGGGAAACCCACACCTTCGACTATAACTTTCATAAAAACTCTTCTTCACGCCCAAGGAAAGAAGTCTCAGACCCAAGGGACAACAGGGAGCTATTAATGCCTCTTCTTGCAGTCTCCCTGGAAGTAGATTGTCAGCTCTTGGATATAAAAGCACATCCTTCTTGCCCCGACTCCCCAAACTCAGATCTCTTTGCATTAACGGTCAGCTCTATCACCTTTCCCCTCCATCCCCCAATATTCAAAAAAAAAAAAAAAGCAACTGGATAGCCACTGAATAAGCCAAGATTTTGAAGTTTGAGAGGCAATGGAAGGAAGGCAGCAGAATGGATTCCCACATAATATTAATTAGAGTTTCCAAACATGCTCTTAGAATGAGCTAAAGGCTCACTCCATCTCTCATATCTTGAGGGCTAGCAGTATTACTTTTCAGAAAATCTTGGTTTTCTGTTCCGTTTAATTATGAGTTTTACAAGCACTGTTTTCCGTTTTTCGGTCTGATTCCTTGCTCTTGGCTCTTCAGTTAGGGCCTGTTGCCACCTAGTGGACTAAGTGGGAATAAATGCCAATACATCATCACAGCTTCTCACCACTGTGCTCTCAGAAGAGACCACTAGATGGAGACTTCAAATTTGAAGCAGAAGGAGAGTGCCTAAACCTATCTAGAAAACCAGATAGTTGGTATAAGACTACACAAAAAACTAATAAAAGCTCACACAAATAAAAGCAAACGTGTGACACTGAGGTTAAGGATATAGGCTTTGACTCTTTTGAACAAAATCACAAAAATCTACAATAAATATTACCAAGTTGAATTACCAAGACTCCACGTTCCCAATGCAGAGGGCCCAGTTTCGATCCCTGGGCAGGGAACTAAATCCCACATGCATGCTGCAACTAAGAGTTCACATGCCGCAACTAAGGAGCCCACCTGCCACACCTAAGACCCAGTGCAACCAAATAAATATTTTTTAAAATCTACAGTTTTTGAAACATACATAACTTAAAACAAAACAAAAACAACAATGTGGCATAAAGACAGACATATAGACAAAAGAAACAGAACAGCAAGCCCTGAAATAAGCCCTCACCTATATGGTCAATGACTGTCAACAAGGTTGCCAAGACTATTCAATGAGGAAAGGACCATATTTTCAACAAACAGTGATGGCAAAAGTGAATATCCACATGCAAAAGGATGCATGTGAATGTCATCTTATACCATACTATACAAAAAATAACTCAAAATAGATCAAAGACCTAAATATAAGACATAAAACTTTTAGAGGAAAACAAAGGGGGAAAAGCTTCCTGGCATTGGATTTGGCAATGATTTCTTGGCTATGACACCAAAGGCACAGACAACAAAAGAAAAAATAAGTAAACTGTACTACATCAAAATTTAAAACATCTGTATATGAAAGGACACAACAGTGAAAAGGCAATCATAAATTGGGAGAAAATATTTGCAAATCATATATCTGATAAGGAGTAATATCCATAACATATAAAGAAATCTTAGAACTAAAAAAACAAAATAACAAGAAAAAAAAACCTGATTAAAAGATGGACAAAAGACTTAAATAGGTACTTCTCCAAAGATGATATACAAATGGCCAATAAGTACATGAAAATACGTTCAACAGCATTAATCATTAGGAAAATACAAATCAAAACCACAATGAGATACTATTGGGTGTGTGTGATACTATCAGAAACACAGAAAATAGGAGGATGCAGAAAAATCAGAACCCCTGTACACTGCTGCATGGGACTGTAAAATGATACAGCCGCTGTGGAAAACAGTATGGTGGTTCCTCAAAAAATTAAAAATAGAATTACCATATGATCCAGCAATTCCAGTTCTGGCTATATACCCAAAAGAACTGAAAATAGGGACTTGAAAAACTATTTGTACACTCAATATTCATAGCAGCATTATTCACAACGTTCACAATAGCTAAAAGCTATAATCAACCCAAGTATCCATCAACAGATGTATGGATAGACAAAATGTGGTATATAACAAACAATGGAATATTAGTCTGTCTCAAAAAGGAAGGAAATTCTGACACGCTACAACATGGATCAACCTTGAAAACAGTATGCTAAGTGAAAGAAGTCAGCCACAAAGGGACAAATACAGCATGACTCCACTTATATGAGATACCTAGATTAGCCAAATTCATAGAGACAGAAAGTAGAATGGTCGGTGCCGGAGTCTGGAGAATGGGGAAATACTGTTAATGGTTACAGGTTCATTTTTGCAAGATAGGAAGAGTTCTATGGATGGATGGTGGTGATGGTTTCATAACAATACTAGTGTGGTACTTAACGGCACTAAACCGTACACTTAAAAAATGGTTAAGATAATAAATGTTTTGGTCTGTATATTTCACCACAATTTTTTAAAATAAATAATAAGAAAAAAACTATAGCTAACATCATACACTTGATAGTGAAATACTGAACTCTTTCCCTCTAAGATCAAAAACAAGAATGTCATCCTTGGGCTTCCCTGGGCGCAGTGGCTAAGAATCCGCCTGCCAATGCAGGGGACACAGGTTTGAGCCCTGGTCCGGGAAGATCCCACATGCTGCAGAGCAACTAAGCCCGTGCACCACAACTACTGAGCCTGCACTCTAGAGCCCGTGAGCCACAACTACTGAGCCCACGTGCCACAACTACTGAGGCCCGCGTGCCTAGAGCCCGTGCTCCACAACAAGAGAAGCCACCGCAATGAGAAGCCTGCACACCGCAACAAAGAGTAGCCCCTGCTCGCCACAAGTAGAGAAAGACCGCGCACAGCAACAAAGACCCAACACAGCCAAAATTAAATAAATAAATAAAATAAACTTATAAATAATAAATTTTAAAAATTAAAAAAAAAAAGAATGTCATCCTCAACATTTTTATCTACTGTTGGACTGCAAATCTTAGCCAATGCCATAAGGTAAGAAAACTAAAAGTCATAAACATTAAAAAGGAAGAAGTAAAATTGTCTTTATTCATAGCGGTACACATAAAAAGTCCCAAAGAATTTATTTTTAAAAGTTACTAGAACTGGTAAACAAATGTAACAATGTCATATAATACAATCACAATATACAAAAATCAACGGCATTTCTATATACTAGCAACAAACAATTGGAAAATAAAATTTTAAAATAATACCATTTACTACAGCATTAAAAAAACATACTACTTAAGGATAAATTTAAAGAAAGCTGCACAAGGTCTCAACACTAATCTTTCAAAAACATCACTGAGAAAAAATAAAGTTCTAAATAAGTGGGAAAATATACTGCATTCATAGATTAGAAGACTCAATTCTAAAATGACAACTCTACCCAAATTGA
This sequence comes from Delphinapterus leucas, assembly GCF_059928025.1. Taxonomy (NCBI): domain Eukaryota; kingdom Metazoa; phylum Chordata; class Mammalia; order Artiodactyla; family Monodontidae; genus Delphinapterus; species Delphinapterus leucas. Next base: position 114,507,384 of record NC_143134.1, read on the forward strand.
TAAAATCAATGAAATCCAATCAAATCCCAGCAGGCTTTCACTTAAAAAAAATTTTTTTTTTGGATGAGCTGATTCTAAAATGTAAAACGAAATTAAAACAAAACCAAACAAAACCCTAGAATAGCCAAAACAGCTCAAACAACTTGGAAAAGGAAGAATGGAGTTGGAGAACTAACACCATCCGATTTCAAGATTTACTATACAACTATAGTATTCAAAACATTGTGGTATTAGTGAACACATAAGTAGGTTAATGGAAGAAAACAGAGTCTACAAGTAGATCATACATATAAAGATCAAATTATTTTTCAGCAAGTGCATCAAAAATTTAACAAGGAAAGTCTTGTCAACAAATAGTGCTGAAACAAATAAATATTCATATAAAAAGACTTTGATTCCTATCTTACACCATACAAAAAAAATTAACTTGAATAAAGCTAAACCATAAAGTTTCTAGTAGAAAACATAGAATAATACCTTTGCAACCTCAGGTTAGGCCAAGATTTCTTAGGGAGGATACAGAAAGAATTAATCATAAAAGAAAAAATTAATAAATAGAACTTCATAAAAATGTACAACTTCTGTTAATCAAAAATCATGTCAATAAAGTAGAAGAGAAAGCCACGGATTGGGAGAAAATATTCACAACATACATATATGATGAAGGACTTGTATCATAATAAAAAATACCCACAACTCAATAATAGGACAAAGAACACAATTTTTTTTAATTATCAAAAGACTTTGAATAGACACTTCTAAAAGACAAAATATGAATGGCCAATAAGGGTATGAAAAGATAATCAATATAAATAGTCATCAGGGAAATGCAAATTAAAACCACATCGGTCCCATTACCTGCTCACTAGAATAACTAAAATTTAAAAGTTGACAACACCAAACACTTACAAGGATGTCGAACTATTAGAAATCATACTACTGGAATTGTAAAATGTACCATTTGGAAAACTGGCAATTTCGTAAAAAGTTTAACATACATCTACCATCTGACCCAACAATTCCTAGATACTTTAGAGAAATTAAAATATATACACAAAAACCTTGTACAAGAATTTTCATAGCTGCTTTATCATAATAGTACAAAACTAGAAATAGCCCGGGTATCAACAGATGAATAGATCAACTATGATACAGTCAATTGAATACTACTCAGTAGTAAAAAGAAATGAATTACTAACACCTGCAACAACATGGATGAGTCTCAAACATTACGCTGAAAAACACTAGACACAATAAAGCACCTGTTGTATGATTCCATCTATAAGACATGTCAGAACAAACTAATTTATCATGACAGAAATCCGAAGTTATTGCTTCTTGGGGCAGAATAGTGGGATCAACTGAGAAAAAGCATAAGGAAATTTTCTGAAGGGATGGCAGTGTTCTGTATCTTGATGAAACATGAATTACAAGGGTACATGCATTTGTGAAAACTGCTTGAACGTTACACTTAATATCTATGTGTTTCACTGTACGTAAATCATACCACTTTTTTTTTTTTTTGCAGTACGCGGGCCTCTCACTGTCGCGGCCTCTCTCGCTGCGGAGCACAGGCTCCAGACGCGCAGGCTCAGTGGCCATGGCTCACGGGCCCAGCCACTCCGCGGCATGTGGGATCTTCCAGGACCGGGGCATGAACCTGTGTCCCCTGCATCGGCAGGCGGACTCTCAACCACTGCGCCACCAGGGAAGCCCAATACCACTATTTTAAAAAGATAAAAAGTACATTGGCTTTGGAATCACACAGGCTTCAGCTCTGCCACTTAACAGCTCTGCGACCTTAGCCAAGTGTTAAACTGTCAGTTTCCTTATCTGTAAAATGGGGAGAGCAGGAGTTGAGAACAACTTCACAGAGTTGAAAGAATAAAGGAGACAATGTTTTAAAACCATTAGCATACAGTAAATGCTCATTAAATATTAGCCCAAAAAGTTAGAAACCCTTCATCATATATTTCAGCAACGAAGAAACATGCAGTAACAGCTAGAGCAGCTAAATACTTGGCAATTCACATATACTATCTAACTTATTTTTAAAAACAACCCCTAATAGAGATTATTACTGTTTTATGGATGAAGAAACTGACCTTCACAGGTTGCCTATGGTCACTTAGCAAGGACTGGCAAAAGCCAAGATGCAAACTCTCATGTTCTTTCCACTGCACCACACCGTGTCCATTAGGGTCACTTTCAGCAACATGACCTGCAACTGCCAGGACAGCACAATTCATACGAGAAGCTTACTTAAGGCTCCCTACATTCTTGATAGCAGGGTAAAAAGGAGGCCAATTCTGATAGCTTGATTAGTGAATGGAGGCAGGGCTGCAAGCAGAAGCCTGAAAATGCTGCTCTAAGCTTTTATCCTCTTTTTTGGCTTCAAGATGGTTCCTGATACTTGAGGATACAGGTTCCTATTCCTTAGAGCAATTTCAAGGTAAGAGAATTGTGAATGTAAAATCTATCATCTAAATGGGAAGCTGTAGCCTGGGTGACTCAATTTGACAGAATAGCTTGGAAGCTTGGCAGCTGAAATGAGAGCCACAGATTTTTAAAAAAATATATATCTCATTTCTTAATACAAGAGCCTTGTTAAAAAAAAATTAAGGGGTAAAACCTGGTGGTCCAGTAGTTAGGACGCTGCACCTCCACTGCCGGGGGCCCAGGTTCAGTCCGTGGTCAGGGAACTAAGATCCCACAAGCTGCAGTGTGGCTAATAAATTAATTTATAAAAATTAAAACAGAAATAGTGAGTTACTCTGTGATACCACACCTGCCCAAAGATATCACTGTTAACTGTTCAGTGTATCTTCTTCCAGACTAAAATTTACCTTCTCCTTAATGATTCTATAGTATTCCGTTACATGGATAACTACAAACCATTTTAGTCCCCTATTAAACTTTTGAGCTGTTCCTTTTTTGCTATTATAAATGCTGAAAAGAGTATCTGAGAATATACATTTTGCACACCTTTCATTTCTTATAGGATAAATAACCAGATGTACTAACTGCTAAATCTGCAAATTTAAATTTAAAAAATTTTAATTTTAAACTGCTAAATCTGCAAGAATAAACCCGAACATTTTTAGTGTTGACAGATATTGTTAGATTATACTCACAGACTTCCCATTTTCCCACACCTTCATCTGCACTGTTAATTATCATTTTTTAATGTAGGAACTGCAAACTCAAATGCCTAGAGAAGACTGGAATGAAACATAAATGGATGAAGGAGGCCATGTGGGTTTGTGACAAACCTGAGTGCGCATGCTCATTTAAAGAGGGCAGCCACACATATATACAATGGAATATTACTCAGCCATAAAAAGAAACGAAATTGAGCTATTTGTAAGGAGGTGGATAGACCTAGAGTCTGTCATACAGAGTGAAGTAAGTCAGAAAGAGAAAGACAAATACCGTATGCTAACACATATATATGGAATTTAAGGGAAAAAAATGTCATGAAGAACCTAGGGGTAAGACAGGAATAAAGACACAGACCTACTGGAGAACGGACTTGAGGATACGGGGAGGGGGAAGGGTGAGCTGTGACAGGGCGAGAGAGAGGCATGGACATATATACACTAAGAAACGTAAGGTAGATAGCTAGTGGGAAGCAGCCGCATGGCACAGGGATATCGATTCAGTGCTTTGTGACCGCCTGGAAGGGTGGGATAGGAAGGGTGGGAGGGAGGGAGACACAAGAGGGAAGAGATATGGGAACATATGTATAACTGATTCACTTTGTTATAAAGCAGAAACTAACACCATTGTAAAGCAATTATACCCCAATAAAGATGTTAAAAAAAATAAAAATAACAAAATAAAGAGGGCAGCCACTACTCTGCTCCAGCCAACAGATGCCATGTATCAACAGAAATCCAGGCCCAGTGCTGGACTATCCAATTTATCAAGAAGGCCAGAAATGGAAAATTTTATGAAACTCTTGCAGGTTTTAAATGTTGACAACTAACATGCTTTTATTTAAACATCCAGTTAGTCAAACAAAACACATCTATAAGCCAGACTACATTTAGCACATGGAATTTTGTGCTACGGTGAAAATGATATAACACTATTTTCACTGTGAATCTTATTATTCATGCAGTTTATCTTTTCCTATGCTTACCAACAGAGGATATATCTATTCAATTTTGGTTCATACTGTCAGCACCCTTCAAAGAAAGATGCTTATCTTTTCTTTCAGATTCAAATCTACAACAACAAATACTGGACCAACAAAAAAAAGATATGTAACTTCAGATACAGAAGCTAAGAGTCTTAACTGACCTGTATGCCCAGAAAAGGCTTATGAAGACTCACTTGGGACTGAATTGCTATACTCTCCTCAGCATACTTAAAGAACCCCAAGATTTTGAGAGAAAACACCAATTTGTAAAACTATGTATAACTCTGAAGAGGGTGGCTTTAATAATCCAGGGCTTCCCTCCACTACCTAATACATTTGCCTAACACAGCAAATTTTCTTCTTGGTGAGACATCAGAAAAGGAACAGAATTCCCACACATCTCTCCCTTTGTTATCATACGCTGAATTTAAACAACCACTTTCAGCTTTTTTAAAAAAAATGAAAAAAAAGCACAGGTTTATAGGAATCCTTCTCTGCTCTCAAAATATTACTGCAATACTGCTCCCACAGAAATAATTTCAGCAACCTATCTAATTTCAGAGTTTCTTCTCATTCCTTCTTAGTCATCCATTACATATCTCCAGACCCAGATGTTCAAGCATTCCCTGAACCCACCATAGATAATGGCAGAGATCCATGACTATCCAAGGATCCAACAAGAGCCTTTGAATGCAACTATCTTTTCATCAATTGTAAACAAGTCCTAAACTCTTGGCTCCATAGGGAGTCTCTATCAAGTCAGTATAAACTCTGAAATAGGGGCAAAGGTCAAGGGGATGAAGCTCAGCCTAAACTCTGGATCTCATCCCACCCCCACCCTGTTCAAAAGAATCCTTATCAGAAAGGAACTCCCCAGCAAAAGGCCACATTCAGGCGACGTGATCTTGCAGTGGTCTAGCAGATTCAGCTGAAGCTTTGGAAGCAAGGCTCTTGGAACTGTTATGAATGTGAAATACCAATATCACAAACAGAATGTTGTGAAGGAAAGGTGACATAAAGGGGAAAACCAAGGGAACTTATCTTATCTTCATTTGTTTCAGGAAAGAACCTGTTTGATAATACATAGTGGAATAATCCTGAACCTCAGAAGAAATCTCTTTGGGAACCTATTCCACAGTGAATTACTCTACTTTACATCCAAAATAACTCTAATATATGCAAAAGAGCCCAAATGACACTTAGAAAATAGTCTTCCTTCTGTACATAAAAGGCCCCGTTATATATGTTATAAATCCTTATACTGCCTTAAACTCTTCCATTAGCATCTGAGACTTGTCACAGTCAAGAGAGCTAGAAACAGGATAGAAGATTCATTAAAACAGCAGCTCTGAAGTCCCAGATGTTTCTCCACTGTGTACTCTGGGGTGAGTCATTTAACCTCTCCAGGCCTTAGCAGTCTCATCTGTTAGGATAGGAACAGTATCTTTTCAAACAGGCTTTATGAGTGCTTAATGAAAAATGCACATGAAGCATTTAATGTGTAATAAATATTAGCCATTATTATTATTACTAACTACTATTATGTAGTAAAAGCCACATATCATCAAATTTTGTGTCTGTCGTTCCTGACTAAACCAGAGTCCCTTGAGGGCAGGAACTGAGTCTTAGGCTTGGCACACACATCAAAGGGAAAAAGAGAAATGGGGAGGGAAGGAAACAGCGGACTAGGTATTACAAAGTCAAACTTAAATTTAGATATTTTATACGCTATAACCAACCCTTCTCACTCCCACTGAATATGTTCAAAGTACCTAGCACATAAGGAATACTCAATAAATGCTAATTTTCTTTGATCTCTAACACTCAACCTTAAGTTCATTATCTGCAGACCACACTTGGGTTTATATAAACTGTTTTCTGAGATTAAAAATTGTGACATATAGGGCTTCCCTGGTGGCGCAGTGGTTGAGAGTCCGCCTGCCAATGCAGGGGACGCGGGTTCGTGCCCCGGTCCGGGAAGATCCTATATGCTGCGGAGCGGCTGGGCCCGTGAGCCATGGCCGCTGAGCCTGCGCGTCCGGAGCCTGTGCTCCGCAATGGGAGAGACCACAACAGTGAGAGGCCCACGTACCAAAAAAAAAAAAAAATTGTGACATATAGTTTGACAACTAGGAATAGACCCATAGGACATGGTACAGAACATTGGAATTTTGGAATGAACCTATGGGTAACTCTAGCTGAGATGTACGTTTCTCTTTTATAGCTTGAAGGATCCACAAAAAGTCTCCTTGGGATCCCAAAACACTTGACAGATGAATGCAAAGCCAGAGCAAACTAGTGATGTTAGGCTGTCTTATTCTGAAGCTGTTTTTTAAATTGCCTGTTCATCCCACATCACTCATGGATCTCTGCCTGGTGGGCATCTATCAGTATGGCAACAGAGGGCAAAGATTAATTTAACTTTCAAGTCTTCTAAAAATGCTCATTTATCCAGGTCTTTGCTCAGTAGGAGAAAATATATACATATGTATATGTATGTATGTGTGTGTATGTGTGTGTGTGTGTGTGTGTGTGTATATATGTATATATATATATATATATATATATAAAAGTCTGAGTCAGCAAGAATCCCAAGTATGCAGTCTTTTAAAAATGGTAGGGACTTCCCTGGTGGCGCAGTAGTTGAGAATCCGCCTGCCAATTCCGGGGAAATGGGTTCAAGCCCTGGTCCGGGAAGATCCCACATGCCGAAAAGCAACTAAGCCTGTGTGCCACAACTACCGAGTCTGCACTCTAGAGCCCATGAGCCACAACTACTGAAGCCCGCGAGCCATAACTACTGAAGCCCGTGCACCTAGAGCCCATGCTCTGCAACAAGAGAAGCCACTGCAATGAGAAGCCCGTGCACTGCAACGAAGAGTAGCCCCTACCCGCTGCAGCTAGAGAAAGCCCACACGCAGCAACAAAGACCCAACGCAGCCAAAAAAAATAATTTTAAAAAAGTATCATAGGATTTATAAATAAATTAAATTAAATGGTAATGGCACATCTTTAATTACACAAATTTCTTCCTCAGCATGTTCTCTCTAAGACCTTGCTACTGACCAAAGAGAAAGTGCATAATCTGAGTATTTATTTTAAATAAGCAGAGGGTTAACTCCTTTAGTTTCCTAAGAGGTTAAATAAATGGGTTGGCAGATGGTCATTTTGGTTACCTGCTGCTGGTTGGGCGAAGGGGCCCAAAACACCCTAACAGTCAACCAGATGGTAAGAACAGTCTTGGCCAGCAGTACGTGAGCTCCACTCCTTTGAGGGAACTATTTACTTGAAGCAGTAACTTACACCTGCTAACATCTGGAATGATTTATCTTTGTGTCATTAGGCAACAGAGGATAGTTTAATTGAATAAAGTGGTTACAACAGTCGTTAGGTACAGAAAGACTGAGAATTTCAACATTATGCTACATAGCCTAGAATAGCGTACACTTAATAGTGTTTACCATTTGCCAAGCATTATTCCAAATGCATATATTACTTCCTTTAATCTCCACAATAGCCTTGTGAAGTAGAAGTACTTTTTTATTGTCCCCATTTAACAGATGAGAATACTAAGGCACAGAGAGGTTAAATAACTTAGCCAAGATTACAGAGCTAGTAAATACTGAAGCCAAGTTGAACTCAAGCAATCTTGAGCCAGAGTCCATGCTCTTAATTCAGAAGAGTTTTGGCTTATATAAAAAGCTAAAGGGCTCACTTGAAATGCAGACAAAAAATTTATATAAAACTATGTTCACGGGCTTCCCTGGTTGGCGCAGGGTTGAGGGTCCGCCTGCCGATGCAGGGGACACGGGTTCATGCCCCGATCCGGGAGGATCCCACATGCTGCGGAGCGGCTGGGCCCCTGAGCCATGGCCGCTGAGCCTACGTGTCCGGAGCCTGTGCTCCGCAACAGAAGAGGCCACAGCAGTAAGAGGCCCACGTATCACAAAAAAAAAAAAAAAAAAAAAAACTATGTTCACTGTGGCACTATTTATAATGTAGAAAAAACTGCAAACAACCTAAATGCCCAACAATAGGTAAATGGTTAAATAAACCATGGTAAACTTATTCACTTACAATGAAATATTATCTTGCCATTAAAAATATTTATGAAAACTGTTTCATGACTTGGGACAGTGTTCCCAATGTGATGTTGAGTGGGGGAGCAATAAACAGCATACAAATTGTATATATGGTTTCTAACCACATAAAAAATAAGCTCAGACACAAACTGGAAGGACATATTCTCAAATAAGAAACAATGGTTATTTCCAGGTGGTGGGATTAGGGGTGTTTATAGTTTTCTTTTAGTGTTTTCCACAATGAACACGCATTATCCTACCATCAGTTTAAACAAAGGCAATTTTTTTCTTTTAATCAAGCTGCACGAAAATCCTCAAGCAGTTGGTATAAAGAGCTAAAAAGCTTCTAATCTGTCTAAATTTCAAGTAGTTACTTTCCTTGGCATAATACCCTTTGAACACGAAACAACATAGTCAGTACATACCAAAAAGAATGCTCATCTTCAAATTTGGAAACTGAATTAAAATACGAGTATTTTCAATTTTGGTCAGTGTTTATTCTCTAATTATTTGTAGGATTATTTTACAAGAAGAGAAATGGATTAAACTATTTAGAGGCCAAGAACCCAGGAATGGTTTTGCTGAAATAGAATAAGGGACAAAAGTCTGACTAGGGAGGAAGAACAGCTGTTGCTAATCCAACTATTTACCCTTTGACCCTCTATCTGGCCAATAACTGAACAGTATCAATTGTTTTCCTGTATTATGTGCTGTTTACAAGCCCTGAGAGGCATGAAAGGAATTAATAATTTAGCCTAGATAGCCGACAGCCTTTATTGGGGAGCCCCTTGTCTGTGGGACAGAAATCAGAGCAAGTAACTGTCCTGAAGTCATAGGTCCCTTTACTGTTCTTGTTTTATAGCCTAATTGGTCCCCAAACATAAATCAATTATTTCTCCTGTTTTAAGAAACAATGACTTCTATTCTCTAACTTCCCTTACATCAAGTCAGTCCTTGTTCTCTTGAGTTTTACAACTACATGGTAAGCACGATGGCTGAGGAAAAAACTTGGGGAGCAGGGCAGACTGGGGTTATTTGGAAACAGAAGCACAGAAAGGTTATGCTGTTTTGAACTTCTCTTGACCTTTGACTGCCCTTGTCCTTTATGCTAATAGGCAGGGTACAGAGATGCTTCTTGTAGAAATGAACTTAGCCTGAACCTGTGCTGTAACATTGGACTCCAGGAAGCCCAGGAATCATAGGAAGGCAGCCAGAGTGTGAGTAGCTGCCCATATTCTAAGCATGCTACCCATATGGTCTATCACAAAAAATGTAGGGGAAAAAAAAAGGCTATACAAATTTTACGAAGTCAGTCTTTCCTCATCCAGTTCCAACATGTTGTCCCAAATTTGCTGTCTACAACCACTGCCAAGCAAAATGGGAAATCAGCAACAATGGTATTTCCTGGTCCAAAATAAGCAAGTATGAGTAGGCCTTCCTTATCAGGAATTTGGGGGGTAAGGGAGACATCGGAGCCTCTAAATTCCAAAGATGCATCACAAAGAAAACCCTATTATTCTCCATCTAATGTGCAGAAGTTGTGAAATATTAACATAGATGTTATTCCTTCCCAATCAGAAGCCATGGAATTTGTAGTATCAACAACCATAACCAACTTTACACAACACATGTGTACAGCCCATTTCAATCTTGAGGTGTGCTATGACTTGGTAGGACTGAGCATGCTCAGTTGAACCCCAAGATTGCCTCAGCACAGATGATAAACTTTTGTTTCTTCCCATTCATTATTATAATGTCAGATCTTTATGTATTTCTTCAAAGAGAAAGACCAAAAATACTAACTTCACAAAAATAACATGGGGACTATTGAAAATATTGGCCACATAAGCTAAGTAGGACTTTTAAAAGAAAAATGATTTTTTTAGGTAATTCCCATTCTATACTGATATATAAAATTATGATTCAATACCTGTTCATTCTCATGGAATGGAGAGGTATATAAAGCACAATATCTAGCTAGAGAGTCTATGCAGAAATGTTAAATGAGTTAGAATTACTTGGCCCAGAAAGAATAATCCAATAATAATCTTCATAAGAATATCAAGTGCCTTTCCTAGAAGATGGGCATGAGTATTTTCAATTGCTACTAAATGCAGAAAAAAAGAATAAATTTGGATACTATGTGCTAAATTAGAGGTTTAAAAAAGTGTATTTTGAAATAATTCCAGACAAGGAAATATTTTCCAATAGACTTAATAAATTAGGGCAGGACATAGATTTATTTATTTGTGTATCCCTGGAGCCTAGAACTGGGCCTGTTGCAGAGAACATTCAATGTTAAACTAAGTTCTCAATTATCTGGCTTGTTTTATGTGTAGTTCTATCTGAAAGATCACAGGGCATGTCAATATCCTTCCTAGTGTTCAAAAATGCTTCTAAGAGAGGACCATGACTCGAGAATTTACCTTTTCCTCCTCCTAAATGACGGCTATTCATTAAGAGAAAGACAGTGAAAATACTGTGTTCACTCACAGGTAATGGGATGTCAGGTAGGAAGGTGGGGTAAACTGAGCCTATATTACCTACAAAGCTGATTCTGAACTTTATGACTTGTAGAAAGACAAATCTATTTCCCTGGTGTTTGATAAGCATTATGAGACTTATTTTATCTTATAATTAATAAGTTAGTTGAACAAACATGAATGTTTATACTATTAAGGTGTGTGAGGATAATATGAGAATGTCCACAGCTGATATTAGTCAGGATGGTGAGAAGGTGAACTTTATCGCTTACCTCAACAGCAGAATGGTGACCAATAACCAGCCCCATGACCCTAACAAGTACAAGAACTAGAAAAAATAACTCTAAATCATCTCATGGAGTCTCAATCTAAAGTATCATTCGACCTTTTGGTATTATAGCAAAATAAGGTATGTATACACTGAATATTCTCCATATCCTGGAATGGTGTATGCCACATTATGAGAGCACTATAAACATAGATGATTATCTATGATCAAGACTTGTATAGTCCTGAAAAGCATCATTTAATTAGACTTTGAAATGGTCATTCTCATAACTTAAACTTAAGAATGTAGTTGAAGATGCTTTAGAAATTAAACTGTGGTATGAAGGTTATCAACTATAAATATCTAAACCTTTACATAATCCTTCTTTGAAATAAATTATATCAAAATTATGTCAACATTTTAAAAAGTGGTTGTGGGTATATGGTTGTATGTGTGCATAAATGAAAGCACAATTTTTGTTGGTGGTGGTTTCATGGATGATGGAGAACAAGAAACTAGTATTAAACAGAAATTTTCAGCAAAGAATTTTCTATTAAATGGCTAGACTGTGGCCACCAAATAACATGAGGAGAAGAAAAAGAAAACATAACTAGAAAAGAGAGAATGCCCTCCCCATAATCATAAATTAAAGTGAAATAAAATCTGTAAATAGGGCTTCCCTGGTGGTGCAGTGGTTGAGAGTCAGCCTGCCGATGCGGGGGACACGGGTTCGTGCCCCGGTCCGGGAGGATCCCACGTGCCGCGGAGCGGCTGCGCCCGTGAGCCATGGCCGCTGGGCCTGCGCGTCCGGAGCCTGTGCTCCGCAACGGGAGAGGCCACAACAGTGAGAGGCCCGCGTACCGCAAAAAAAAAAAAAAAAAAAAAAATCTGTCAATAGGTCTATAAATGTCATCTTAAGTTATACATTTCAAAGTACACACACATACACTTTTCTTACACATGAACACTGGGGAACATTCAGAACTTACTAGTGCTTGGGTCAAGCTCTGCCAGTTCGTCCTGACAAAAACCTAAAGAGAAAACAACAGGAAAAAAAGATTACAATTCATGAATTACTCCAAGGTGCCTCCAAATATGAAAAATCAAGTATCATATAGCGGGGAAAAAAAATCCAGACTCAGATGTCAAATCTGGATTTGAATCCTAGCTCTATAACATTTAGCTACTGTACATCCTTCTTTGAGCCTCCATTTCATCATCTTTATATAAAAAAATGGAGACAGTAACAGCACTTATCATGGATAGTAATGAGGATTAAGTGAGACACTGATATAAAATGCTTATTTAGCACAGTCCCTGGCACAGAGGAGCTCAATAAACAGCACAAGTAATTATGAGTAAGCATGCCAAAGTTAGCTGTAAAAAGTTCATAATAAAATTACAGTGTACTTAATACTCGTCATGTTCTACTATGTTATCAATGAATTATTTTCCAAAAGAAAGCAAAATATACAAAATATGAACTTATAAAATATCCAACAGGATAATTTTACTTAAAATTTTCACAGATGCTTAAGAATTTTACCTATACACACAAATGGGAGCAATTCTTCCATTAATAAATATGCTATTCAAGTTGGAATAAATACCTCTCAAAGCACATTTCAGGCCCAAAAAATCTGAGCTACATCTTTCTGATTGGTGTGTAACTATCACACTGAAGAGAAAAATCAAGCACAGTGAGTGGCAAACACCCAGCAGGTGTTCTATATACACAGGTGATGAAAGTTCTATTTTCCTGGAATGACTGCTTACTCTCTCCAGTTTGCCTTCTACTCATTCTCAGAAAAGCTTTTTCTTGCCTCCCTTATCCTTGTCTCATACACAAGGTCAAAGCCCCCTGTTATAATTATCTATAATGTTTTGTACACTCATCAGCAAGGAATTATTGGCTCAATGTCTCATGCCACTATTAGACTGTTCCACTAACAGTGTTCCACCACCCCAGGGGAAGGGACCTGGCCTGTCTTGTTCACAGCTGTAACCCCATTATGTCTCACAAACCTAGTACAAAGCAGATGTTCAATAAATATCAACTGTAGTATCTCAATGGTAAATTCAAAAACAATGGAGCAAAACTAGGACTAGAGGAATATAAGAACATTTTCTGTCATCAGAGCCAGGCAATCAGAAGCCAAAAGAGCAACTGAGCATCATGGGGAGAAGAAGGATTCAAACAGCAAGTAGACTGTTTAAACACCACTTTTAAAGTCCTTGCAATCCTGGGCATTCACCAAACAAGCCACAGTCCTTCTTGGTAAAGAACTATTCATCATCCTTCAAGACCCAGCTCAAATATGACAACTATGAAACGTGGAAAACAGAAGAGGCCTCTCCTGCATTCACAACTTAAATAACTGCCTCCTCCACTAGACAGTGAGCTCTTCAAGGGTAGGGACAGTGCCATATCCATCTGCAGAGCTGCTTCTATGCCCGAAACAGTTGCCGATACATTACGTAAGGCGCTCAAATGCATGATGAACTAAACAGAAAACACAACCCTGCCTCTAGATCACAGTCTAGGGGAAGGAAGTCACAGGATCAGAAAATCTAAGTCTGGCCTGAAAAGTGTGTGGAATGTCTGAATGAGGAAATCTGATCTGGAAAACCAGAGTTTGGAAGCTGCTAAAGTGGATGAGATGCCTAAAAAGGCTCACCTCAGAGCAACTTTAAACCATCTCTACCTAAACACATGGGGATCAGAAAAGCTGTGGAGAGATGCCAGGGAATGAGGAAATCACTCATTACACATGGGTCCAATACTGAACATCCTGCCAGAAATGAAACTGAGAATAAGCACTCACTTAACATAAATTGACTCAAAAATAGGACAAAAAACATGGGAAGGCAGAATAGTATAATGGGCAAGTTATAGTTCAAGCCACTTTTAGTTTAGTCATATGACTTTAGGCAAGTCACTCCCTATTCTGGACCTCAGATTCTGGACATTAAATGAAAAAGCTGTACTAGAAGTCTCAAGAAAAGACAAAGCCTAACACATTTTCTGAAAACAACATTCGGAACTCAAAGTAACTAGATCAAACACAAATAAAGACAGGGTGACCAAAAAAAAAGAAATACTATGAAAAATAGTTAAAGTGGACATCTATTGCTTTTATCTGCCTAGCAACCACTCCCCCCTTCTGGTTAATGGCATTCTGATTTTACTTTGGAGACTTATCCCTTTTACACTTTCAGTTGATATGACCCAAGTAGGATTGACCCTAACCCTGCTATAAACTGGGATTAACAACAGCACTTACCTTATAGGTCTGTTAAAAGGATTAAATGAGATAGTGCATGTAAAGACTTTACACAGTACTTGACAAAGTCAAAGCTCAACATATGTGAGCTACTACTAACTAACCCCAAGGGTCCATCCAATCTAGTGCTGTATCTGTGGTACCAAAGAGGAGATTATAGGAGGGTTAACTATTGACTCATTCATGACACCATCCTCAAAGACCTGGAATGGAACCCCCTAACATCACTAATGTAGTTTAATTACTTGCTGTGATTCCTGAACTTTTTTTATATTTTGAGCCTATAAACTGCTTGATGCAATAATTCCAGATGTAGTACGCTACCCCCCGAGAAAAGAAGAACTCTTTATATTTGCCTTAAAACGAATTCCTCCAGTGGTCACAAAGATCCCTGATTATGGAATTCAGTAACTATGTCTACAGTCCCTCCATCCAGTCCTGAGACCACTGGCTAATAATGTTGTCTCTGGCTTTACAGATCATCACTAATGCAGGAGGCTTGAGGAGATATGGAGAACAATGTTAATCCTACCTCCTGACAAGTCAGTGGAATGGCTAGATCTGGCTACCGTTCTCAAACAGTCTCACCCAGATTCTCAGCAACCAGATCCAGCTAGCAAAATGATTCCTAGCTAGAAGAATCCAAACCACTGCTAGAAGTAACCCCAATGTGTGTTCAATTCAATTCAACACAGAGGCAAAGGATATCAGAATTGTTCAGTAAAAAGCAGACTCCTAAGGCACATAAATACACAAATATAACCCCAAAACCTTCTGCCTCACAAAATACAACACATTAAACAGATTAGGAAATGTTCTGAGAAATCCAGAGTCTTTGGCTGGTGACTTAAATTGCTTTAAAAAGGGAGAGACAAGAGACACAGATTGGTTCCTAAAATGATAGATATACCACTAAATCAGCATGCTCATAAGCAATTTGAAATTTAGTGCAAAGCTTATATATATTCTGTTACCACGGTTTAACTTAAAAGGCAGATGCATAGTGAAAAGGACATGGGTCTGAGTTAGAGTTGGATTCAAATCCCATATCTGCCACTATTTTTGTTTAATTAACTACCCTATAGCTACTTCCTGAAATGGGGATAAAAATAACCATCTTGTTCAACTGTTGTGAGATTTGGTGAATATATATATAAATAATCTACTTTATGGCAAGAGATCAATAAATGGCTCTCAGTCTAGGAATTTTCTTTAATACAAAGGAAGATCCAGTTGACAAGCTTTTCTCCAATAGGAAAGAATTTGGCAAAAACAAAAAGATCAGTGACTCCTTAATCTGTGATTGGCTACAGTAATAGATTTTGAAAATATTGATTTTTTTCTTTATTTACTATTTTTGGCTATAAAGTTATACATTTACCACAATAGGATCTTAAATAAACTTTGAGTATCCAATTTTTTTCCAAATGTGAACAAATAAAAGCTTATGGGTAATGCCACTTAACAAATTCAAGTCTAAAACACTAGCTAATTGTAATCTATAATGTGTTTTTTACAAAAGCAAGTTAAATGTTACTCTAGGAATGTTTTAATTTCATTCAATTTGACTGTAGGAAGGCAGCATGGTGCAATAGAGACTTGGATCCTGGTCAGGATTCTGCCAATCTACTTTGAAGCCCACAAGGCAAAATTAAGGTGAGGCCCTTAAAAGGCAAAATTCTATAATTTTAATCAAACATCTCATCTTTCCCCAAAACAGAAATCACATATTAACATCAGTTTAAATGTTTTAATTAAATATGATATATAACATTATTTTACCTAGTCAACTGCAATTCAAGTTTCATGTACTTTAAAATGTGAGATATGAAGTGAAGCAGAGCTTCCAGAAGGAAGTCAGGGATCTAGAAGGATTTTGAAACTATTCTGCCTTATTAGGTTCCCTACTCTGTGATCCCAATTCCCTCTGCTTCCCACACCAAATCACCATCAGGGCTACTGACCATGAATTCGGGTTTTAGAGAATTTTGTTTTCCATACTCCCTAAGAAAAAAGCTAAAAATCTTTACCCAGGATTTGTACTGATACACAAGAGTCATTCACTGGTACTTTCTGGACCAAAAGCTCTGGTCACCTGTGTCAGTTTCCCATCTGCTTTGTGCCCCTGATCATGATTAGGTTCCCAATGAAACTCTGTGTCCTTCTTTCAGTCAGATCTGGTCTCAGCCCTAACTATCTCCAGCCTCAAGGCTGAGGCATATCCCAGGATCCCAGGAAAGGATGCTCAGTAAATGTTGAGGAACTACTTCTTTCTCCAAAAAGCAATGGTACTAAACCACATGATACCACAATGAAGTTCTTGCCAAAATATCAAGTTCTAAGAGAAAATAACAGTTTCAGTATTCTCTGCCTTCGAAGTCTAGACCAACAATGTCCAATTGAAATTCCTACAATGATGGAAATGTTCTCTCTCTTCATTATCCAAAATGATAGCCACTAGCCACATGTGGCTATTAAGCACTTAGAATGTGACTAGTGTGACTGAGCAACTGAATTTTTAACTTAATTTAATTTTTATTAATTAAAGTAGCCACAT
Organism: Delphinapterus leucas; assembly: GCF_059928025.1. Classification (NCBI taxonomy): domain Eukaryota; kingdom Metazoa; phylum Chordata; class Mammalia; order Artiodactyla; family Monodontidae; genus Delphinapterus; species Delphinapterus leucas. Next base: position 114,524,202 of record NC_143134.1, read on the forward strand.
AAGGCCAGTGGCTATTATAATGGAAAACATAAGACTAGAAAAACAGTCCTCCCTCTTCTAAATGTATTATGCCACCTTTTGGACTCTGTTGCAGCTTTAAAGTAAATGAAATATGGAAATGCTTACGCTAGTGTTATTTACTAACCAATTCATAAGTTTATCAGTTGTTTTCAGAAAGTAATTCCATCAGCCTAGTAAATATAGTCACTTACTTCCTCAAATGTTATTAAGTACCTGCCCACACTGTAGCAGCTCCTAGGCCTGGAAGATACAGGTATCAGTAAGAATGACCCTACTGTCAGAGAATAAATAGTCCAGAGGGGTACAGAATAAAAATTAACTACAGAGTACAACAATATGAATGTACTTAATGCCACTGAACTGTACACTTAAAATGGTTAAAATGGTAAATTTTATGTTATATATATTTTACTACAATAAGAAAAGATTAAAGCCAAATGAAATAAAGATAGCGAAGGAACTTCCCTGGTGGTCCAGTGGTTAGGACTCCACACTTCCACTGCAGGGGGCACAGGTTCAATACCTGGTTAGGGAACTAAGATCCCACATGCCGTGTGGTGCGGCCAAAAAATATATATATATAGTGAAATAGATAATAACATTAAAAAAATTAATGGTAGGGAGTGAATGATGGACAGATTGGGACAGATGGACAAGGTGAAACTGGGAAGCACTGCAGAGTAGTAAGAGCATATATTTTGCTATCAGAATAGGTTTGAGTCCTGGCACCATCACTTACTACTGTGTTAACTTAGGAAGTGACTTCACCTATCTGAGCCAATTTCCTCATCTGTAGACTGTTGCGAGGATTCAATGAAATGATACACTTAGGGCAGTGGAAAGCGCTTAAGAGCCGCTATCAATATTAGTGAGAACACAGCAGCAACCATGGGGCCAGGGGCATGTGCAAGGGATAAGCATTCACCAGACAAACAGGGCTATTTGAGAAACATATGCAGAGGAAACCACGTGTAAAAGGCATGAACAGAGAAAGTGAACAGTGTTACCTGGTAATGTGATTTGACTGGAGCCCCAGCCAGGGCCATATCATAAAGGGTTTTAACTGCCATACACGGGGAGTTTTTGGCTTTTATTCTATAGGCAACAGTCACTGAGGAAAGGAAATACATGGATACACCTAGGAAGTGTGTCAATACCAGCCCAACTCTGACTAACTTCAATATAGTGGTTCTAAAATTTCAACCAGGTAACTATAAGCATAAGGGTTAAAGGGATGGGAGGAAAGCGCTCTGAGAGGGTAGACAAGATACACATGGCAAACCATTCACAGCTCCTGAAATTCTAGGAACTCTTCCCATTTTTCAGGGCCCCTCCCAACTCCATCTCCTATACTGCTTTTGGTACAAAGAATGGCTTAGGTAGCGGCTGAAAAGGAATGTAGCTTTTTTTTTTTTTTTTTTTTTGGTAACAAACATTAGCTAGCTAAACCATGGCCTGCCTTACAGTCCAGTCTGCAGCCTACAATTTAGCCCCAGACCCAAGCAAATACAGAAACACTTTTCTTTAGATTGGCTGAGCATTAAATTCACATCTGTCTCTTTCCTTTCTATCCAGTGAGTGGGATGCCACTTGCGCCATTAGCTTTTGTTTCTCACAGGCAACCTGATAAACTATATTTCAGGAATAACAGAAAATGCTTTTGAATACAGAGACAGCACCACAAGTCCGCACAGCAAAAGCTGGCTGGCAGAACAAGTCATATTTCCCTTTCTCCACCTACAAATGTCAAGGTCACATTTTAAAAACTGCAACAAAAACAAAGCCCTTTCCCTAATGTCATTTTTTTTAACATGAAGTCTTAGGGGCAGAAAAAAAGAGTGGGGGGAGGAGAAGCCAAGGATTCTCAATTATATAACCTATTGTGCCCACATTATTTGCTCAGCTTAAATGCTGCTTACAAGAAGTGTCTACATTTCTATGGAAACATTAATAAGTTCCATCTGATCAACCTACATCACCTTTCATACAGTTTTTCAGCCTTCTAGCTTTGTAATGGCAGCCTTGAAACCATACTGAAGGCAGAAAAGCCAGCTCAAGATTATGACATTTCAATTTTAAGATATTTTTAAAAATAAAAGCAGTACAAAGCTTCAAGGCTGTGGCTAGAGAATCAGAAGGTGAAAACAGTTTAGGAAGGCAATTCGGTTTGATGAGTCAGAGGTCATTAGTGTTTCTATGGAAATATAGTACAGGCATTTCTCAGAAAACTGCATGTACTGATGAGCCTCTGACATTTTTCATTTACAATTCCTGGATCTCTGTAGTAACAAAAGAGATTGTTGATAATTCTCCATTCAGCTTGGAGGTTAAAGAAATTTCAAAATGCACACATACAATAAAATGTATAAAATAATCTCTCAGCTGCCATTTATTGAATCTTTACTATAGGCCTGGCATTGGCGTGATGCTTTACACGAATTCTTCCTTTCTCCATCTTATAGGTTTAAACAGATTATTGTATTCTGTTACATGGAAAGAGCCACAAAAGTCAAAACAAGAGAACTTCTATTCAGAGCAGTTGGGCTAATAAAACCCCACCTTTGCAAGGTACATGCTTTTCAACAGCTACATGGGAACTTGACGTTATTTCAAAAAACAAACCCTGACATTCCCACAAAAGCAGGGCTTCAGAGTCCAAGAAAAAAACACCACACCTTAGATGAGTCCATTATAAACCTCCTCTTGAATAATCCAAGATAATCAGAAGCAGCTAGAGTAACTTCACTAACCAGATCAAACCGAAGTATAAAACTTTACATGAATGAATGAATGCAATATTGTAATTAAACAAGAACTAGGTTGTTTTGGAAAAATATATGTTACTCCCAGCAGGAGTAGGGAGAGTGAAGGAGATTTTTTTTTGCTCATTGTCATTTCAAAGACTAACTGAAGAAGAGTCCTACAGACAAAGGAGTTTGTTTGACCGTGGTCACAGAGCTTTCGAGGTCATTTCAGAACCATCTGTTGAGGATGATTTTTTTTTCTCCATTCAACTTTTCTGATTGAAAATATATTGTTTTTATAAACAGAAACATGCACATTTTAAAAATCCTAAGAACAATGAAAAATATTTTTAAAAAGAATGTATATATATATATGTATAACTGAATCACTTTGCTGTACAGCAGTAATTAACACAACATTGTAAATCAACTTTACTTCAATAAACAAGAAAAAGCCTAAGAACAAAATGATTCACCTTAACTCTCTAAAACTGACCAGTTCAACTGAAGGAAAAAAAAAAAACCTCCCAGACATTCTCTAAGTGACTTTTAAAGTACTTCTTATTAGAAACATAATTCTGGGCACTAATCTTTCTGACACACTAGTTAACCATTAATGCTAAAGCTCAGTACCATCTCTCATGTCTCAGCTTCAGAAATCCATTGTGTGAAAACAAAAAGATACAACATCTTTAAACTTCCACCCCAGAATCTTTCAAATATGAAGCAAAGCTAGTTGCTAGTTAATCAATCTATGAAATAACCCCAAAAGAAATTTTTTTTAACTATTCGAACTGGAGTCAAGATAGAAGAGCAAAAACCAACATATGTTTAGAGCACCACATAAATGCAAAAGACACTCCACAAACAGGATTAAGGGTGAAAAACTCCTGCTGCTTATTATTTTTTTTTTTGCGGTACGCGGGCCTCTCACTGCTGTGGCCTCTCCCGTTGCAGAGCACAGGCTCTGGACGCGCAGGCTCAGCGGCCACGGCTCACGGGCCCAGCCGCTCAGCGGACCGGGGCACGAACCCACGTCCCCTGCATCGGCAGGCGGACTCTCAACCACTGCGCCACCAAGGAAGCCCCTTCTGCTTCTTATATGCTACACTTTCCTACGTTCTAAAATTAAACTCAATAAATATTTACCTAGCATTTTCAATATAGGGCACTATGCTAAGTTAAAAGGGATACAAAGATGAATAAAGCTGGCTACCCCTAGATGCTTACAATCCCTCTCCCCACTGGTAACCACTAGTTTGTTCTCTATATCTGTGAGTCTGCTTCTTTGTTATATTCACTAGTTTGTTCTATTTTTTTTAGATTCCACATATAAGTGATATCATACAACACTTTTTATTTGTCTTCCTCTGTCTGACTTATTTCAATTAGCATAATAACCTCCAAGCCCATCCATGTTGCTGCAAACAGCAAAATTTCATTCTTTCTAATGGTTGAGTAGTATTCCATTGTATGTATATTACCACATCATCTTTATCCATTCATCTGTTGACAGACACTTAGGTAGCTTCCATATCTTGGCAATTGTAAATAATGCTGCCATGAACATTGGGGTGTATGTATATTTTCGAATTAGTGTTTCTGGTTTTTTTGGATATATAGCCAGGAGTCGAACTGCTGGGTCATATGGTAGTTCTATTTTTAGTTTTTTGAGAAACCTCCATACTGTTTTCCATAGTGGCTACACCAGTTTACACTCCCACCAATAGTGTACAAGGGTACCCTTTTCTCCACATCCTCACCAACATTTGTTATTTGTGTTCTTTTTGATGACAGCCATCCTGACAAGTGTGAGATGATGCTTCATTGTAGTTTTGATTTGCATTTCCCTGATGATTAGCGATGCTGAGCATCTTCTCATGTGCCTGTTGGCTGGCTCCCAATTTTCAGCATGTTTAGCAAGGAATGGAAGGCCTTAAATCATAGAAATAGGGAACTCCCTGGCAGTCCAGTGGTTAAGACTCCAAGCTTTCACTGCCGAGGGCCCAGGTCTGATCCCTGGTCGGGGAACTGAGATCCCACGGGCCACGTGGCACTGCCAAAAAAAAAAAAAAAAAAAAAAATCATAGATATAAGCAAGTCCAACATTTGAAAAGCTACTTTTTAGAACCTTCTTTTCTTGACTCATCATGAAGTTTGGAAAGGGTAAAACATCAATTCCTATTTCCAAACTCTTAACTCTTTATACAGAGATAAAACGTCTATACCAACTCTGATGTTAAAGCAATTTCCTAACGTTGAGACATCAATAAAGTGATACACTAGGGAGGCAAGACACCTGAACACTAGCCTTACTCTGGTACTAATAAGCCATTTGTGTGATGCTAAGGGATCTACTCCCTCTGTGCTCCATTTTCTCTTCAGTAAAAGGAGAAAGTCTGGCCAATTTTCTTAGTATTTTTTCAGCTCTAAAGTCTATGAATTTTTCAAAAGTTGGCAGTTGTGTATACTAGGGGATACAGAGGATATAACATTAACACTTGAGGAACGCTTAAGAGGTTTCCAAGATTCTTAGATTTTTTTTTTTTTTTAACTAGAAGAAACCTTATAAACCATCCCTAATCTCTTCCATCCCACTCTAGCCCCCATTTTACAGAAGGGAGAAACTGTGTAAAGGGAGTAATATCTGTAATATCTCTCTGATTTAAACAATTTGGCTTTGGCATTTTCCTAAAGGCTTTGGCATTTTCCCAATCTAAAAATGGCAACAATAATAGTATGTACATGTCACAGGGCTCCGGAGAAGATTAAATGAAATGAAAGAAAATTTAAAGCACTCAAGAGAGCACCTGGTGCATAGTACATGTTTAGTAAAAGTTAGCCTTTTTTTTTTTTTTTAGATGGACCAGTTATTCAATTAGGTTCTTTGTAAGAAGTTTAGAACACTATTTTGTGAGGATAAATTCCATTTGCAAGGGCAAACACAGAGCGGAGGTAGCCCTGGAGCTGAGGAGCAGCTTTGATTCTTCATAGAATTTGTGAGTCCACAGCTTTCTGATCAACCTTGCGCTGCTCTGTAATCTCATTTTTCTCTCTCTGTGGGTCGAAGATCTCACCTTCCGGGTGCTTGGGCTTACACAGCTTCTTCTTCTTGAAGCATCAGTGAGATGTTCTAGGATTTTTCACACCACTGATATCAATTTTGATAGAGGTGGCAATGACAAATTTCTGGTGTGTTCTGCGGAGAACTCGACTGAGGGACAGAGGCCCAGTCACAAGTAGCAAGCCACTGCTCAGATGCTTCAGAAAGATGACCCTCTTGCCTCCGTGGCGCCCGGTGAGGCAGATCAGAATGGTCCCAGGAGTGATGCCAGCACGCAGTTTTCTCACGTTTACTGAAGGGTTTTTTGCCATGACTTAACAGCTTTCCAGGCACATTTTCAGTAGGATAATACCTAGGCGTTTTGTGAAGTTAACCACTCGGGTACCACCATTCTTGTCACCACCAACTGGTTTTCTGACAGTAGCAAGGACCATCACCTTCTTTTTCTTTTCAACCTTGGATTTAGCTGCTGAATACTTCATCTTGTACAAGGCCTTTCTGGAATACATAACCAATCAGGAATACTGGCCAATTCCTCTGACCAAGACAGGGTTTCAGCTGCAGTGGGGCTTCCCCTTCTTAACCTTTTTAACCCTGTCACCAGCATCAGCCTTTTTTTTTTCTTTTAATTTTTATCGGAGTATGGTTGCTTTACAATGTTGTGTTAGCCTCCACTGCACAACAAAATGAAACAGCCATACACACAAAGATATCCCCTCCCTTTTGGACTTCCCTCCCATTTAGGTTACCACAGTACATTAGGTAGAGTTCCCTGAGCTATACAGTATGTTCCCATCAGTTGTCTAATTTATACATAGTATCAATAATGTATATGTGTCAATCCCAGTCTCCCAGTTCCTCTCACCCCACCCCTTTCCCCCTTGGTATCCATACATTTGTTCTCTACACATCAGCCTTCTTGGCTTCACATTTTTTCTCTTTAGTATCTGGCTTCTCAGCTTTTTCACTGCCATCTTGTAAGATGGGAAAATAGAGTTAGCCATTATTATCATAGTTGGGAAAGTCATTCTGATCTTCACCCTCCAAGCCACAAATATAATTATACTTGTGAAATAGACTTCTTGATTAAAAAATATAAACCACTTTGCAGCAGCTCTAGGGAAACTGTTCCACTCAGTGCACACATAGAGAATAGGACCTTTTATTAAGTCATCACTCAGTGCTATTATTGAGATGTTGGCTTCTTGATGAAGCTACAGCATTCATGTGAAAACTGACCTCTGGGTCAACCATTCAGATCTCAGATCACCAGACCAATGAAATAAATGACTGGGGCATGTTTGAGAGCTACAGATACTAGTCTACCCTGCCCAACTAAAATCATACTCTACTTGTATAATACATGCATCCTTTTAATTTTTGATACCTGTTATAAGGTCTGTCAGCTTAGGGGTAAAGTTCATCTTCTAACAGTATCATGCATTAGCATTAGCACAAACATAATGTAGCATTCTTACTTCCGAACATGTATCTCAAAACTAAGTGAAATACCAAAAATGTCACGCTTCCAGAGTGGGGAACCATTACTTGGTATACAGCACTTCTGATCTGACTTTAGCAATCCAGTTTCTGCATATGCTTCACATTCCTGAATAAGTCAAAGTGACCATATTTTTAGAATATTAGCTAATGATGTCAAGATGAGAAGAGTGTACTCATAAGGTCAACAAGGCAGACTGAAATACAAGCTGACCTGGAAACTGAAGTTGTGTAGACATACTGGTTGCTTACAGTCACTACCATGTTACAGTCTTCGTGTTTTCAGTTCATGATATTCTTTTTTTTTTTTTTTTTTTTTGCTGTACGCGGGCCTCTCACCGCTGCAGCCCCTCCCACTGCGGAGCACAGGCTCCGGACGCACAGGCTCAGCGGCCATGGCTCACGCACCCAGCCGCTCTGCAGCATGTGGGATCTTCCCGGACTGAGGCACGAACCCATGTCCCCTGCATCAGCAGGCGGACTCTCAATCACTGCGCCACCAGGGAAGCCCACGATATTCATTTTTTAACTTGTTCCACATAGTATTAAGTAGCCTAATGTTATTTTGCTTTATTTCCTAAAAGCCATTAAGTATTACAATTCCTTCCCATTCCACACAGAGATCTACTTCTGTGTCACATGCCCAGGGCCAGCACTGCCTCCCTGTTTGCAAGGACATGTCCTAAATCCCACAACAGCATCCTTCTCCAACACCACTAATTGGTTTTGGACTTCATTCTTTTCCTTGGAAACACAAAAAGGTATCTTTTAAAAAAAAAATGGTCAGGGACTTCCCTGGTGGCGCAGGGGTTAAGAATCCACCTGCCAATGCAGGGGACACGGGTTCGAGCCCTGGTCCAGGAAGATCCCACATGCCGTGAAGCAACTAAGCCCCTGCGCCACAACTACTGAGCCGAGCCTGCGCTCTAGCACCCGTGAGCTACAACTACTGAGTCCGCGCGCCTAGAGCCTGCGCTCCGCAACAAGAGAGGCCACCGCAATGAGAAGCACGTGCACCGCAACAAAGAGTAGACCCCGCTCGATGCAACTAGAGAAAGTCCACATGCAGCAATGAAGACCCAATGCAACCAAAAATAAATAAGTAAATAAAAATAAAATAAAATAAAATAAAATTTTAAATGGCCAGTTTAAAAAAAAAGTTAAGAATTTAAACAAGCAATTTTCAAGGGGCACAACTGTCCCCATGACTAAAAATGGAGGTGGCATTAACTCTGAAGTTTGGTTTTAATTTTTGCATCTGCCATTAAAGCAATGTCTTCTAAATACTAGACTCCTTAAGGTACAAATGGCCCTTAGGATCCTCCTCTATCAGAATATGGTGCTGAGATTCCAAGAGTGTGAGGCCTAGAGTCAAACAGCCTATATTTGAATCCCATCTCTCCCATTTACCAGGCCAAGTCACATAACTGCTCCCAGTTTTCTCATCTGCAAAATGACAGTAATAATGTAACTCTCCTTATAAGACTGCTGCACATAATTAGTACACGGTAAGCACGCAATAAATTTCAATTTAAGAAAAAAGACAAACGCTTAACTACAAGATTTTCAGAAAAAGATAATGATCACAAACTAAGGACTAATGATACTAATTTTGCACATGAATAGAGTTGCTAAATCACAATTCAGCTAAGAAATTGGTTTGGGACAAAATTTTTTCCTTTCAACAGGAAGAACACAAATACTTCATGCTCTAATCAAGAGAGACATTAAGTTTTTATGATTTAGAACTTAAAGTGGTAAAATTCTAGATACAGCATATGAGCTAGATAATAAAATTTCAAACCCTTGTTCTAAAGTCTCCATTACTTCATACCAGGGCATGCTGACAAATCTTACCCTGGGATAAGCTCTGGGTTGAAACCGTGGGTTCAAAGTGTCAAAGAACAGTGAATCATATATTTTAGCTTATGCCAAGTACTAGAAAAATTTTATTAACGTATCAATTATACCAAGTTTGACCTGCCATACACTACACCAGTCTGGCCTCTGGGATTAGAAACCTATTAGGAATAGGTTTCACAAGATGATTTATCAAGAATCCACAGTAAATGTTCAAAGATATAACCTAGCACAGACAAAGTACAACATAGTAGACAGGAAAATCAATTCATGGGGACTTCCCTGGTAGCGCAGTGGTTAAGAATCTGCCTGCCAATGCAGGGGACACGGGTTCAAGCCCTGGTCCGGGAAGATCCCACATGCCGCGTAGCAGCTAAGCCCGTGCACCACAACTACTGAGCCTGCACTCTAGAGCCCACAGGCCACAACTACTGAGCCCTCATGCCACGACTACTGAGGCCTGCGCGCCTAGAGCCCGTGCTCTGCAACAGGAGAAGCCACCGCAATGAGAAGCACGTGCACCGCAAGGAAGAGCAGCCCCCACTCACCATAACTAGAGAAAGCCCACGTGCAGCAACGAAGACCCAGTGCAGCCAAAAATAAATTAAATAAATAAATTTATGTTTTAAAAAAAGATTTCTGCCAAATTAAGATCGATAGTTAGCACAGCAGCATTTTCAAGAATGTTCAATTTGTCTCTATCCCAGCTCTCTGCTGCTCCTGCAGCTGGAAAGAGCCAGGGCAGAGAAGGGACCTCTGCCGGTGGAAAGATACAGTCTGCTCTGGGCTGCAGGTAATGGGGGAAAAGATGGGGTACAGGAAAAGGGAGAGAAGAAAAGGGCAAAAAATGACAGGGTAGCAATTTAGAAGAAGGAAACTGACAACAAATTCTGTAAGTTCTACAAGTTAGATTCAGCAAATTGATTTTTGTTGAACTGAATACTGGGTAAAGTGGATATTTGGCAAACCAGTTTCAATGACTTGGATTTCGGTGAACTGGCTTGCTTACCCAAGAAGTAGGTATATTAATGTTACTTACAGATAAGGAAATTGAAAAATGTTAAATAACCTTCGTACAGTAACACAGCTACACTCCAGGTTCTTCACACACTACATCAATTCATTCTCCAGTAACTTGTGTGGTGATTCTACATCCTTTCAGCACCACTACCCTCCAAAAAAATAAAAAAAGTAGGAGAGACAGGCTTTAAACCCAGGTCCAACTAGAGCTCATGCCTTAACACACCTAGTTAATCACTACATCATAATAATAGTTCTCTGAAATAATTTTAAATTGCCACCCATACCAATGCAGTTTGTCTACCATACTACAATAACTATTTATTCTACCCTCTTCTGCAAAAATTAGTATCTGCTGTTCAGAGGCTGAGTGGCACTGCTGCTGCCAGACTAAACTAGAATACTTTCAAGGCAAAAGTCAAGATTGTAGAGACATTATTACTTTATTTAGGCTGGACAACCTTATTACTCATGATTTTAGATCAAATTTTGCACAACTGAAATTGCTTGAGAACCCGTACTACCATCTTTAGGGATCCCACACTGACAATCCCTGATGTGTGTGTACATATACACACATACACACACACACACACAAACACGCACACACACAGGTATATAGTTTTATGATCAATTATTTTGGTCAAAGTGTAGGCTAGCCTAATTAAGTAAATGTAAAAACTAAAATAATCCTGAAGTCTACACAATCTATATAAGACATTAGTGCTTGCTCAAACTGTTTGCCTTACTACTGGGGTCTTCAGGGATTTATCACATTTATCATGCTAAGAGAAATGTCTTATCTCACCTACTGACACATAAAACTTGACTTTTCTTGTAGCAACATGTTCAACTTTCCTCCTATCAATAAGATAGTAGTTCAAGGCTCTCTAAACAACTGAAAATATATTTTGTTCTTTTTGGTAAGCAGAAAAATTCTCTACTCATAGATCTTATGATACAGCCCAAATATAAAGCATTTTTGCCTCAGCATAATCAGGAACTTTTACTAACAAAGTTCCCACTCCTGTAAAATATTTTAGGAATGAATTAAACTGTTACTTTTAAAAGGCATTAAACATTTATTCTGATTTTGAACACTGGGTTCAAAAATCTCTTTATGTTAAGATGGGGAAAAGAAAGATCTTTTAAGCAAACTGACACTTTGAAAAACATCACCCTACCTTAAACCTCTTCAAATACATATTTCAAATGCTCAACGAAGAAATGACAAAGCTAATTTTTTTTTGTCCATTCCAGGCTTCTCTTCTGCACTTTAAAAGTGCCTCTTATTATTTCTGATTTTCAACGTACACCCAAGGCTACCCTTAATGTTTTAGCAAATAGAATATGATTCTTCCTAACCTCTTGTGAAAACAACAAGGACTATAAATTTAACTCAAGACAGCTTTTGTCCTTCAGTTAGATTCAAGGTCATCTCAAGGCTTTTAATTACTAACCAGGATTTGAGAGGGTCTGCAATTGGTATAGTCGAGGGAAAGAGCAGCTGGCTTATTCACTTTCTTATTAAAGAGCCTTATAAAAACTGTGTCTTGGCAAATTGCAAACTCTCTTACCACCAGTGGTGAACACAAAGAAGCAGAGCAAATGATCTTCAAACATTTGTGTTTACTCTCAATCAACCTCAACTTTTAAAATTACTAGAAGACTCTTAAATCTTAATTTCAGCAAGTATGTTTTATGATTTAATTCAAAATTTGTAGATAGCCAGACTCTGAAAATATGTTTCCATTCTGAAACCAGCCCTGTTAAAAATTATGAATGCCCTTCAAATTAGCATAAAATTTATTTAGGTTTTTCACTATCAAACCCTGTGCAGGGTCAGTGTTTCAGCCACTGAGGAAGCCATGCAGATTATGCAGATATCTAAAGGAATGTAAGTTTAACTTCTCTCTCCATGTACTTAATTTCCAATCAAATTCAGTTTTAAGTTTCAGGACATATTCAAGACTTTGAAGAAGTTGATATAGTTGTATTTGAAGACACAGAGACACCCCCCCACCCCAATCCATCCTCCTGAAATTTTCAGAGGCAACCAGAGAAGGCTCCAGAGTGTCTTTGTGACCCATTCACCCATGATCTATAGGAAAAAGAAGGCAGCCTCAGAAGGGTCCTTAAGCACTGCTCTGACCAGGCTGGAGATACTGGGGTGGGGGGTAGAAGGCAATGTGCATGGGGGGCCTGGTGCCAGAAATCTAAAAGATTCAGAGGACAAAAGGCATTGGGAACGACTTCACATATCCCTCCATAACATAAGAACAGAGGAAATAGCCTACCAGTGTCTCAATTCTATCTCAAGCATGAGGCATTTATTTAAAAAATAGTAATAAGTCCTAGACGTTAGTATACAAGATATCTTAGTGTAAATTAAACTGGTTGATGGCGATGGTACACCGAGGTAGATACATACTTCTAAAAATTTATCCCCCAAAAAATAAGCCAAAATAAAAGAAAGCACAAGATAGTCTGAGCAGTATTGTTATACCAGTGAGAAACTAAAAACTATCTTAATGTCCAACAGTGAAAAACAATGGGCTGTCATATAGCTATTAAAAGTTTTAAATAAGTTAATGTTGAATCAGTAAAGTTTATAACATGAGAAAAAGGCTTAAAATTAAACAAAAAGCATAAAACATAACGGTATATACTGTATGATCAGAACAATACGCTAAAAAACTAGGATTTGAAGAGTCTAGAAGAAAACATAAGAAAATGCTAATAAAAGTTGCTTGGAGACAAGATTATACATAATTTTCCCTTCAGTTTCCATATTTTCTACAGTGATTACACATTTCTAATTTTAAAATCATTAGATTCCTAAACAGCTCACACCTAAGGAACCTAAGGGCCACAGGCAAATTCAAGCACAGAACTCAGAGATCACACCATTTAAAATCTAAATACAAGATAGAGCTAAATCCCTCCTGCTTGTATGCAAGCACTTCCAACTGTGTTGCCCAGGAAGCGTCCCTTAAACAACGCTCTAAACTTGCTTTCCAAACACAGCATTGGAAACACTGGGTATCCTTCAGCCAGGAGCCCTATCTATGCTCCTGAAACTAGCTTTGGAGAATAAATTTACAGTACTTCACACACTTCATACTACCCATAGATGCTCGGTAACTGTTTTTCTATTAATGGGCACACTATATGAAAAGCAAACTTACTTTGAAATATTTTTAAAAGGTTCACGGCAGATAGTGCATTTTATCTTCAAATGTTAAATGCATTTTTTCATCACAGTAGTACTTTCAGTAACTGCTCACCAGCAGTTAGCTCTGAATTCCAGCCAGCCCAACTATCTTTCAGATTTAATCTGTCAGCAAGTAAGGGAATATTTTTTTGTGGGAAAGCAATTGTAATTTCCCACATTAGGTGATTGATTAAGTCCTCTCCCCTAAAAGGCTGATTGGTTTCCTGGTGCCAGTAAAATGATTGATGAATATTTCAACTGCAGCTCCCTTGCTAACCCCCCTCCACCCCTCCCCCATACATTGCCGCCCCTTTCCTGCTGGGTTCCCTTTTTCCAGACCAACAGCATTTAAGAAGGTTTTGCAATTTTCCTTAATGAATCCAAGTTCTCAAACTCAGAGCATTTGATCTTAAGAGGATAGGACTCTTCTCAATGCTGAATGAGTTTTGCAGATAAAAATCCCTTTACAAGGAATAAGAGAAAACTCTGAAATGAACTGTGGGTTTAACTCAATGAATGAAAATGTACTTACAAAAGAAAAGTGTGACATTGAGGGGGTGGGGTTATAAATGAGAAGAAAAGTGATCGTGTTAAAAAGAAAAAAACACAAATGAAAACTCTACATTGAATTTCGAGTTTACATTACAAATTGTCATAATGTCATAACTTTAACTGCAAACATTTCTATGCGGTAGACCCAGAGAACAGAATTTACATGTAAATTATGTGATCCTACAGACTTTACAGCAGCCAGGTATTCTAAAATTTAAACAGGGAAACAAGGTATGGTAAGCATTAAGGAATGTAAATATTGTTTGAGGGATTATTGAACAGTATCTGTAATCAAAATCATCCCAATGAATTTGGGCTCTGAGTACCATAGTTATTTGCTTTAGGCAGGGCTTTCCTAAATTGCAACTTCCTGTTTTACCCAATTCATTTCATCATAAAGCTGGAAAATTCCTTCAGGGATTATCTAATTTAGCTCCTTCATTTTATACGTGGACCCATGGAGACATGCCTTTATAAGAAAGCTAGAATGAGAACCCAGGCAAAACCTAGGCGCATCAACTATTTCCTGAGCCTCATACCTCCTCAAATAATGTAGTTGGCCTCCTCTCACAAGTCCTTTCCTGCTCAAACTACATTGCTACCACAATCTATTAACCCCCACTGCCACATCAGTCTCACCATCTCCTTGCTAGGAAATCACTATCTATATTTTACAAGCTTTAGACAACTGGTTCTTATATTTCCATTTTCAAAGGGTCACATCAACCTTAGATTTGTCCTCCTCTTTTTCATATAGCCAGCTTTTGTGTGGCAGAAATAAAAAAGGTATAGGGGACAAAGCTCATCTTTTTCCTAAACCACATTCCCCAACATAGTCAAGCAAACAGCCAGGGGTTTATTGGCCATCGCATCTTAATCTGGTGTATCTGGTCACTTTAGGTATAATGAGAGCTACATTTCCAAACAGAAATGTAGCTATATTCTGGTTCCAGGAGGGCCTGTCAAACCTTGGATTTAGCTTCAACACATGGCTTGACTTACATACTTGCCCCAATTTTCTGAAGTGACTGAAAAGCACATTCCCTTCCCTTATATTTTGCAGACTTTCTCTGACTACCAGCAAAGAACTCAGACTCAAAGGGCTCTGATTAAAGCAAAAGACTCAAGATTCCTGACCTGACCGCTTTCATTCGTCCATTCATTCAACATTCATGAAACACCAATTTCTTGTGTTTTTAGTGCTGACGCTACAGATACAAGATATGATATCCCTGCCTTGAATGGCTCAAAACCCCTTCTTACCTTAGCACTCAAGGATTATCTCTGATTCTGCAAAATTATTTTCTGCTCAGTTGTTTTCTGGTTGGCTTATTAAAGCTAACATGAGAGAAAGAAAAAAAAATCACTTGCAACTCTAAGGGTGGATCTCTGTGACTCTCTAATCTATCGGGAGTTGAGTTCTGGGCCTCCTTAACAACTATAAATGGCCTGGATTCACAAGTGTCTGCTTTGAGGCAGACACTATGCTTGGCACTCTACAGACTTTGTCACGAGTCCTAATAACCCTACCCTCAATTTCAGAAACATTATAGTATGTGGGGAGAAGGAGTGGAAGGAGAGATTAAACCTAGGAAACAAATGATTAATGGTGTTACTAACTGTAAAATCTAGGGCTTAACCTCTGTGGGCTTCAGTCTTCACATCTGTAAAATGGAGATGATAATAGAACACCTACCTCATAGGGTTATGAGAATAAAGTGAGTTGATATATGTAAGGTGCTAAGAATATTATATAATAACAACTATATAAATGTTAGCTATTATTATTCAATGAGAACACTAAAGTTCAGAGAAGTCAAGTGACAAAGTCACACAGTTGTGATCTTTGTTCTGCCACACTCCAGAGTCCCTGCTCTTTCCCTCTCACACTATCTAACCAAAATCCTTCCTCCTTTGCTGAGACTACTACTGCGACTTCCAAAAAAACAAAGCCCTCTGAATAGATATCAGTGGGGGATTTCCCCCAGGTGGTTTATTATCCTGCTAAAAAGGCATTTTGGAGGAAGGACTGTAACGCTAGAGAGAAGCCTCCTAGCAGGTTAGATTTCGAGAGCACAGCAAAAATATGGAAGAAAAAAAACAAATCTGCCTCAGTTATTAAGCTTAGTAATTAGCACGATTTAACTCATCTGAAACTTGAAATAATATCCAAGCATTAAAATGAAAAAGGAAAGGCATGTATCTTCTCATTACTAAGCTGCCCCCCCACCCTGCCTGGGGAACACAAAAATGCTTTGAAAGGTACATTACGTGAAACTCCAAGAACATCAAGATAACTAGAGAGCTCTCAGGAAGGTAGCCCAAATATCACACTGATCGTTCATCATCCACCAATCTTCATCTTAAATTCTGATCCAGTTACTCCTTACTGTTACTCACATTGTTCTGTGACATTTCTTCTGCCAGCAAGCTCACTACCTAGCAACTACCCTAAGGAGAAAATCCCTAACCCTTTAACAACACAGTAATTGACTTACACTAAAATGTTACTCACACTAGGAAAGGGTATTCTTAACACCAGAAGAGGATACTTCTCCTATACAGATTTTATTACCACCTCTCTCAGTGCAAACCAGGTTAAAGGAAAACCAATCTACAAATTGACTTTGCCAAAATCACAACTTTAGAAGTCTCTGTGAAAGCCAAACATGTCTACTGAAAGCAAACAAGCAAACTATTCTTTTCTTTTATGTTCATAATTTTGGGTTCTTTTCTTTTACTTATTTTTTTAATTGAAGTATAGTTGATTTACAATGTTGTGTTAATTTCTGCGGTACAGCTAAGTGATTCAGTTATACATCCATATACACATTCTTTTTTTTAATATTCTCTTCCATTATGGTTTATCACAACTATTCTTGATGGAAGTTTTAAAAAGCAAGATAGGATTTTTATCTCGTAAGTATTTAATTTTTATAGCAATGATTCTTATCAAGCAATAAAGTATTTCTGTGTTGTCAGATTTATTTCCACAATTATAAATCCACCCTTGGTGAGGAAACAGGTTCTACTGGAAAATTTCTAACACAAATAATTAACAGTTAAGCAACAGGTTTCATGTAGCAGGTAACAAAAGCCTTATCAGAGAACTCAGTGACGTGAACTTCATTTAGTCTCAAGTAAAGAAAACTTAATATGAACTCATTTTCATTTTTTTTCCTCCATAGCCCCTTTACAGAGTTTTTAAAAAGAAAGAAAGGGGCTTCCCTGGTGGCGCAGTGGTTGAGAGTCCACCTGCCGATGCAAGGAACACAGGTTCGTGCCCCGGTCCGGGAAGATCCCACATGCCACGGAGCAGCTGGGCCTGTGAGCCATGGCCGCTGAGCCTGCGCGTCCGGAGCCTGTGCTCCGGAACGGGAGACGCTACAACATTGAGAGGCCCGTGTACCGCAAAAAAAAAAAAAAAAATCTGTTTAATTAATTATGTCCTTTTTCAAACAATGGTTTTAAAGGGAAAAATTAAGAACACAGAAATTTTGACACTACAATGATGGGATGGAAGAGCAAGCATTCACAGACCTCTGAAATGCTTTTATAGACAGATACAAAATTCCCTGATACTATGAAATATAAAGAGTTGGAAATAAAGAGTTGAGAGGGCTATCTACCTCTTCCACATGAAGAATTTAGTTGTGCATTTCTCTCTCTCAAAATTATAATTCTTGAGTATATTTTCTAAAAAACTACAAATTGTTTCCAATGCAAACAGTTGTTCAACCAAGTATCTACGTTTGATATATCCTTTGCTAATATCACCACTGCCATTCCAATGTGCTACAGCTTATTACTCAAACAATTCCATCATTATTACCAATTTCTCTTTATGATTTCTCACTCTGAGATGAGAGCAAAATCACTACTCTGGTTCAAACCACCCACAGAGTGTATCTTCAAATCAATTGCCCGGATTTGTTTCCAGAATACATTACATGTTGCTGCCTAGGGAATTGGTTTAGGAAACATTATACTTGGCAGCTGACGTATCAACAGTGCCCGTAGAATTGACACCAACCTAAAGGCCAGAGTCTGTCCAGAAAATAGAAAAATATGCTGCTACCGCCATCTGTGGTTTATGCTTGAATAGCTTCTCCCATGTAAACAAACTGAAAGGTGTAAGGTTCGCAATTAAGATCCAAAGACTTCATCATTTAAAGATACTTTTTAAAATTAACTCTTAATATAACAAACTATACAGTTTATTAAGTATATGACATAAGAATCTGTGATTCTCTATTTGAACTTTTTAATATAATGCTGATGGAGAAACCACAACTACTTTGAATGAAAATTTTTCCACTGCATAAAGGCTAACTTTTGTTTTCCCCAAACACACATTCCTAAAGAAATTCAAAACACTTAAGTGCCTCCTGTGGACTTACAATAAGGATAATTTCTCTTTTGAAATAGTGATTGTCAATACTAAAACACCCCCCAAATTTTTAAAGCAAAAAATGTATTTTTAAGGAAATTCAGGAATTTTCTATTTAGACATGAGAGTTTGCACCCTTCAAAATAAATTTTAAAGATTCAATTATCCCTATAATTTTTTTTCTAAGAACAACTTCCAAGATGCAAATGAAGCCTCAAAGTAGACTATTTTCGCAACTTATTTTCTCTCAGTTTGCTTTCTCAAATGACAACCACTGTAGCTTAGGGATCAAAAGATTTGGTGCTGCTGGGGGTGGGGAGAAAAGCAATTCAGGTCCCCGGCAGCCAGATGAGGAAATCCTGGTTCGCTCCCCAATTAACTGTTAATTAGAATTACCAGGTTACATAGTAAAGTCTTATTTAAATAATCATAAACAAAAAAAAATCTGTTTCTTGAAAAGCTGTTCTCTGCAGGCTACCGTTTAACAGCAGGTAGTAAGGGAAGAATGAAATACAGTAGGAAATGTTTTAATCTTTCAAGTAAAGTTTTCTATTTATAGTTATTTCTAAACCACACTGAAAAGGCAGGTTAGCCACCTCACAATGGTTTTCTTCTAATTTCTTCTAATTTTCCATTATCTAAGGTCTAACAGTCTTATCTTTTTCATAAAGACAAGCCATGGTGGAAAACAAGCAATAAATAGAAGACTGGGCCTGATTCTTGGAATACTGTATATCAAAGTTAATCCAGAGTTTGTTTTTTTGTTTTTTTTGTTTGTTTTTTAATATAAGAATAAGTTCAGACGAATCTGAATCTTCGGCTCTAACAGGGACGCAACAACCGAAAAAGAATTACCTGCTCAGTACTCTTGCGGACTTTAAATAATGCTGGTATTTCTGAACCCTAGTTATCGATCAAAGGCATCCGTAAGCCCTTAAGAAATTACCTGAACCAGGAAAAAGTTGACCTTAAGAATACAAAAGTTTGAAAGAAAACGTTTTCTTTCACAACTTGTTGGTCTCAGAAATACTTTCGAAGTATTACAAAGAGTTGGGTATATTAGATCACTACCTGTGTGGACATATTCAATAGCTACCTTCTATTTAAAATTGTTTCAAAGACTCTCTTATTCTTTGCTAAAATGCAAGATTTATCTGTTGATTCATAACTTCTGATTTTTCTGACTGTGAACCTTTTTCACATATAAGACGACTGGTTCACACAAAATAAGGCGTTTTTATTGTCCTACTTTAATAGAGTAGATTTGACCAACAACGTAAAATTTACTCGTAAGTGGCATCTTCCCAAATTTAACTTTCAACCTAATTATATAAATGGAAAAAATACTTAAATGGAAAATGTCATTTAACTTGGCTACAACACAAAAGTATACAAGAACCAAAAATTATGACAAGGCCCCGAAGTCCTACATGAGCTCGCTGAAAATAGTCTCCTAATGTGGAAGGAGCTATCCCGGCTTTTGAAATTCTGAAGCCAAAAGCTACCATCTGAATACAATTGATTAATGGGCCAATTTATTCAACACAAACCAAAAAATACCCACCTAGTTATAAAAACAAAGTGATGGCCTCTTAATACAGGATGAAACTCACAAATACAGCCCCAGGCCCCAGAACACGCAAGCATCATTAGCAATTTAAAGCCATCTTGCACAACAGGCACTAGAAGTGGTATGGAAACTTCCTTTACCAATATCATACTTGCAGTTGGCATTTCTACCCTCCAATCTCCACTAACCTAAACCTAGATATTTAAACCTTTGCTCCACAACCCCAGGAAAAAGTAGAAAAATCTGAGAAACCAAGAAGTTATGAATACAGAATACATGATTTGGGCATATTTTAGGAAATTTACCAGCAGTTTTTTCATTAGCTCATCTCCCTCCTCCCCCTCGCTAACTCCCTTTCACATGCTAATTCATGCAGTATACACACACACACGCACTTTTGCTATAGAATTCAGAATGATTTATGGATTAGGAACATGTCATGTTCATATTCTGATTACATGAAACAGAAATGCTCAGAAAGAAGATAGTGGATGGTAAATAAGAGATTGGAAACGTGGTCATCTCACACCTCAGCTGCTCAAAATCACCAATGAATCTGTTCATTGTTGCCTTTCACTGTTCTTTGGAGGTCACAGAACCTACTAAAAAAACACCTGTTTGCTGTTTTACTAAAGAACAACTGTACTATAGTATGTTTTTTTTTTAATGGAAGTAGAAAATTCTGAGGTGACTCAGAACTAACTTGATCTTTAAAGTCACAGAACTGAAAAGTTAGACTGTCATGGAAAACAACTGCTAATGTATTTTCAGGGATGAACATTCGGATGCTATGGTCTTAGCAAAAAAAGGCATGATGTTATTTAGTGAACTCTCCAATTCCTCTAAAGTGTAATTATATAAAACATGCCTTTAATTACTTAGAGTGGCTTATTATCTTCCTTTGCTTGAAATATTTAAGTCTACTCCCTTATTCTCTTAAAATAAAATGAACAAGTGCAATATTCAGCATATACTTCCTCAAATCATTCATCTTCCTTTAAAATTATGACTAAGTGAGTTCATGTTTGTCATCAAAACCTAAAAGCAACAACTGAAAATATCTAGCGCAGTCAGCACAGGGAATTCCTGGAAGGGTGATGGTGCATCAAAAGGCTAGCAACTCTACTGCAATAGAATAATAAAAACCATTAAAACCATTTAAAGGACTGTAAATTCAGCATCAGTGGCATTTCTGGCAGGAAAACATTTCTAAAATTCCACCTCCAGTTTATTTCTTCATGACACAAACCAAAAGACCTCCTATCTAGATAGCTATCTACTGCAAATAGTTCATATAAAATAGAAATCAGTCGCTAGGATAAAAAGCCAGGAGAATTCATTTTCTCTGCTTGGAACCTAAGCAGTTTCATGTACTTTTGAAGAAAAATATTAATTAGTAAGTGAACGAGAAAAAAAAAAAGGTCCCACCATTCCAAACTTTTTTTTTCTTTTTTGGTAATTCTTCTGTGAGCATGTTAAGTTATAAAAGATAATGAACATAAATTGTAAAACAGTAGACAATGCTCATTTTTACACTAGAAAATAAAACTTCCCACAACAATGTTTCACATATTTTCTTTAAAGCCCATCAAACTGCCAAAATCCCATTCTGTTTTCAACAAAAAGGAAATATTTGTAGCACTAAACTGGACTGATGCCACCTTAGCCTAAATGTATTGCTTGATAACATTCTTTTAAATGGTCCAGACGACTGAGGAAATGAGGCTGCAAAAGGGAAATTTGATTAAGAGTTAAAATTACCACTGAGTTCTTTAAAATGTACTAATGAATAATTAATAGCAAATGCAGTTCCTAGGCTTCCCTTACAACAATATTCTCAAGTAGAGCTGAAAGTACTGTCTGTAGTACAATCCATCAGCTACGTGTCGCACAGGTGGATACAGGAAGTACAGACACACAGAAAGGCATTATGAAAATACACACACTAATATGGGCCATAACATAGGATCTGGGACTTGGGTAAAAAATCAGCATGATAAATTTTACATCACGATTTACAACTTTAACACATTAACACCAAACCAAATCACCTCTTAAAAAGCTCACAAGTCAAAAGCACTAAAGAAATCCTTTGTTCCTATGATACTGTCTCCTTCTACCCTAACTGGATTCCAGCCTCCTCCTTTGTGACACGGGATTTTATTGATCTCAAACATGTTCACATTCAGAAATTAGTCTCCAAAGACATCCCAAGGGACTGCCAGCCACCTAGATACCACACATCACAGACATCTCAGAAAAGGACAAGAGCTTTGAAAACATATCACTATTTGGTCAGCAACATTTAGTGAAGTTAACCAGGCTCTCTTGGAAACAGACTTTTCCCTTAACTGGTAAAAAAAAAAAAAAATACCAGATCTACTCAAACTGGCAATAAATGTTTGATGAGTTAATAAATTTATAAAGGCGCAGATCCACCCCAAGATTTCTCCCCTTGTGTAGCTCCTCATTCATTCAACAACTGAGCACCCAAGTGACCTATTTTCAGGTTACTTTCTTCACACCTGCCAGGTCACTGTCCTGATTGAGAAACTTCTTGCTAAAGCAATTAATTTTTAGTGCCTCCTAACTGTCTCGGGTGTTTGCATTCAATTTGAAATCTGTTACTTGTTAGACACTGTTCGGTCCTAGATCTTTCAGAGAATTGCGCGTTTATGGCGCAGAGAGGGGAGGAGACACCGATCTCCGAGAGCCTGCCCTTTATTCGGAAATGAGGAGATTTGAAAGGTGGAAGGCAGGGCAAATAAATAAATAAATCGGGTTTGCCGCCGAAGCGTTTGCGGGCCGGTACGAGCACCCTTTGTAATGCAGGCCTCCCGGGGCTAACGCCTGCGCTAATTGCTCCAGGGAGCTTTCCAAGTTCAAAAGTTCACCTTTTACGACCTCACAAAAGCTCCTTACACGTTACCAATAAAAACATTCCGCGGCAAACACTGAGGGGGAAAATATCAAACAGATACAAATAAAACACCCTGCGGGAGTAGCAGAGAGCCGGGGGGAGGAGGGTGAGTCGGGCCCAGCCACAGCCCCGAGGAACCTGAGGACTTGGCCCGGACGTGGGGGCAGGGAGAGAGCGGTGGGAAGGGCCGGGCCAGGTGAGGAATCCTCCGGCCCTGGGCTCCCGGATCGCGAAAGGAAGAGGAGAACTGAGGTTGGGCAGGCGCGGGCCAGGACAGGCGGGTTTAAGAAGGGAAGAGGCAGGTGTCCCGGGCACCCGGTCGGGCCGGAGCTCTGAGCCAGCGGGCAGAAGGGGCTGAGCAGGGCGGGGGAGCAGGCGGGCAGGAGAGCGCGGGGAAGGAGCGCAGAAAGGCGGGGTGCGGGGTCCGAAAGAGAAGAGAACCGCTGAGCCGGCAGCTACGGAACTGGGGGTCGGCATCGAGGTGGAGGCTGGGGCAGCAACGGAAGCGCGGCACCGCAGAAGAGAAGGAAAGAGGCTCCATAAAGGTGAGGGGCAGAGAAAACCAAGGGGTCGAGGGTGTGGCGGCGGCAAGGCGCAGAGGGAGAGTCCACGGAGGGAGGAGGGACCCGCGTGGGGGAGAGTTGTGGGGGGGAGGGGAAGGGGCTCGTCGCCGAAGGGACCCTTTGGGGAAGAGACCCCCACAGAGGAGTCCCCCGGGGGGGGGAAGCGGAGGCTGGGAGCGGAGGGAACCCGAGGGGGAGGGGGCTTCCCCACTGACGGGACTCGAGGTGAGGGGACCGGGGGAGAGCGAGAGGGGCCGGCGCAGAGGGGACCTGGGGGAGGGGGGAGGATTCGCGCAGAGAGACGGGGGGAGGGGAGGCCTGTGCTGAGGGGACAGAGGGGAGGGGAAAACGAAGGTCGGGGTGGAGGGAACCAGGCAGGGGGAGGATCCGCGCGGAGGGGAACCGGGAAGAAGGGGGAGGAGAGGGAGGGTCCGCGCCGAGGGGGACCGGGGTGAAGGTCCGCGCTGAGGGGATCCCGGGCCGCCGCGGCTTCCCAGAGTGAGAGTCGGCTGAGAGGAGGGGAATCCCCGGGGTAGGGGACTGGTTCTCGCCCGGCGAGACTCTGCACGCCCCTCACCCACCGTTGCGCGGCGGCGGAGGGAGCGCGGCGGGCGGCTCCAGGAACCCCGCCGAGCCCCCGCCGCCTCCCCCTCCGCTAGGCGGCCGTTCGTCCCGCTCCATGCGGTGGTGCTCAGGGCCCGCGCTCGGTTCGCTGCTCCGCCATGACCGGCGCCCTCGTCGTCGTCGTCGTCCGCCGGGGGGGAGGGGGCTGTCAGGGGCCGGCGGGCTGCCGGCCGCGGCGCTCTCTGGGCCCCGAGCCGCCGGGCTCCGCGCCCCTCCGCGCCGCGCCCCCTCAGCACTGGCCAGCTCCCACCCCCGACGTCACGCGCCGCTGCCACGCACTGCCCTACGGGGCACGCTGGGAATTGGAGTCCGCCGAGCGAGGCCGGCCACGCGGGACCCCACCAACTGAAGGGGTGGGAGGAAGGAAAAGCGGCCTTGAGAAGGGAAGGCCAAGGCCTTTCAATATCATGAACCCTGATGAAAACTTCTGGTAAAAATTGAATAAAGATTGCTTCAGGACCTTCTCTTTATTGTGATTTATCCATGTTCAACATCCCCTACGACGCCTCGTATCCCCCCGCCCCGAGAATGAGTCTTTCCTAGAAGGCGGATCGCGAAGGAGCCGGGTGAGCACGTGCAATGAAGCCCAGCCCTGTGGGCGGGGCTTAGAGGGGGCGGAGCTTGGGTATTCACGAGGGCCTTCCTCCGCGGCTTCGGGACAAATTGGGCCCGAGATTGAAGGGCCGGAGTTTAACTCGAGGTGACTGCGTTCGTATGCAAATGGAATCTATAAAACTCCGCTTTCCGGAGTACTCTTTAAAGCCTTTTACCTCCGGGTGGGCGGGAAAGGTTTAAGTTTCTCTTCCTCCTCTTTCATTCTCCCCCTGCCCAAAGAACAGAATGGCAAACTAAGCTTCAGGCCATTGATGCCGATAAAGAAACTCAGACTCTTGACTCCTGAAGTCTTGAAGCCCTCCGTTTGAGAGGGTCCTTACCCGGTTTTGTTCGCCTTCCCTTCTCCTCAGCTTTCCTATCTGTAAAATGGGGTTGGAATAGGGACGGGGTCCAATTGGAAGTTCCCAATCTCCACACCCGCTCCTTGCCTCAGTTTCCCAGAGCAAAATCCCGGATTTTGCAATTTCCGCTGCTGAGCCCACCTCCTGCGGCCACCAGGTGGCGCGCGGCCTCCAGCCTCTGGGCCTGACGGGGGCGTTCGCCTTCAGCGACACTCTCAGGAAAGGGCTCATCGCGGCTGCCTCCCAAGGTCTAACTGAGCTCTACCTGGCCTGTTCGAAAACAAAGAACAAGAACACTGGTTCCTTGCCCACCTCTACTCTGCTGGTTTATGCCGCAGCTTCCTCACTGGCTGCTCATTCCCCACCCTGACCCCTAGCCCGCCCCACCAATCAGTTGGCTCCTCTATGTCATTGCTTGCTTAATTTTCAAGTCCTCATCCTGGCATTCGCACCCCTGCCTGGTCTGACCCCTGCCACATTTCCCATTACACCCCTTCCCTCACCTGCTAGACAGGATGTTTTGCAATGCTTCCCTGCATTTATGGGTTGGTTGGCTGTTCCTTACCGACACCGGTTAACCTGTACTGCATCCTTAATCTGCTCGGGCTGCCGTTCTGAGAGATTTACATTAACGCTATGCTCTGAACCTCATATCTGCTCTATGAGGTAGCTCCAACATTGCCGTTATTACACACTGATGAAATCACCCATCAGTAATGGGGATTCCAAAGCCAGTCGGTCAGACACCTGAACCTGAGCGCTTGGCTCCTTCACACTACTGGCTTCACCCAACACAATCCCAAACTCCTATTCATCTTTCAAGATCCTGTTCAAATAGCCCCTCACGGATATTAATATCTCCCACCAGGGAACATCTAGTTCCCCTCTGTGTTCCCTTACTGCTCTGTTGAGCTCTCTGAACTCTCTGTGGACTGTGAGAAATGATCTCTCTGTGATTGCTTCCCCACTACCGTTCCCCAGCCCCAGAGGGGGAGGGGAGCCCTTAGAGTTGGGGGTGGGGGGGGAGGGAGACAGAGGAGATGGGTCTTCTGGGCCATTCCCTCAGTTCTGGGTTCTAAAATGAGTTAGGACCAGGTGGCCTTCCTAGAGCCAAAACTTGCTTTTGTTATAGACCTCTGGAGGCAGTGAGTTCCCCTTCCCTGGAGATCCAATCAGGGCCTAAGTGGCACTGCAGAAACCTCCGGAAGGACTGGGGTTTCAGTGGTGGATGAAATTCTAAATCAACTCTCAAAGATGGACAGAAAAGTTCAGCCAAATGCTCAGCCCTTGGAAGTAGCTCCTCCTCATCCTTCAGACTCCAGCTCTGTTGTCACTTCCTCCCAAAAGCCTTTCTATAAACTTATTTATTTTATGTATTTATTTTTGCCTGAGTTGGGTCTTCGTTGCTGCGCACGGGCTCTCTCTAGTTGCGGCGAGCGGGGGCTACTCTTCATTGCGGTGCACAGGCTTCTCATTGCGGTGGCTTCTCTCGTTGCAGAGCACAGGCTCTAGGCGTGCAGGCCTTGGTAGTTGCAGCACGCGGGCTCAGTAGTTGTGGCGCACGGGCTTAGTTGCTCTGCGGCATGTGGGATCCTCCCAGACCAGGGCTCGAACCCGGGTCCCCTGCATTGGCAGGCGGATTCCTAACCGTTGCGCCACTCGGGAAGCCCCCAAAAGCCTTTCTAGATCTCCCTTTTTTCTCACTCTCATCATTATAACCCCAACTGCTGAGCACAGAACCTGAACACAGTAGACACTCAATAAATAATTGCTGAGTGGGTGAAAAAACAAGTAAAACATATCTGATTTTTCTACTTAATAAGTGCAACTTTGGTTACCTCCAAGCCTCAAAGTCCTGGTTTCTAAGGGAGGAGGGATAATAGTGATAGTTACTACCTCACAGGATTGTTACGAGAATCAAATAAGATGATGCATGCAAAGCAATTAATATAAGGTCTCGCATAATAAATGGGACCTGTTAACTAATGTTATTTAAAGAGTGGTCCTAATTCCCAGTTACTTCTCTTCTGAAAATGCTTCTTGGGAAGAGTCAACTACCACAAAACTGAGAAAGGTGGGGGAAATGACTGTGTCCTGAGACCCCAGCCACTGACTGTTCTAAGCAGAGAGGGTCCTGTGAGGTAGGCACGTACTGTGGACCCTTTCCCTTACATTGTCCCCCCAACAATCCTGAGAGGTCAATACTTTTCTCCCCAGATTACAAATGAGAAAACAGGCTCAGAAGGACAGGTGAAGAAAACTCCCCCCACCAGCAGGACAAATGACAAAAGAGCTAGGAAGGAAAATATCTAAGAAGAATGAAGGATCTGGGGGTGGGGGGAGTGCTGAGGTCAGAGGTAGACAAACAATCAGTCAGAGCTACAGCTAAGAACAAGGCAGGTAAGGGCTCCATCATGAGGGCCTTGTCCTGTGGTGGGAGAGACAGACACTAATCAAACAAAATAATCGCATACCCACAATTACACATAAGTGCTACGACTGAGAATATGCTTAGAAGTTCCTGGTGCTATGGGAGTGTGTGACAGGGCTCAATTTGGTCAGGGGCGGTGACGGGGGGATAATGAGCATTGAAGATGGAAGGATGAGTAGGAATAAGTCACAGTGGGTGGAGAGAGAGAGTTTCAGGGGGAAGGAACAGCCTGTGCAAAGGTCCCGAAGTCATGTTGAAACAGAAAATTCATTGTGGCTGGAGCCTACCCAGGGACAGAGTGCAGGAGACAAGGGTGAAAAGGAGGAAGCCAGAGGAAACCATGGGGCCATGTGGGAGAACAGCCAGCAGGGGGGGCAGAATTCTCTGATGACAGCAGCCTTGCTCTTCCAAGACCTAGCCAGAGAGTCCCAGCCAGGCTGCATGGGGAGAAAGGGCTAGGAAAGGAAACCCCCACCAGTTTCTGTTTGTTTTAAGTACATTTTGTCTATTATCTGAATAGATAGGAAACACACTGCAAAATTCCCAGGTTGCAAAAAAGTATTCAGTGAAAAGTAAGCCTTTCTCCTTACTGGATTCCCAGCAGCTGGCTCTCCTCCTTATCCATTAATTGTGTCCATTCCCAGATTGTGCACATAAGAACACACACCATATTTGTTTTGTACGCTAATCTAGCCCTCCCCAGGGGATCTCTAGTTATGAAAGAAGCTAATTTGTACTGAACACCTACTGCACATGATTCTTTAATTCAACTGAGAGTTATGGACCACCTGACCTTGTGCTGAGCCAGTGGTTCTCAAATTTTAAATCCCCTGGAGGGCTGGTTAAAAACCGCAGATTGGGGACTTCCCTGGTGGCGCAGTGGTTACGAATCCGCCTGCAAATGCAGGGGTCACGGGTTCGAGCCCTGGTTCGGGAACATCCCACATGCCGCGGAGCAACTAAGCCTGGGAGGCACAACTGCTGAGGCCTGCATGCCTAGAGCCTGTGCTCCGCAACAAGAGAAGCCACCGCAATGAGAAGCCCATGTACCGCATCGAAGAGTAGCCCCTGCTTGCCTCAACTAGAGAGAGCTCACACGCAGCAACGAAGACCTAATGCAGCCAAAAAAAAAAAAACAAAAACAAATTGGATCATTTCACAGCCCTGATTTAAAAAAACCTTCTTTAAAACAAACAGATTGTTGGGACTTCCCTGGCGATCCTGTGGTTAAGAATCCACGCTTCCGCTGCAAGGGGCACGGGTTCGATCCCTGGAGAAGGAAATAAGATCCCAAAAGCCGCACGGTGGGACCAAAAAAAAAAAAGAAACACACAGATGGTTGGGCCCCACCCCTGGAAGAGCTTCTGCCTCCTTAGGTCTGGGTTGAGGCCTTATATTTGCATGTCTAACAAGTTCCCAGGTGATGCTGAGGCTGCTGGTCCAGGGACCGCACTTTGAGAACCACTGAGCTAGCTGCTTGTGGACAAAGTATGTGGACAGGAAGGCCTTATTCCTCTCCCACAAGAGAAGGCATGAACAGACACAAAGAAACACATACCAACAATATAGTTCATAAAGTGATAGATTCCATGAGGAAAATGAAGAGGGTGGAGGAGTGCAGGAAGGGGAAGTGCTGGAAAGTAAGGATAGGGTAGGCGTGGAAGGTAGCAACATTTGAGGGCACAAATCAGTGTTCCTTTTTGAGCAGTTGAAGTTTACAAAGCCAGGCAAGCACACACAAGAGGAGGCTTCTTGGGCCCAGGGGGGTGGTAATCTACAGACATAGGAGAGGTTAGAAAAGGGGGTCCACTCCCCCCCACCCCCACGGCGTGCACAGAGGCAGAAGGACTTGCAGAAGTGACTGAGTCGTCCGCGTTGAGATCCGAGGGCAAATCCGAGAGAGGAGAGTTGGAGAAGGGGGCGTGATCAAGAGCTGTGGATTCTGAGAGGGTAGAGAGGTGCCGCTTTGGGTTGGGTTGCAGGAGGGCCCAGAGACCCCAACAAGGCATTTCCATAGTGAGACTGAAGACCCCTGGAGCGCGGGGGTGAGCAGGGAATTTGAGGATTGGCGACCGCAGATGGTTCCTCGGGAAAGTTTTGTTCCTCTGGAAAGTTTTGTTGCTCAGGAAGCGGAGAAATGAGGCGCTCCCTCAGGCGGATGGGGAGGGTGTTTAAAAGGTTGGAGTGGTGGAGTTTAGTTGGGGGTTGATGGGAGGGATCTCGGAGGGAGGAAGAAATGGAACATGCAGGAGAGAGGGGTCTGAGCCTTGAGAAGGGTAGAGCTGGCAGGGTCTGAGTGTTCAGAGAACTCAAAAGGTTCGCCTGCCCTGGAAACATCACTCATCTGAAATTTACAACCAACTCCAAAAGGAGAGCACTATTTTCCCCGTTTAACAGACGAGGAAACTGAAGCTCAAAGAGGTGAAGAGACACGTCCAAGGTCCCACATCTCAAAGAACAGGACCTCACTCGGTGTAGGGAGCCCGCGCTCCTCTCGCTGCCCCCGCTGCTCCTGCGGGCTCCGAACAAGACCCTTTTTTGTGTCCTTGCAGGGATGCCCTTTGGAGAGCCGCCCAATGGCAAAGAGGCCCGGCTGAGAGCGGGCCCGCGGGGTGGGGTGCCCCCCCTTCATCCTAGCTCCGCCCCCAGCGGCGCGGGGCGGGGAGCAGCGGGCAGACGCGGGGCGCGCGGGACTGGTAGAGCTGGCGGCGGCGCCCGGCTAGCAGTGCTGCCCGCGCTTCCCGGCCTTCGCGCCCACTGTCCGTGCCCGCCTTGCCCGTCCCGCCATGGCCGCAGCCGCCCTCCCGCCCCGGCCTCGCCCCGGGCCTGGGCCCCGGCCGCTGCCTCTGCTCCTGCTGCCTCTGCTGCTGCTGCTGCGTGCCAGCCCGGTGCGCGCTGACAGTAAGGTACGTGCGGCCCTCCGACTAGGGCGCAGCTCGGCGTGTAGCCTGGCGCGAGGGGGCGCTGTGGCTGGGGGTGCCGGCTAAGCATGGTGTCTGGGCCAGGAACAGAGGACCCAGAGGGGAGACTTAACAGGGAGGCCGCAGGGGCAGGGACCCTGGGAGAGGAGTGCGTGGGGGAAGAAGGGCTGGAGATAGATGGCAAGGGTGCTTGGGACCCCGAGCCTCTGGAAGGGGAGCTGGACACAGTCCAGTGCAGGGAGGAGGTCAGTACTGAAACCCCGGGCCAGGGAGAAGGGGTACGGGGTACTGGGAGCTTAAAGGCAACCCAGACAGGGAGATGCAGTCCCCAGCCTAGGGAGGGGATTCCCGGGAGCGCTGGGCAGGGGCAGCCTGGAGATCTGGCTCAAAGTTTCCATGGGAGGCTGACCCACGTGGAGACAGACCCCTGGGTAACTGCTACCCAGCGACTCCTAGGTTTGCAGCAGGCCCTGGGCCAAGGCTTTCAGGCCATACGTGGGACCCAATGAACCCAGCTGGGCTGGCCACTCTCCTGACCTCTGGGTGTTCCTTCCAGAGATCTGATGCACCCTCCAGAAGACACGGTGTCTCCAGAAGTGGCTGAGCTGTTCTCAGTTATGGCTGAAAGGATCTGCTCTGGTGTCAGGCAGACCTGGGTTCAAATCCCGCCTCCGTCTCTCAGCTAGGTGACCTTGGGCCTTTATGATCTCTAGATTAGTGAGATCAGGCCTGGATAATGCTTAGCATCACTCTGGCACCTAGTGGGTGTCCAATAAATGATACTGTGATTTTGAAATCTTACCACAGAGACCCCAAAACGGGGTGTGATCCAGAATGTAGAGAGGAGAAGCACTTAGAGTCAGTCAGAGCAGGGACCTCTTGAGCATGTTCTAGAAATGACCCGGTGAGGACTGGGTTGGGACTGGGGGCAAGTGAGAGGCAGGAGGGAGGCACTGCAGAGCATGAGAGTAAGAGTGACTTCTCTTGATGTCTCTCCAGCCTCTTTCCTGGGTAGGAGGTGAGGCTGCCCTGTCCACAGGCAGGTAAAGGGCAGAGGTCACTAGCCACATGGTAAGTATATAAGCAGTGGGCACTGGCAGACCTTCAGCCTGAAGATTCAGCTCAGGGTATGCAAACAAATGAGCTGCAGCCCTAACCACGTGCTCCAAAGACAAGGAGGGAATGAGTATCATTCCCATTTTACAGATGGGGAAATTAGGATGTATAGAAAGACAGCTAGCTTGTGGATCAAAAAACCTAGGTTCTGGCCCTTTGTTGTTTTTTGTCTTTGTGACCTTGGGCAAGTCACTGACTGTTTCTGGACCTCCGTCCCCCCATCTGAAAAACATTGTCTCCCCAACTTCCCTTCCGTATAGGGTCTTCTAGGATTCCCTGACCTGGCTCAGGTAGGGGAACAAGTGAGCAAAAAACCCCAGCTAACCTGGTCAGCACTCTGCCACCTCTCATCTCTCTGGCTGGGAGGAATATTTGGTCTTGGGCATCCTCTGAGCCATGCAGAGGGCTGTAGAGCTTGTGGGGGAGGGCTCGCATTCAAAGCAAAGCAAAGACAAAGAAAACCCAACACCCTGTTTATGTAGTGAGTCAGCCAAACACTTGCTAGGTTGCGGGTGTGTGTGTGTGTTTATTTGTCCCAGGGCAAGCTGGGGCTGGTGGGGTGGGGAGGCACATCCTAGAGTTTGGAGGATGAAGCAGCTGGGGGACTCAGCACAGCCCTCCCCCAGACACCTCCCACCCCACACCACTCAGCCAGCTGGGAAAAATAAAAATCAAGTGATGGGTGAATTTACTCTGCATTCCTCAGCACAGTCGGGCTCCTGCTGGCTCTGTAGAGAGAGCTGTTTTCATTATCACCCTCCCTCCCCCAACAATCCTC
The DNA here is from genome assembly GCF_059928025.1 of Delphinapterus leucas. Lineage (NCBI taxonomy): Eukaryota > Metazoa > Chordata > Mammalia > Artiodactyla > Monodontidae > Delphinapterus > Delphinapterus leucas. The sequence continues at coordinate 114,556,446 of NC_143134.1, forward strand.
CTTCCTCTTCAAGCCTGTCCTATTTTCTGAGGGTGAGGGGAGAGCCCTTTGGAAGGCCAGTCTGGGACTTGAAATCTATCTAGGGCCCTAAAGGGTTAAGTTGGCCCCTCCTCAGACTTCCTGGTCCTGGGCGGTCCAGCCTCACCTTCTGCCCAGTACTTTCAGGGGTACAGGGGCAGCTCAACCCCAGTACTCACCAAGGAACTCTGTGGTCTTGGCCAGGTCCTCACTCAGCGTGTTTTAATTTTGTGTTTATAACAAGGTCTCTCCTAAGCAGGACTTAGGGTTTCCATCTAAGGAAGTGCTTTGCCCATCTTGGGAGTGGGAGAAGGAGTTCACAGCTTCCCTGGCATATCTGAGGGGCTGCCCAGTGTGAAGGTTAGGATGGACAGACAGGTAACCACATGAAACCCAGGCACAGCACCAGAGACCTCTGGGAACCTGCTTTTTGCTGCGTGTCCTAGGAATGTGGCTAAGAATTCCCCATCTCTACCTCAGTTTCCCCATCTGTGAAAGGGCTGCTGGCACCTCATGTTCCCCATGCATCCTGGGGTGGGAAGGGGGTCTTTGGTCAGCCCTGCTGCTTATCAGAGGCCCGAAGACAGTGGGGAGGCCAAGGCCTGTGGCAGCTGGGCCAGGGCAGCAGGAGGGCTAGCACAGGCAGGCGGTGGTGTCCCAGGCTGGATCACATGTTCCCGGCAAGGCCGGTCCCAGAGGCTTAGGTGTTGCTGCCCCTCCACTCGGGGAGCTGCTGCCTGTGGGTGTAATCGGAAACAGGCTCCAGAGCAGGCAAGGGCTGCACAGTGATGGAGTCCTCCTTCTGCACACAAAGAGTGTGGGACCCAGTGAGGCCCCGAGGGCTCTCTCTGCAGGGAAGGTCTTGCTCCATCTCTCCTATTGGCTGGGGCACGGGAAGAGCATCCTGGGCGCCAAGCCCCTGCCCAGGATTTACATTCAGGATCTCACACAACACTCTAAGACTTCAGTGCTCCCTCCCCGTTTGACAGACTTGAACACTGAAGCTCAAAAGAGTCAGGTTGGGGCTGCTGAAAAATCCAAGATAGGGAACTTGGGGAGTTTGGAGATTCCTGGGACTCTAGGATTCTCAGCCTTTAGCGGGCATCCAAATACCTGGGGAGCCTGAGAGAGTCTGAGTGAAGGGATGTGGAGTAAGGACAGGGCATCTGCATTTTCCAAGTCATTCCACCCCAGGTAATTCTGAGGCACATCTCACATCTAGTTGAGAACTCATGGAGGTTTGTGGAGCAAGAGAATAACAGATCAACAAAAAGGAGCTTTTGGAAGGTTAATCCAGCAGAGAGGAGGCTCCTGTATTGCCCAGGTAGCAGCTGACGCAACCTGAGCTTGGGCTGCAGCCGGGGAGTAGAGACCAAGAGATTGAGATAGGAGATATTTAGAATGAAGCATCCATCGGAAGAACATGACTGATGGGTTCCAGAGTAGGAAGGAGGCTCAGAGACCTGGGTTGGGCAGGAAGGTAGGTAGACACGGGTTTGGGAGAAGATGCTGGGCCCAGTTTTGGATGGATTAAGTTTGGGGTACCTTTGGGGTGTATCCAGAGGGAGGTGTCCAGCTGACCATGGGCTCTAGGGGAGGTCCTTCCCTGCAGGAGGACATGGAAACTGTCTCTCAGTGAATCTGGGCTGGCCATGAGAGAACAGGGAAGATTCAACCTCAAGGTGACAAAATTTGAAACTGTTCTGTTTCTAGAACATTTCATCGGTTGAACCCCCTCTTCCCCATTCTGGCCAGATTTATCCATCTCCCTTCAGAAATACCAAGTACACCTTCTCGCCATCTTATTGTGGGATTTCCTTGCCAATTGCTAGGGAGCTTTTTAAGCACAAGCCACCCACACTTCTGGGGGCTTTGGCAGCAGTGTGTGCTCAGCAAGCCTGCAGGGAGGCATGGGGGGCTGAGGCAGCAACTCCAGCCCTCAGGCCAAGGGCAAGGTGGGTCAGGCTCAGTGGGAGCCCCATTTCCCCTGCCCCACCAAGGCCTGATCCAGGGCCAACATCTCTATCCCAGCTCAGTTGCTGGTGGAGAAGCCCTTGCCTGGTGATTACTGGTGGTCATAGGAGGAAGAGCATGTGAACTAAATTTTGGAGCCAGCCTGTGCTGTGTGACCCTGGGCAAGCCCCTCATCTTCTCTGATGCTCAGATTTCTCCTCTGCAAGATGGGTCTGTGGTGAGAGCAAAGAGGTAGAAAATGATGTACAAACGTGAGGGAGATTTATTGGGAGCAACTTCAGTAGCAAGTAGACAACAGTTGTTCTATGCCAGGCACTCTGCATGCATTGACTCATTTTAGCCTCAGGACAAGCTTATGAGGAAAGGAGTGTTATCCTCCCCATTTTACAGAGGAGGAAGCTGAGGCTCAGAGGGGTCAAGGTCATGCGGGGAGGACACGTGGGAGCTGGGATTTGAGCCCAGGCCGGGCTCCTTTCCATGGTGCTCTGCCGCCTCCAGTCAAGCAGCACAGGACATAGTAACCACAGGAGGTAGGGGCCTGCCTGGGCTCCTGGCAGCCGGGGCTGGAGCAGAGGCCCTCTTCTGACTCCATTCCTGACTCCTGGCCTGTGTCAGGGCCTTGGCCGCCCCCATCAGGACGTAGCACCTCATCTGAGGAGGGAAGGAATGTTGCGGTCTGATGTGGAGGCCGCTGCTGGTGGGGATGGGCGTTGGATTATGGGTGAGTCCTGAGGAAGAGGCCTCTCTGGCCTGGCCACACAGAACACACACACATCCCCTCACTGGGCTCTTACCCCAACCTGGGGGAGTGGGTGGGGGGTGGCTAGGGGTTCCAGCGGAGCCGGGAAGGGGGCCCAGAGTCTCAAAGAGAAGACAGGCTTACCATAGTAGCAGCGATCTAAAGAATGTACAGCATCCAAGCCTGGCTGTCCGCGTTCACAGGCGGGGAGAATTGCCCAGCAGAGCCCAGGGTACACTTCGCCCACAGACAACCAGGGACAAAGCTT